>NW_024609835.1:191624181-191927157 GCF_016920785.2 Ixodes scapularis | reverse complement strand
AAACAATCAGCAAAGCGCATTAAAAAACTATTAAAAGACACAGTAATAATAAATCCTTGAGTATGCAAAAATTGCCACAATATTAGAAATACGTCCTGAACACGTAACAAAAAATTACATACGAAACTAACCGTACAATGTATTCAAACGAACGCAGCAGACATATAAACTACTAAAAACAACGCGTTTTCGATTTGGTCTTGGTGGTCAACGCGCGGTGAGGGTGATCGTGTGGTCGGTGGTTCGAATCCGGAAGCGCGAAGTTTTTTATTGTTTTTTTTTACTACGTTTTTTATTTATTTTTAATATTTTTTTATGTTTTTTTGCAGTTGCCGGCCCCTTACTTTAGGGTAAAAATCACGCAAAATGTGGAATTAAGAAGTGCGAGCCCAAATTTAAATTGATGCAATGCACAAGCCGTGGCCCTCTTGTTTTGCCGGGATAATTCGCTCCCTCCGTGCTAATTTCTGGGTCAGTGTAGTAGGCAAAACAGCGCAAGTCCTTTCAACGAAGTGAAGAAGGTAATAATAATGGGAATATTGAGAGCAAAATGAGAAAATGAGTAGGTGTTCAAACTGCCACAGTGATGCAGCCGAAGTTTGTCTGAAGGTGGTCAACTTTACTCACTGTTAAAACAGAAATACCGCTATTTTAAGACAGTTATTTACCTGAGCTCACAGCGCGTACCGCGCTGTGAGCTCAGCTGTGCTGTGAGTATTAAGCACATCTCTTATTTTTCTGACTTACGGAAAGTAGTACTTAATTTTCTTCTGGTACATCAGTGATATTTCCCTCGCCTGCCGCCTGATTGTACTTATCGAGGTTGCGCTCCGCAGTTTTACTTTTTTATTAGGCCTAGGCATGTTTTTTTTCCTGAGATCCAAGAACAGTGCGGATAATTAAACTAGCTTTCAGAGACGGCATCGTTCGGTATTAGAACATTTATGTTTCGCAGCGTCAAGAGGTCACATTCACGACCCGGCAGTGTAAACATCCACAACGCCTTTATTGTGTTAAAAAAAAAAAAAAGTTTTTATATTTGTTTTTTTTTTGTTTTTGGTGCGGTATGTCGTATATAACATAAGCTACCGGGGGACAGATCGTCTGGCTATGTCAAAATTTGAAATATTTCTGTTAGATGATCGTAACTACCACAGAAAACAGCCGATTCTTGACTGAAATAGCATATTTTCACACTCAATTAAAATCACCAATAACACGATCTCAGGAGAGTTGTGTACCTCTCGTAGCGTCATAAGCAATACACACATCTCTTTCTTGTCCAGATTCTGCAATGCAATGAAAATTATAGTTTTTGTAACTCAAAGCGCGTGCTCAATCATGCCACGTGTTTGTTAATTGTGGTTGTTGCTCTTCATTCGGATTCTCCGCTATACCGTTTTTATTTTAATTTTCTTATCAGAGCCAAATACGTGCGTATACCACCGACCTTAAGTATAGTGCATCAAATTAAACTAGCTTCCTGAAAAGGTATCGTTCGGCGTTGTGTAATTTATTCTTCATGGCGTTGGTGGTCAGATTCTCGAATCCTGAACTGCAAATGTTCCTCGCCGCATTGTTTTTTTCTCGCGTTTTCGCAATAAAACACGTCAGCCTTGCCATGCTGGGATCAAATACACCAGCGTCGGCAGTTATTTGCGAAGGATTGATCTATGCGAATATTTCCACTCGCTATTCATGAATTGCCACAGTTCGTCAGAATCTGAATGACTTGACTGCATAGTAAAAACGGCAAAAAAAAAAAAAAGATAAAACGATGTCGGTTAGTAAACGGAACTTCCATGGCGGGGCTCGCCAGCCTAAACAGCAAAGCGCCGATGCCGGCCAGTCACTGAACTTCCGTGTAAATACTGGCCATCAGAGACAGCAAAGCGCCGATGCCGGCCAGTTACTGAACTTCCATGTAAATACTGGCCATCAAAGACAGCAAAATACCAATGCCGGCCAGTTACTGGAACCTCCATGGAAAGACTGGCCAGCAAAGACAGCAAAAACCCGATGCCGGCCAGTCACTGTAACTTCTTCGGCTGAACTGGCCAGTGAGCAAGACGAAACCCCGACGCCGGCCGGGGCCGGTAGCTCACCGGCGCCAATGGCCGGGCGCCGCCATCCTGTTACCGGGACCGGCCGGCGTAGTCCCGATACCGGCCGACGCGGTGTGCTACCTGGGAAAAGACTCAACGTATCTCCTGCGGTTACGATTCTTTGAAGTGTTTTCCATAGAGACTCTCAATATATCCAGAATGGCGCATCATATGCTATTTTCTAAAATAATTTGAGAGAAATCATTTTGTTTCCCCGACGCAACAAACCAACTACAGCTCTCTGCCAGCGATTTTACAATAGTCGTACATTAAATTTCATGATCGAGCAACCTTAACTTTGTTTTGTTCTATTTTAAATCAAATTGAAAGCAAATAAAAAGGGCGAATACACTTTTTTTCATATAATGACTTCACGGCATATGCTACGAGGCGATAATAAATTCCTTAAACTCGCTATCAGAGTGCCTTCTACTGTCGCCTAAGGAGTAGGATGACAACGGAACTATATTTCATGGCCTCCAAAATCAAGCATCATTACTAGCATCACCCAGTGTAAGCATGCAAGTAAGAAAACAGCTTGTGATTTAATCTCACACAATTTAAAAGAAAAATGTAAAGGTGCAATGTGCGAGACAGGGGAATCATCTGTTCAGGAGCGGCTGTGTGCTCGCCAAACCATTAAGTTGTCATTCCACAGCCAGCTACGAACACAACCCGCGAGTACTTTGGATACCTGTACCGATAAGCGAACTCGCCATCAAACCCGAATTATAGGGAAGCTGTATTGACAATAAATCAAGCAACATAGGTTCCACCGGCGTGTGCTCTTCGCCTCTACTGCTTGCTTCTCCGTTCTGGGTTGGGCTGTCAGTCGAAGACCATCATTGTCGTCCTTACCATTCCTTTTTTTTTTTTTGTTCCGATTTTCAACGTTTTTCTGTAAAACTACTATCTGTCATTTTTTCCGATTAAAAACCATCCCGCAACGTTTAACTTTTTTTAAATTTTTTTTAAATATATTTTGGCAATGTAATTTATCTAAGTATAAGCATAGATAAGAAGAAATGATGTCGGTTGGCTGTGAAGCGTTCTTCTGCGGAGTTTACCTTATTTACTTGGCGCTGGCTACAAAAAACGTTTCTACAAAATAAAATATATATATTAACTTTGCGACCGAAAACTAAAGCCATGGAAATCATGTGAATTATATACAGGGACGCAGTTGAGCCGGGCTTTTCTCGTAGCCTACAGGGCGGTAGTTTTTTTTGTTTTTTTTTCTTACTGATGCGATTTGTTTTTATTACTGCCACTGGTCATGGACGCACGTTTTGCTGAACTGAATCTCTAACATTTAAAAAGTATCCTTGCGACTAAAAAAAAAAAAGACATGAGAGAAAACTTTGACCGGAAACTTTCACTCTCTAAAAAGGAACGGTGTGTAAATGCTTGTGTCGGCAAGGCGTTGAGCATGATAAAAAGCCTAGTGCATCGCAGTGTGAGAACTGGGGTATAAAAAGCACTAATGCAAAACCAAAATCTAAGACAAATAAGAAAATATAAAAGGAAATATACCCATCAAATTCACAGAAATATACGGAAACTTTCAAAATGCAGAAATATTTATATAAGTAACAGATCAGTATATGACGTTGGTCATAAACATGTCTCATTAAGCGAGCCCCATAATCACATTTTCACAGAAATATTAAAAGCAGAGTTTCCGCGAGAGGTGTTATCAACCGTAGTTCCTCTCGTTCTAAAATACGTTTTTTGTTCGCTTAGTGAAGCTGAATTTTTATTATGACGAATAGAGCCCCGCATTGTTTATATATTTTCTTTTTAAACAGCTTACTCAATCTTTCTCTTTTTTCAGAAACGACAGATTCACAAGCGTCTTTTTGTGTTTTTTTTCGGATGTAATGAAGCCAGAACAGCTACGTTAGAACCAAGCTTCAAAACACAAGCAGTCAATTACATTAAATTTTTTTCCCGATGTGCACAGGATACCCAACGCCATTGAGTAACCATGCAGTTGTATTCGATTATATTTTGACCGTGCATAGTGTTCCTACCTCATTTCGATATTGCGACGGACATTTCGCTACTGCGGCGGGACTCTATTCGTCATAATACAATTTCAGCTTCACCAAGCGAACAAAAAATGTATTCTAGAACGAGAGGAACTACGGTTAATAATATTTATATTTTGACCCTGCATCGTGTACTTACCTCATTTCGATACTGCGACGGAACTGGCTGCCGAAAACGACCCGCCGTCGACGGCGTTCGCATCAACACCACCTCTCCTCTCGGCTCCCCGTGAATTGATATATGCATATCTCTAAAACGAAATGAGTGGACACACTGCTCGCGAGTCCTCCGGGGGTTCAAAATAACCCGCTGCTCCTATTCCAGTCACGAACGCCATACAACTCAATGACGCTAGGCGCGGTGCCGAAATCCGAGGCAGAAACCCGCCGACGAACAAAACGCATTGAGCCCACTTGTATTCGCTGGTTTACGAAAATGGCACCCACCTCTAAATCAATCAATAGCGAAAACCTAAGCCACAGAAATCAACTTGCGTGTCCTGGGTGCTTGACGTTTTGTTTATAATTTAGGTCCCATTATAGCTCCCTCTGTGATACGCTGTCCCCTCTATCGCTTTTCTTTTATACTGTCTTATGCTATAACATATTGGTCCGTTTCGGGACGTCTTTCTACTGCCTCCCAAAACATCTAAAGATTTTTTCTTTTCTTTTTTTTTTGGGGGGGGGGGGAGGGGGGGGGGGCTGTCTACTTAGTACGGATAATGGCTAAGGAATGAAAAGTAAACAATCGCTGACAGGGTTGAAAAGCCCAAGTGTGAACATTTCCGACGTTCCGACGTTTCGGTACATTGCCTGATGCAGCGCGTTTTAACCCGCTTGTCCTCGCGGGAAAAAATATTTTGTTTTATTTTATTATTTCGTGTCCGTGCACTGTTCACCTAAACTTTTACACTTCGAAAACAATTTTCGTCAAGTCGAACCGATGAAAAAAATTACCGCATCTCCACGTGGTGAATGATGTTGATTGAGGCGAAGCTCGGGTGGTGCTGATGATACTGATTTTGCTTTAGGTAGTGCTGATGGTGCCGTTTTCATTCACGTCAGTAGAAGAATGTGCGGTTTTCTTCTTTTTCTTTTTTTTTTAAGAAGACAGATGGGATGGCAACTCAGAACCCCCTACTCTTTTTTTTTTTCTTCTTTTTCTTGATACTGATTTCGGTCATAGGTAGTACTGATGGTGCCGTTTTCATTCATGTCAGTAGAAGAATGTGCGGTTTTCTTCTTTTTCTTTTTTTGAGAAGACAGATGGGATGGCATCTCAGAGCCCCCTATCTTTTTCTTCTTTTTCTTTTTCTTTTTTTTTATTTTTTTTTTTTCTATTTTTTTTTTTCTTGCTCTCGCTGCTGAACTCACGAGCAGGGGCACACCGGACGCCGGACGGACATAGGGGTATCCACACGAAGGAGAACTCCGCGGACGGATGTCGTGACGTCAACAACCCGGGAAACTCCGTCCCCGGCTCCGGCGCGTGCAGCTGCTGAGCTTTCGTGCTAACAAAACGAAGCCTCCGTGCCTCCGCCACGTAGAAGAACGGCGCCGCGAGGCGTCAAAAAGGGATGACGTATGTCTCACGTGATGCGCGATGCGTGGAGGAAAGTGGCGGATTTCTCCTTCGTGTGGATACCCCATCGCCCCTACATATTTTGGTGGCGTTTCGCTCTTCGCGTGTCGTCGGTATCGTGGCTGCTGCATTACATGCAAGTGGAACGTGTTGCCGTTTGACTTCGCGGGATGCTATCGGCATATTAAAGAGAAGCTCGAGTTTTAGAAAAAAAGAGTTAGATATAAATTCTTGAGTGTTTTAATACCGTGAACCTGAAGATAACGTTTGTTTTTCCCGATGATGTGACTAAACCAGAGGAAACAAGACAAAACTCAGACCAGTACTTGCGTCATACCTAGACCTTTCGGGCGTCAAGTCCGTGTTGCTCGTGCGAGCAGCACGTTCAATTGCAAGCCCTGTCAGGTATAATTTTCCGCACTAACACAAATCGTGACGTCTCTTTTTCTGGCCTTTTTTTAAACAGCAAGTGTGCGCGGAAATATTTTTATAGTCGTTGAAAATACGGGATTACGGAGATTCCACAAACTCTGGATATGATGTCGAACTTCGGGAGGGAAGGGCTTCAGCGTTACTTTGAAAATGATTTTCTGCACTCTCTATTCCCCAGATTGAAAAGAAAAAATACCGATATTCGCGATCCTGCAGGTCAAATGAGGACGATTTAACTAGTTTTACTCAAATGCATAACCGTTTCAGTTTCTTAATTCCGTGGATTTAAGTATTTCGAGAAGCTCTGGGTTTTGTCGCTTTCCCCTATTTCGCAGAAGTCGCTAGCGTCACACTGGTTTTTAACGAAATCTCAGTACTACACATTGAAGCACGAGCAATATTACAAAGTTCGCGTCCTCTGCAATTTTTTTTTTACAAAATGACGCTGTCAAAAGTAGAATATAAAAAAAAATCCAACGAACATTAAAAACGAATTGAATTCGGGGGCTCGTTTAGGACTGAAACCAAAAAAAAGAAAGGAAGCTGAATCCAGCCTCACATAGGCGCAATATATCTTAATAAATCATAACGACTAAAACAATCCTAAAGAAAGGAAAAAAAAAACAAAAAACGTGACGTTTGATGCACCCATATTGCTTCCCTACCTGGGCAGGCCGTCCTTTTGGTGTAACCTTCTCCCAACTTCGCATGTGCTCGCTGCCCTACGGCGCACTTCAACTGCGCGCGCAAGCTCCAGGGTCACGATAAATAGAGACCTTTTTTTTAAAGCTAAGAAGTGTACGCTGGAGGCGAGAAAAAGAAAGAGCCTTTCTGGTTTTTTTTTTTTTTTTTTTCAGTGCCTTCATTTCAACCTGCAAAGAAAAATATGAATTTCGGAGAAATTATTAAGTTGAGACGTCGTTGTGTGTCAAATTATGACCTGAACGACCAAGAAAAGAAAACACGTTTACCTGTGCGGGGAGGTAGCTGCCACAGCTCGAATACAACAAAACTGCATCTGTCTTTGTTTGCCTCGCTCATTCTGGTGTTTTGTGAGCATTTTTGTTAGCAACATTTATACACCACTTTTCGACGTGTTTCTTGTTCATGCTCAAGAACAATGTATCATTCGCGCCTACTTTTATTATAGTGGTATCCGAGGTATACGAATATTTACGTATCCATCAATTTAGTAATGTGAGCGTGTTAGGGATTATACTACTGAATATTAATTTTACACATCTTACAGTAGCCTGCAAAATGAAGGTTGAAATTAAATCATAATTGTAGCACTGGAAGATGAAGAAATTTGTACTTTTAGTAAGATTGTGTATTATGCGAGTCAACGTCATCTAGCGACACATCGTAACGCTTTTGCCTTCAAGCTTGCGATCCTCATCTTGGGACACTGAAATAAATAATGAAAATCACAATCTACCCCTGCGACAAGAAGAAATAAACTAACCGGCAAGACAGCATAAAATGCCAAACATAGCTGAGTTGATTTGAAAGGGAAGAGCCGTGGGATTTTGAAGGGCTGCAGCAAAGTCTTTTCACGGAACCGGGGAAACGGTTGTGAGGCCCTGCTCGCCCTATGTCCTGGCCACAGCGTTAGCCTCTCCGGAACGGGAAGTCCTGTCCTACCACAGGTGGAGGAAGACATGTACCGGCTCCGATCGAATCGAGTGCATCGTCGTAGAGTTCAGACGTCGGTTCAGAAGAACTTTTAAATATGTAGTTACTAATAAAATCCGGAGAAACCACACGCACAAAAACGAATAATAAAGCGTTTACTGAAACACAACTGAAAACTTATTTGAATACAATTCGTAATTAGCGAGACTTTTTCTTTGGAAAAGCAGGTACGTGTTGTGGATCCTTCCTCATACGCCATTACTTCAAGGGTGTTGATGGTGTTGGCGAAGGGAAGTAGTCTAAACTTCGTTTCACCTTAAAGGCTGACGACAAGTTCATGCTTTCCAGTTTTATCGCATTTCCCCCCCTCCCTCTTCCACCCTATCCACCGTTGCCCGTTTCCTCCTTCACCAGGTTGAGGAGAATATTTTGCCTTGCAGATTGTTGTGTGTAGTCAGACGCAGCCGACGCTAGGACCTGATAGGACCAATCACACTGAGTAAAAAGTGAACCATCATAGTTGCCGTAATAATTTTGTAGGTGTTCTATCATCGTTGAACCAACCTAGAAAAGCTAGTTACCTCTTTTCTTGGTGATGGGCGGGACGGTTAGAAGACAGTCACAAGCATTACTGTGGGGCGATACTCAAGAAGAGGTCAAAAAACATCTCCTCCGCACCTCGTAATACAAAAAATGTATTTCGTTTCTTTTTTACGTCACTGGCTCTATAAAAACTAACTACCGGATTTTTTTTGTTTTAGCGGCAGGCATAAAACCGTCATAATGATCCCTCTTAACCTTAAAAAAAATATGGGGTTCACATTTTTACACTACCATTTTCATTGTGTTTGGCGTACGGTTTCTAAGACTGGAAGAGTGTTACGAAAATGAGATATATAGTTAAAAACACTTAATATGAATAAACGAACTTAAATGTCTCCTTATTTTTATGGGGACAGCTTTTATTGGTGAAGTTTGTGAGTGAATCTCCGAGTGCGTTTAGTGTAAATAGTCGCGTCGGAAGAAAGGAGGTACAGCCTCCAAAGCTAGTTTTTTCGTCCTTTTTAAGTGCACTCCCATCCAACGCGCATGAGAAGAAAAACTTACCGCAATTTACAATTTCAAGGGGCCTGAATTGGGCCCAGTAGGGCTCTACTACAAGGTACTTGTTATAGCCAATATCCTAGATAGCCAGAGGTATATATATTTTTTTAATCGGTGTACTAAAGTGACATTATGATCCGAAGGTGCCTGGTAAAAGCCGACGAACCAGCCAGCACTAAGGCCGAATTGTTCTACTCATTTGGCTGAAAAAATCTGGTAAAAGATTAAGATGTTTGAAACTATATACTTTGTCTTCTTTGGATCATTCAGTGTTCTAAAGTACAGCCAAACTTTGGTCCAAAGAATTCCGCTTTATACTCTACGCTCGTAGGTTCTGGCAAAATTAAGAATGATATATTAATATAAAATGAAACTTGTCGTTAATCTTTGTTGTAAATAAGCCAGCGATGGACATTTGCAGTAACACAAGCTCTCACCATGTTCTTCGCAAGATCAGATCTCTCATTGAAGCCGCGTTAACCCATGAACCCGTAATATTCTGAGAGAAAAGAGCCACCCCACAGTTATATTAGTCTAGTCACTTTCATAAAAAGCTAACTTGAGAAATTGCTAATGCCTAAGCGATGTCTCCGGTCACGCAGATAGGATGCCCGTCAAAATGGGTCATCTCCTTGTGTCAGGCTACAATCAGTAGAGGAATTTGATCGTAGCCCCAGCGATATCACCCACTCAGCTGATGTCCTTTAGGTTAAATATTTAACCCGATGCTGCGGCCGCGCACAGTAACGTCCCCGCAATACAATTTTTTTATGTTAAATGAACCTGCGCAATAGATCTAAAAGTGCACTTTAACCGATCACAGGAGCAAAGCGCCTTTGCTTTTCCGCTATTAAATTATAACCCTAAGAAGTCCTAATCAACGAGCATAAGCGACCAATCTTTTGCTCGAACCAAAATCACCGCGCATTTACATGTTGTCCAAATAAAACTATACTTAATGCTGAAAATGTAAAAAAAAAAAAAAAAAACGGGCTGGGCGTGTTCTAGAGATTCTTCACAAATTCGAATGTGGCGAATTAGAAGCCGGAAATATTACCCTGGCGGTGGTCGCGACAGTCGAAATTAATAGGTGCGTCGGAGTAACTCACAATGACTGAAATTATGGTGCACGTGATGTTTCAATAATTGTCATCCAATCATCGTGGTGGAAGAGCGCTACTTGCGGAAAGATCGACATATTCCGTACGCCGGGCGCCGAAGGCCGGGAATCTGCCGTCCGAGCGGTCACACTTAGTTCGAGCAAAAGGGAGTTAGAGCGGCACATTCGTTTCTTACATCGTTTTGCATGAATATCCCAAGTAGCACAACACGCCGGGTAGGGGATGGGGCGGTATTGGCCTGCCGGGATAGCGATACCGGCCAGTACCGGAAACGCCCCAAGGGGCGACATCGGCCGGGCCCAATGCCGGAATCCGGCCGGTACCGGGACCTTATTGGGAAACCGGGATGCCGGGAATACGGGATGTTCCCAGCGAGCTCCCGACACAGATCCCCGGCATGGAACCGGTGGTACGATAGGAAACCATCAGTGTGCCAGCGTGATTCCGGGTCAGAGCCAGTCCAATTGCGGATTAGTCCCAGCGTAAAAACAGATCAGTGCCAGCGTAATTGCGGGTCAGTGCCTGCGAAATTGCGGATCAGCACCAGCGTATGCGTCATTCAGTGTACCCAGCATAGAACCAGCAGAATGCTAGCTGTGTCAGGCTTAAAAGCCCAGGAATGACATCCTACTGCATTTTTGAACAGCCAACTTCTCAATAGATCAAATTGACTTAAACGCGGAAATGCTAAATTTCTCAGACCAAACCATTTTATTGGTTTTCATATCTTTATAGGTGCTGACCGTTTTTAACATGTTTTTCGGACTTGAACTGAAAAAAGCCGGTTTAGTATTTGTGCAATTTTAAGAAACAATTCTGTGTGAACAATTGACTTTCTCCATGTATACAGTATACTCATGGCAATTACTGTATACTCGTTGAGACGACATGTCCCATTCATCTGTCGCCCAAATGCATATTGTGGGTAGTACAAGAAGGGAACATACAAAATTTTTTTACCGTGACATTCTTTATTGTGACTCGTGCATCCATAGCAGCTAGCTCCTCAGCCAGAGTGTCCCTCATCGTCAAAGGCGGTTGGAACCACCAGTGGAGTGTCCGTCTTTTTAACTCTATTGCCCTTGCCCGCCGCCCTGGCCGTCAGCCACCTCTGCACCGCGCGCGCGCGTCCACGCTGCACGAGTGCGACTTTGTATGGCACCTGTAAAGAGAATTGTCAGATCACACAGATTAGTTGAGGGATAGGGGAAGCCAATATCTTGCATATTAGCTACACACAAGGTGCTGTTCAAACACTGCAGTTTGCGAGCGTTTCCTTTGTGTAAATATAGGTCCCTCACCTAGCCTGCAATTCAAAGGTGACAGAAAGAGAGCACCACAGAGGTGGAGATTGTGGGTTTGGCTACCACGCTAAGGTGCAGATTCTACGGAGGCATTAGCCTATTTCACGCAACATCCTATTAATCTGAAATGGGGGGCGAGACGGGGTGGGGTGCGGAGATGAGTGGCTAAAAAAAGAGCAAAACTTCCCCAACTGACACTCTACAGACCAAGGCCTCTAAATGGTCGTCATTAGATTTTCAACCTGGAAACTAAAAGGATAACAAAACAAGACCAACAAAAACCTTTTTTCACAGTTCCTTCAAAACGCTGCTTTTCAGTATGAAGGTTCCGAGAATGCTAACACAGGAGATATTCATAATAGAGAATGCAAGTCAAATTAAAAAAAAAAAAAAAAAAAAAAAAAAAAAAAACGACAGGAACTGACGACTTAAATTTTGCATATTGCAAGACTTAACGGGAAACTGAAGCTGTTCTGTATTTGAGGAAGAACACCAAAATCGTCTTGATATGGCCTCCAGGATCACGAATATCGAGTTTGTTTTTTTCAATCTGGTGCATGGAGAAGCAGAAATTAATTTCTAAAGTACAGCTGAAGCCCCTCCTTCCCGGGGCGTGACGTCATGCTGGGAGTTTTCGGAAAATTGAATTTGTAAAAAGGTCAGAAATAAATTTTACAAATTTATTTCTGACCTCTTTTTTGAATTTGAAAAAAGGTCAGAAATAGACGCCACAACTGGCGTCAGTGTGGAAAAATACAACTAGCAAGCTTGCAACTGCACCCGCCGCCCACACGAGCGACACGTGCTTGGCGCCCCAAAGATCCTAGTACGACGTCACGGCTGCTCTGAGGTTTTTCGTGTTTTCTCGCGTCTAGTTACACCTTCGGGGAAAACGAAAGCGATATTCAGATTCACAGGACAAAAATACGCTAGAAGTCACCTATAACTCGTTTTTTTGTCCAGAAATGTTTCAGTTTCCCTTTAATTGTCAACATATTTCAAAGATTGTGCTTGTCTATTGAGCTCCAATAGAGATACCATCAATTTAATAGCTAGTAAAGAATATGCATTACCGATGACCACCTTACACATCATGGCGTCCTTGAACCTTGACTTTCCTTGGTAGCCCAGAAGGGCCGAAGAACTGCTCCTGGACTTGCTTTGAGAACAGGCGTCCCACCATCTCTCGCACCACCTTCTGCAGGTTCTTGCTGTCTCCTAGAGACACGAGCTGCTCCTCCTAGAAAGACAAAATGTGTTCTCAATATGTCAATAAAGTTATTTATATGCAGATACAATGGTATGAACATGCCTCAAGTAAGAGAATGTGAATGCGCAGGTAAATGCAGCAAGCCACGCTATGCATGCATCAAAATTTTACAATATTTACTAGAGAGAGAATAAAAAATATTAGAATATATGGCAACTCTACTTCTCTTAGACGAAACCAGAAAGATTAAAATATTTCCATCCATACTCTGCTAAATCTCAATAGTCAGTCAAATTCGTTGCAACATTCAAATTGTACAAACGTTTTGATGGATCCTCTTTGCCCATCAGCATCCACTCAGTAATTTTAATAATGTATGTGGTTCTCAAAACAGTGCATTCAAGACCCTGCGCATCTTGACTTTGTTAAAGCTTAGTATAGCTGCCGGTTAGTCACCCTGCAAATTTATCTCCTATTTTACGACTTTAAGAAGACTGGAATTCAAAAAGGCATAAAAAGGCAGGAATTGACCAAAACCTTCATCATAGTTGCAAAAAATGGCAACAGCAGCACAGTATGAGTAGTTACCTTTCCATATTTTTGTTTAGTGCTGACTCAGTGGTGGCCCTGTAGGCCAATGAACCAACTTACTCAGCTCAAGCTCGCCTCGTGTAATAATCGCTTGTGCGACTACCGTATGCTATGCCTGGAGACACAGCTACGCATGCACTCACACCCCCTGAATAAAGTAGCGGCTGCAATGACAGTTACTCTTTCACCTTGGAAAATTTGATTTCCTCTCATAGGGTGACCTTCGGTTAAACTGGTTAACATCTCATTTTGGAAATGCACTACTAATGTAAAGTAAAGATGGAATTAAGATTTATCTGGCAACCCCTTACAAATTTGTTTGGGCATACGCATATGGTGGGCACGCTCAAAAGCGATTTTAGACCAGACGAAAAGTTATTCTCAAGCATGTACCTTTACTTCTGTAGCAGATGCCGAAAGCCCAAATGAATTTATCGCCTTAAATATTTAGATCTCTTGACTATAGCCTCAAGTGAGAACAGGAACAAAACCAAAAGAAGCCCATAATATACTACAGCATTTCGATCCTTCTGTCAAGCAAGCATTAAACACAAAAAGCACGCAGGCAGGTTTGTGCGTGCTCCACACACATACTCACGGCGAGAGTTGTTGCAGGTGCGGAATTTAACTTCTAAGGATAAAACGGGCAGAAGTGTCGTAGCAAATCAGCATGATTTATAATTATTTGCAGGCCGACATATTGTAAGCACCCAAAGGCAAATGTGTTGGGCGATTTTACTTCCCCCGTTGTGAAATGTTTTACCTAAAAATATTTCAAGAAGCGGCAGTTGAAAAAGACTTAAAATGCCGTTCAATGAGGATGCACATGAAGGCCTCTTGTCTACACGACCTTCGGGTGGAAAGAACTGTTCAAAAATGTAAAGATGCACAAATATTTAATTTTTGGTGGCCACCGTCCATCATTTCTCCCTCCAGTAGCCTCTATGAAACGCAGTTTAACAATTGCAAAAACTTTACGCAGGTTACTAAAGCTGACTCGCAAAACGTGCAACTGGCGTTGCGTCACCTTGACACAATTCTATCGCAGGGTTCAGTTTAAGGGTACCCCTTACAATAAATAGCCTTCCGATGTGCATTGGCTGTGCATGCACTCTGCTCTTATAAATAACAGAAGGCTCGTAATGAAGGGACGGCAACTTACTCACTTTTAATTTGCCACCGACTGTGTTTAAAACATAGTTTGGGTGGGCATCCATTTGAAATATTACGGTAAAAGGCTTCAGTCCACATTCCAACCCCATTTGCATAAATCTTCAGATAACCCAAGTTAAACCACAAAGTAAGAATCGCAGCCTTATACCCGTCAATATTGTGAAAAAGAGGACACATAAATACCGGCAGTGTCCTGTTGGTGAAGTTCTTCAGCTGCACTTTTGCAGCACTAAGCTGTTCCATGTTGCGGAGAGGCATCAGGAACAGCTCGGGTGGTTCAGGCCTGGCCAGTTCCTGGGGCGTCACCTGTTCCCCAGGCCTCGCCTGCTCTCCCTGGTGCTTGAAAGACACCACGTGCCCGAGCACCTGCCCAACAGACTTGCAGTTCCCTGCTCTGCTGCTGCAGGTGCCCATTCTGGATGTGCAGGTCTATCACGGCCTAAGCAGCTGAGCGTCGAAGGCTGCAAGATAACCAAGGCATAAGAAAGCATTATCCATTTTGCTGATCAACATTATGCACTGATGATGCGAAGAAACTTTTTCAGAAACTTGGGATTCGGGAAGTTTCAGAAGAACGCTTGAACCTTCAGGTGTTTCGGATGGTTTGGGTAGCTTTGGAACGGTTGCCAGACACAGTGAGTGTTTCAAATTTTTGTAAAAATTTAAGAGACATTATAATTTGTATGGAATATTCATAAATGTAATAAAAAAATGTGTTAATCAAATAAACTTTCTGAAAAGGAGACACGGCCCCAATTTTCAGAACGTCACAGTTTTGGCTTGCATGGTCAAGATGAATGCTCCCAAAAAGATTTATTATGTTTTTTGACAACCAAAGGAAATAAAAATACTGATTTGTCGGCGACGCACGCGAGACGCGCTGCGCTTGGCTGCGATAAGCACCAGTTTAAAAATCTGATATATAGGTCCGTGCCTATTAGGCCTAGCTTGGTGCCTGTACCCTTGTTGGAACTGCCATTTTCTGGGCTTTCAGGACGGCCTTTTTTTTAACTATCAACTGTCTAAGAATGGGAGAGAATCCCGTTAAGAACACTTGCCCTGGTATAGAAAACGCAATTGGCTGCAAGCGGCTGCTCTGTGGTCACATGATACCTCGCGCCTAGGCATATGACGCTTTAGAATGAATTGGCAGTTCCAAGTAAAGCACAGGTCGTCAATTGCATCCCTTGTTAAATAGCAGAAGTTCCCAAAGCAACTTTGTTTTCTATCGTTTCACTTGCAGCATACAGTGTGTAACAGATGATCCACCTTCCTTCGGTTCTGGTAGCAGATGACGCAGCGGCGTCTTGTTTCCCGCAGCAAATGCCACTCTAGGGCAGACAAACCCTGCCTGTTTACTCACGTTAGCAGGCGACGTGTCTGATAAAGAAAGGTCAGCTCCCTCAGTACAAGCCTGCCGAGATCTCAATCTCACAAAACACCAAAATCGGGCCATTGGTACAACATTTCAAGGTACAAACAGAAGCTGCACAGCACGGCGCCGAAGCGAACTTGCTGCACCTAAAAACAACACTCTAAGTTGTCCGTCGAACCTCTCCAGAGTAGGACAGCACCACGGCCGTTCTTGGCAGCATGCAATGCTTTCCCACAGCATTACGAGAAAGTTTTGTGACCGGTAGCGTATTGAAGAACTCGGTCACTACTGTAATTGTGCATGTGTCACTACGAAGATTATGGAGCTAACTAAATTGAGCAACTGCCGCAAGCTAATCTGGTCAAGCATGCTAACAGAGGTCAAGCATGCTAACATTATCAGGACTTTAGATGAAAAGGAACAGTACAAAATAATACTGTATTTCTGCAAACTTGATGCTCTGAACGAAGGCCAGTCAGAGTCTGGTGCTTGGCCCGGTCGCACACGAGACAAGATGTCCGCCCCAGGCATTTTGCTTGGCCACCCACCGTTGTTTCATACTCAAGTCGAACCACAACAGGGGGACGGACGCCACCGCTATTTCGTCATTCTCTTCGATGAACTGTACTCCTCCTCACTAGAATAAAAGGCGTGGTCAGACATGATGTTCATTCAAGTAACTTCACACTGTCAGGTCTTCGCAACCTTTAGCATATATTATAATAACTCCATGGCTATATCCCTATGCACGGCCACATTGAAACACGACGGCGTCGCATTCCGGTATACGCCAAGTAATAAAAGTAGCAGTAAAAGAGAAAAACAGTGCTCATTTCGCGTAAAGGTCTGTTTACACCATGCTTTGTAGCTTTTTACTTGCAACGGTTTCGTGATACCGCGGTTTCGTGCAATTAGCTTATTTACATCCAGTTTTTCAAGCAATGGCAATGGCGTTTCAACTATACTCCATTCATTTTTAAGCTGAGACTAGAAGCTCCGCCTTCAACGCACGCTTTCTGCCCTTGCTAACACAAGTGCGTTCACGCAGGCACGCGCAACCAAAGCACTGCAGAAGCCAGCGAGCTCGCACTGAAGGCGGAGATTCTGGTCTCAGCTTAGGGGCGAACGGAGTATACATTCCTTGCATATGACGACATGCTAGGTAAGGACGGGGCCCTGTGCCACGCCGGTGGTGGACTTCACAACGCGCGGTTGTGCTTACCAAGGCGTAGGATGCAGCTAACTGCCTGGACATACCGTAGAATACCGTGCATCCGCCCATTCCACATTAAGCGCCCATTACCAAATTTGTGAGATCTGAGAAAATACGCACAGTACATTTATATGTGAAATTGACGACCGGACAAGCACCTATCCCCCATTTTTTTGCGATTATTTCCAAAGTTTGAGTGCGCGCTTACCCGGTATTTAACGGTACACCGTATTTTCATAGAAGGAACCTAGTTTTGTTTGATGTGAACTCGGAAAAACGAGTCGAGCTTACGATGACGACGGTTAGCCAGTACGTGCGGAATTTTTCAGCATTGGTGCGATTGCGCTACAAGCAGAAAGTTTCGATATACCGCTAAGTTATAATAAAAAAAAATGTTGTGTGGAAAAAAAAAAAATTTGTATTCTGTGCCGCAAAATTTGACGAGCGGCTCTAGGGGTCGCCTGTAGAAAAATTGTTACGACTTTGCGAAGTATGGCGAACAATGCAAATTTACCGTCATAATCTAAAACTTGATGCAAGGATAAATAAAATAACGGACACGCGTCTCGCGGACGGCACAACCCGATGCCCTGCCAGCAGCGTCTCGGCAAGCTAGCATGCCTCCACCAACACGGCGCGGTCGCCCCCGGAGACCGCCATGATCACCGGACACTGCGCGGTGCCAGCCACCAGTGCTAAATCTCCCCTCCCCCCGCCCCCCCCCCCCCCCCCCCCAACACAGACACTCACTCACGGATTAAGCGCGACGATGGGATGACGAGCGAGCGGGACGGTGAGACGACGCTCCTGACGCCCGACTCCTACTTCTATCTTCTCCCCCACTTTTCTCCCCTCACCCTACCCCAAGTCAGTGACAAATGCGCCTAGCGCGCGTACACGATTGACTCTATTTCCCCCCCCCCCTTAATTTCACTTCAACGCTTACAACACACGGAGGCCGCCGCCGAACGATCGCCGTCTCGCCGGGCTAGCGGCGCGACATTCGTCCATACTCGGCCGGGAGTCCCGAAGGTGCGCTCGAAGCGTGGAAACAGCGCGATGCAACGAAAGGCAAAGGGCATCTACACTACGAACGGGCAGAAGCCGATGCAAAAACCTGCGCGAACGTAAACAGAAAAGTGCCGCCGCTCGCCACTACGAAATAATACGGGGTCGCATCCCTTTCCTGCTGCTCGTACTTTCTCTTACTTGACGGCTACTCCGTCTTGCGGGACATCACGACGAAACGATCGTCGGGATACGGCGAAAGGCCGTCAACACCGTCGAGTCAACCACCAGCAAGCGTTGTTGAGCGGAAGTTGGTTCACTAGGCCTACATACGACGAAACCGACAGAACACGAACATCAAAATCAAAGCACAGGCGGTAACTTCGAGCGACTTCTGCCCCGCATAGAATTACATTCAGCGCTTTCACTCGCCACCACGGTCACATACAATTTTTCAACCCTGGAGCCACCGTACCTGAACCATGCCGCGAACCACGCCAACGTCCCGCTCGCCATTTGTGTTTGCTCAACTTGTCCGGCTTTGGATTGGATGCTGGACCGGCTTTCTAGCAAAGTCTATCAACAGCTGGCTCGATGCTGGATGAGGTCTGTTCTAGTCTAAACACGAAGTCGGAAATATATAATGGTGCTACTGTGCTACTCTATAAAAAAAACAAAAAAATACAAATAAACGGGTTCACAAAGAAGTACACGACGCTACGACGAAGTGCCCTCTGGGAACTAGTTGGCCACTCAGTTTCGGTTTCGATTGAGCAACTTCCTTTCATGCTATCACGCCGGGACCGAATGCGCCGCTTGAGTTTTCGATAATCTGACTTTTCACGAACGTACAATACATTCATTCTCGAACGATACAAAACGAAACGAGAAAAGAGTCAAAGTACAGGCTAGCTGGTGGAAGTTTTCGTTTTGTCAACCATTTCGTCGTTTACCCTGAGACCTGTCTGTTTTTTCTGTTACTTCTGCTCTGCAAAAAAAAAAAAAAAAAAAAAAAAAAACCCAGTCTCAGGGTAAACGACGAAATGGTTGACAAAACGAAAACTTGGGCAATTTCCTTGCACACTAATTACTGCACACAAATTACTATGGTGTCTTCCTCGTGTCATCATATATCGCCCACTCAAATTTTACGCTGATAGGAGATTAGGTTTTCGCAAACGCTGAGGTGGGCTAGCTACGACGGAGGCTCTAACAAGCGTCTCCTGCCCTTCGCTAAGCCTTTATGGACGAGCTTTTACTGACGCCCAAGATTTGTGTCTGAACAGTGTGTCTGAAATTATCTCGGCATACTCAGTCAGGAAGAAAGCAAACACATAAATATTACGGCCATTACCAACCGTCAAATGCGCTTTGAATAATTTCGTTCCTTTGGCACACCGCATAGAGGTTCACGCCCGTCCGACGCACTTCCGGCGTTTGCCTTCTTAAAACGGTTTGTGTGGGGGAATGTGCCTATATGATTGCAGAAAACATTTATGTGCATACGCGATGTTGAATATTAGCGGAATGCAAGCGGGTGGGGACTTAGGTTCGTGGAGTGCTGCGGGTCAGTACAGATAAGAGATAAGATGTGTGTTCAAACTGAGCTTTTCAATGGCGCCTCCAAGTTTTACCTCACGTACAGTCGGGAGCAAAAGTTTGCGGGGCACCGGAGCGCGTGCCGAAATGCATCGCCGCGCCGTGCAACGGCGCGCCACCGCATTAAAAAGCCGCGCTTTGCGCATGCGCGCCCTTCGTGCTGGATGTCATGTCTCTTTCGCTCGTTTCTGTCCGACTCACTCCTGATAACCGGAGTCGGCGCCAGGGGCGCAAGGTGCCGTTTCGCTGGCTGTCATGCCTGGCGTCCTCTTCAGCCGCCACAGCAGCTACGCTGGGTGACGGAGCGCCTGGTTAACCCCCTCCCCTTCCCTACGCGAGATCCGTGACAAAGCGCGGCGGCTGAAGCAGACGCGCAGCATGACAGCCAGCGAAGCGCTAACTCGCGCCCCTGGCGCCGACTCCTGTTATCAGGAGTGCGTCGGAAAGAAACGAGCGAAAGAGACATGAATGCGAACACGAAAGGCGCGCCTGCGCAAAGCGCGTCTCTTTAATGCGGCGGCGCGCCGTCGGATGGCGCGGCGATGCATTTCGGCACGCGCTCCCGTGCCCCGCAAACTTTTGCTCCCGACTGTACTCAGGCGTATTAAGAAAAACAGTAGTTGCAAAAAATATTATTTCGTCTATGGACGCATAAAACAAACAAACTTCCTGACCAGCTGTAAAGGTGCGAGCTCGATGTATGCAAACTTATTGGTCGTTACAGCTTGTTGACTCGTACACAAGCAAGATACCCGAGCTACGCAGCGTCGAGATTCCCAGCACTGGCTCGTTCACATATATCTCGAAACGCAAACAGAGTATAAAAATAGAGTATAAAAATACAACAAGCATGTGTGAAGGCAAGCTATACGTCTCGGGCTTGTGCTATAGATCCGAGGTCTGGCCATTTAGGTTAGTTTAGAGACCAAAAATGATGCTCTCGAGACCAAAAAACGTGAGATCACGGCCGTTAATAGTCCACGCTGCCGATCGAAACCGAAACCATGCCACTCTCCTCCCTGGCCAACTAGTTCCCAAAGAGAAACGCGCGCCGTGTTGCACGCAGGGGTTTATGGAAGTAGTGACCCTTTCTGGTTGAATATAGGGTGCACGTGATGTTTCGATTACGATCATGCAGAATGATGTAAAAAACGAATGTGCCGCCTGAACTGTGTCATCCTCGGAC
This sequence comes from Ixodes scapularis, assembly GCF_016920785.2. Taxonomy (NCBI): domain Eukaryota; kingdom Metazoa; phylum Arthropoda; class Arachnida; order Ixodida; family Ixodidae; genus Ixodes; species Ixodes scapularis. The sequence goes on along the minus strand of NW_024609835.1, from coordinate 191,906,468 downwards.
AGACCGCTCGGACCCGGAGTAGTTCTCCGCGCAGCCTTTTTCGGGGGAGTACGATCTATAGTCACTCGCAACATTTCAGTTTCGTTATCAACGCTGCCGCGGGGAAATGAAGGAGTTTCGCTGTTTTTTTGTTTCGATTGCTGGGTAGGCTCTCTTGCTGTGCTTGCTTTCGCTCCTCTTGTCATGACCGACTGGCCCGAGCATACTGCGGCGCTGACATCGTCTAATAAAACGCAGTAGCAGCGAAATCAGCGACAGCGACGAAGTTACCAGCTTAGCTCCAGCTCGAGTGACGACGAGGCAGCCGTTCTCGGCGAAGTCTTTGCCGACTCATTCGCCTTGCCAGCGAAGAGGCCCAAGATATGGCGTTACGTCGAAGACGTTGTGCACACCTATTCGGATGAAGAGCTAGGTATGTCGTTTGCTAGAAGACAATACGACAAATTCCCCTGAGATGGAACTCGCCTGCGGAGATGACGGTCGCTTTACGGCATGCGTGTTTGGTATTGCTTAACAGCCCCTTTGCAAAACGTACAGCGCCACGACGGCAGGACATTTTATCAAAGCATGACGTTCCGATCAGAACTTCATGCTTTCAGCAAAATAGCAATGGGAACCGAAACTGTTAAAAAGCGAGGGCAGACGCTATGAAAGCGGTGACAGCGCGTGCAACTGGGTGGATCGCTTACTGAGGCCGACCGTTGAACGACCGCTTGCGCGGAGCGCTCGGCATCTGCCTGGGCAAAGGCCTGGATCGCGCATCCCCGCTTGGTCGCTGCAGCTGCAGCACGAGAGTGAAGCCACCGATCGGCGATTTTGCAAGTTGAAAAATCGCGTTTTTGGAGCGTTTCGGAGGCTGGCGGCAACATGCTGAAGACACGTTTTCTACTCGTTCGTAGTCAATCGTCGAAGAAGCTCTTTAAAACCCTGTGTAAGCCCTGAGACTCGCCGTTGAGAACATGTGGAAATTTTACGGAAGCGCAGTGCCGCAGTAAAAATGCCCAACTCATTGAAAGCAAGTTTCGCCGCCACGATGCAACGCGCAGGTCACGAGTGACCCGCGCGTTGCATCATTGGACTTCTTCCATAATGCAACGTGCGGGACCCTTGTGACGTCACATGTGACGTCAATTGTGATGTCATTATAGGAAACGTCCCATTATGCAATGCGCGGGTCACGAATGAGACTGCACTTTGCATTATACGACGTTTCCCATAACTCAACGCGTGGTTACGCCGACGGCGACGTTGGCGTCGCCGACCCGCGCGTTGCATCATGAGACGCTTCCCATAATGCAATGCGCGGGTCACAAATGAGACGGCGCGTTGCATTATGGGACGTTTCCCATAACGCAACGCGCGGTTACGCCGACGGCGATGTTGGCGTCGCCGTCGCCGACCGCGCGTTGCATCATGGGACGCTTCCCCTAATGCAACGCGCACACGCCGTCATTATGGGAAAGGCCCCATAATGCAATGCGCGGGTCACGAGTGAGACCCGCGCGTTGCATTATGGGACGTTTCCCATAATGCAACGCGCGGTTACGCCAACGGCGACTGCGACGGCGATGCGGCTCAAGCCGGAAACGGGCGTCTAAGAGCTGCTCTCTAAAAAATTAATAGATGTAAACCAAATTGAATTTTCATTCCACAGCCATGTTTGATTCCGTCTTTTTTAACAAAACTGAAATAAGCCTTTGTTAACTGGTTTAAGGATGACGCGGCGTTAATACTAGGCCAAGGATAATATTAGGTGTCACCTTTTAGCATATTGAAGACATGTCCAACCTAACGGTCATTTGTAACCATCATATAGTTTCTATATCAGCGAAAAAGCCATGTCGGTTACATATCAAAACTTGCATGGCTCGAATGGCCTGTGAAAGCAGCGAGAAAACGATGTCGGTCAGTCACCGAAAACTCCGTGGCTGAACTGGCCGGTGATTACAGAAAGAAAACGATGTCGGCCAGTCAGCGGAGACTCCACGGCTAGACTGTCCGCTGACTACAGCAAGAAAACGATGTCGGCCAGTCACCGGAAACTCTATGGCTAGAGTGGCCAGTGACTACAGCAAGAAAACGATATCGGCCAGTCACCGGAAACTCCATGGCTAGGCTGGCCGGTGACTACAGCAAGAAAACGATGTCGGCCAGTCACCGGAAACTCCATGGCTAGACTGGCCAGCGACTACAGCAAGAAAACGATATCGGCCAGTCACCGGAAACTCCACGGCTAGACTGGCCTGTGACTACAGCAAGAAAACGATGTCGGCCGGTATCGGGAACTTTCCGGCTGGCGCTGGCCAGTTTAGACAACGAGTCCCCGATCTCGGCCGGGATCGGTTTCTCACCGGCGTCCCTGGCCGGGATCCGCCGTACAGCTCCCGGTACTGGCCGACGTAATCCCAGTATCGGCCGACATGGTGTGCTACCTCGGATGATGTGAAAATCAGATACACCATATTTTCAGCCATGCTATGGGAATGTTTACGGCTACTTGTGGCTACTTGTTGGTGAAAAGAGCATACTAAGCCGTCAATATGCGTCTGGTGTACACCGTGGCTCTGCCCGCTCCTCCCATTGACCAAGCTCTCTCCATAAAACGGATCTGGGACGGGGTAGCTTGGTAGGAGAACGAATCAAATGGTTGGATTGTTAAACACTAAGAATTCCAAAAAGTGAATCACGACGCGGGAGTATTTTAATCCACGCCCTGTATTTTTCCTTTTACAGTAAGTAGTCATTCCATTTATGCGCGCGTCTCGTGGGCGTTGTTGTTTTCTTTTGTTTTACAACATTGACATATTAAACAAGTACAACGATGGGCAAATAATTGGTTTTTGAATATCTGATTTTTTTACGTTGCTATAAAGGACGAAACAAAAAACGCAATAAGACTTTATAGAAGTGCGTCTATATGAAAAGCTGGTCGGTGGTTATGAATACAACGAACACCCGAATCGTGTTTTCTGCATCTACGTGCTTGCGAATCGTTCCAACGTGCGAGAAAAGAATATTATATAACCGCTACGTTTTATTACTAAAAAAAAAAAATCTGGTAACTCTTTTTTTTGTTATCTTTTCAATGCTTGCTTTAGAAATTGCGAAAATTGAGATGGTTATGGAAATTTTCCTGTCTCCGCATTTATATAGTCGGAGTGAAAACAAGCCCAATCGAAGCATGGCAAAAAATGTAAGAAAGAAATCTAAATTCAAATATGTTTGATGGATCTTTCGATTGAGGCATTTCAACGGCGTTGTAATGGGACACATGCACCTCTTTTTATATATATATATATTTTTTTTTGTTTTCTCGTTTTACTGCATACCTTGTGCTGTCTGCGTTTATCATATTAATGTACTATCTTCATAATACGGAACGTGTACACATTATTCTTGAGAGGTGGGCATGTTTTACCGGAACACCTAAGGCGATCAATAATAAATACCACGTCTTCCGCCTTTTTATTGGCCCCAAGATACACATAAATTTACCCTCAGACAGGACCTTCCGAGTCATTATGAAAGAAAGCTGGAGGTAGTATAGATGTCCTCGATTGACCATAAAACTAGTCATAAGTTAGGAAACATATTCATAAGTAGATAAAACAGAAGTACCCGATGACCACTCAGTTTGTCCAACGGCAAAAGCCTGAAGTAGCTTACATTTCCCGCTTACGTTTCTCTGGCAATCGTTTTACTTCGATCCCGGAAACAAATACGCACTTTCCTATGGGGGATATAAATAAATCAACCAGAAATTAAAACGAAATTAGCGCAGATGCATGAGTACAGATCCCGAAAAATCGGTGCTAGCCAGGCAACTGTTATGCCGAAGAAAAGCGAGACACACACACACAAAAAAGTGACATTTCTTTATGAATTGTAGACAAGAAAAAAAACAAAAAACATGTGGCCTTTTTAACGTTTACATTTTTGTTGCTATGCTTATAGAGGAATTTTCGATAACGTCGAGAAAAGCGCCGCGGGCTTTTAAGGCTGGCACAGAACTTCGGTTGTTTACTGATGGGAAAACTCTGCCGGCTGTCAGAACGTCCCCAGTGTAATAGAACTGCGATAAAGGGAGCGAGAGCATATAGTTCCGAAGAACTTGTAAAAGAAATTGAGTTATAGGAGGGAGGCAGAGAGCAAGAGCGAAATATACTTGACAAAGAGCCTTAGTGGTCTGGAATCTGTACAGAATTCTCATATCCGACGATCATAAAGTATGCATGGAGGCTTGCTGACACGCGTCGCGTTTCCGGCCCTCCATTATTTAGTATGAAAGCAGATAGTGCAGTTAAATAACCGGTTTATTTATCTTTTACTTGTTCATCGCCTTGTTTGCTAAAATATGTGAGTTTATTTATTTCATTATTTATTTCTCAGTGGCAAAACCTTGTCTTTGATTGAAGTGCTCTGCAAAACAGCATAAATAACTACCAGGACTATGAAGACGATTCAAAATACACAAATGTGTATGTCGCGTTCGACTCTCGGTCTTGTTATTTGTAATGCTCCGGTGCGCAGTTTGATCAATGCATAATATACAAACTAGTCATATCTCAAGCATGGTTAAATACCCTATTCGATTGCTTGCACTTATAATTAACGCGCAAGTGTCTAAGATTGTATCTTCGTGAAGTATGAGCTATATATTTTCATTTTCCAAGTTCCAGTTAAAGTGTTTTTTGAAGATGTCCGTAAACGCCTGCTGAAATATTTTCTATTTATACCTAAGCAGGAGTATTCATGCATCCCGCTATCATATTGCCACGGTCGTCAACCAGCAAGCGCGCGCGCAGCCGTGCGTTTACGGTATGTCGTTTTCTTTACAGCCCATTTTTGATGGAAATACTTGTAATGCTGACACCGAATAGAAAGAAACTGCATTGGGATACAGTGGGCGTTCATGACTCTGAAACCATTGCATATGAATGGATAGGAGACATCCCTCGGAAAGAATATCTTCAAATGCTTACGAAAATATCCTGAATCACCTTCTACAAAACCGTGTTTCTTGCTGTTTCATCCAAAGAAACTACCGGTTAAAACATGGTTGCATTCCAATGGCTTCTAAAGCAATGGACGGACCGTTGTGGTTTCTCCGGCAATAAGGAAACCATTCTGCACGTTTTTTCTGACTGTAAGAACAGGCAACTCTTCTGGGCTGATTTCCGATATGTGCTTGAAAAGTGTTATCAACCCAAAGGGGGGTCCATTAAGTTTATCAAGGCGGGGCTACATAGTGCATGGGTTTTGGAATTGTTGATTGGAAAGGCACTGCAATGTTGTTTTTGTCTGAGTATAACGCTCTATGTGGAGGCAGTTCTAAAACTGAAAATGGCGTGGACGTTTTTCATTGATAGGGTGCAATGGACTTTAAGTTTCTTAAGGTCTAAGCCAGAAATCTTTGAGGATGGTTGGGAGGATGTTAACACGAAAATCACTAAACGCTTGGTGTATAAAATACTTGTGTATACTCGGTTAGATGGGGCAAAAAGAAAAGGACAGGTGTTTAACTGTTTGGAACACGCAGAGGATATTTGGATTGTACACTGGCTGCGACCTGGTTGTGGTCGGTTTCTTTGAGTATCTCTCTGAGCGTATGGACAGTTTGATGTACCATTGATTTGTTGACCAGGTAAAGTGGCTGCAAGTATTGTAAAAATATTAGGCAATAAATAAAAAAAGAGTTTTTACAATGCTTGTATTTCGTTCGATTCCTGGGAGCGACGTGTTCTTTATATATTCTTTCAATTTAGCATTGTACTTAAGTTCCAGAACCTTGCTCGAGCTACGAATAGTTACACGCCGAACGTTCTCCGCCGAATATTCCAGAAACCCACGAGGGTGCATAAGAGACTCAGCATTGCAAGACGGGGTCACTCTCGCCCCTTCTTTTGACCCTGCTGTTTAGCCGCCATCGACGCTAGCAACGCAAGCCATTATCTTTTTTGTTTTGGGCACAAGTTCGCCCCATTAAATGTTGGCTTTGCTTCACTTTTTCTCGCCTCATTATTTGTCATTCCCGACAATATAAACAAATTCCCAAATTCCCAGATTTGCAGTAGTTTCGATAAAAGAAACGAAGTATGCCAACAGGCTCAAGTGGAAAACCGAACGTGTGGTGCCACTATATTGTGATAAAATGTTCTGCATTTATATGCCTGACTCGTGAGGCAAATACACTGCGAAAAAGAGAATATAATGCTCGAGAATATCAGATTTCTGCTTTCTTCGATAGAGTGATCTGTGAATCGAGCGCAAAGCGAAGTTTCGGCAAGTCAAAATTCTTAAGTTTTTCAGCGAGCATTTGCTTCACACAGTAGTTCCGTTACTCCAGTGTACTAGCACAGTAACAACAGATGTGACTTGATGTCGCTCCTACAAATACATAATTGAATGAAGTGATTAATATACCGGGAATTAGGGGAGAACCAATTTCGCGTCCGCTCCGGCTGCCAGTCCCAGGTCGTCTCTCTCACGCAATTCGGTGCGGCATTTCGAAGAGAACTGCATGTTCATTTTACTGCGCAACCGATGCTCCCGGATGGTGTCGGGTATTCCTGGTGGGCGGCAGACTCTCCTCAGGTAAGAAGTCCGACTTGCTTGTGGTGTCGTTGAAATAAAACAAAATCACCGTGCAGGCATTCTAAAAGATTAACGCGGCTGGACCCAAGATCTCAAGATGTAGGGACGCGTGTTACACGCACCGTTTTCTATTGTTTCGTAGACTAAATCAATTCCTTAAAAATCGTTGTCTTTAAATAGCATTGGCAATAGACCACATGCAAAATTTTTCCATCTTGCAAAAGTGTGTGCTGGCACAACTTTTGCATCGATATTCCTCTGCTGTTCTTGCCTCGCCGGTAACAATCGAAGCCTACCGCTCACCGTCATCAAAAACACCTGGCATCTTAAGGTTAGTATTGCTTTACGCTCTTCTTGCGCATGCACGTGCCTGTCGCCGCACCAGTCGCTGGGTTCTCGCCGCAACCGACACGGCGGAAGTACACTTCAGCTCGAAATTTTGCTTTTAATGCCAGCCAAGGCACGGGTTTTGGCGCCTGGTTTCCGAAAGCGCTTGCGCTACGCGAGTGCTTGCGCGACCGAAGAATTCTTCAGAAACAAACTCTCACGCCCTGGCATTTGACAGCGCCGAAACCAACTGGTAAGACGAAGTGGGCGCTCCACAGGGATGTGTGCTGAGTGTCACTCTGTGAATGGTAAAAATCACCTTCATATCTTCTCTTAATCCACTTTCGAATTTTTTTCTCCATCTATGTTGACGAAGTTAAAATTTCATTTTCCTCGTGTAACTGAGTTAACTGTGAGCGCAGTTTGGAACTGACAATCAACAAGATGAGCCTATGGGCTGTTGAAAATAGTTGCAGCTATTTTTTTAGAAGACTGCTGCTGTATGCTTTACTAGAAAATGAGGAGTTACTTTAGACGGACTACTGCATATCAAGGGTACACTAATCCCCTGTTAAGAAACAAGAGTACACTAACTCCTGTTAAAAGTTGACAGCAAGTTTACATTCTGTCCAAATATAAAGTCACTAAGAGTGAAGGCACAGCGAAAGATAAATACTTTATATTGTAATTCATCTTTGTTCACTCCAGTATTGAAAAAGACCACAGGAAATTATGATACATAGCGTAGGTTGACAAATCCCTGCCTCCCATATAGACTTGGGCAGCATAGTCAGCACTTGCAACAACCTTACATGATATCATAATTCATGAAAAAAGAAACGGAAACAGAGCCCGATACGTAGAGCTTCTGATATTATGAATAGAACGGCACTTATAAAATACTAATTCTTCCTTAAATACAGTTGTCTAATCTTGTTATTTACCATATATTTTATGAGAATATTCTTTCTGAGTGAGTTCATTATTGCTAGGTGTTACAGTATATTGGAGCATTTGAAATCCGTAATTGGTCCTGGGATGCGGCAAACTCCAGTGTTCTGGACTGCGCGAGCGATAAAACGAAGAGTTTTCAACCCGCGAAGCTAAGTAAAGAAATTATTTTTTGTAATAAATATTATTTTTATATCTCTGGATTATTTTTGGGGTGTATAAGTAAAAGACAACACGTTATCTCAAATTTTTAGAATAAAATGCAGTATGACAATTATATGGTACATTGCTTACTAAAAGTAAGATATTTTTTGTGCGATGCATAATCTGACTAAATTTAATTTTGTCGTATCACCTCATACAAGCTGGTTGTCCCTTAAATCTGAAGCAAACAATGATTTATATAAAATAATCTTGACTCTTTTTGGTATATAAGAACGATGTTTATAAATAATTCCTATAATGTTTTTTATAATTTAGACAAAACATTTTTTATGCGTTTGTTCCAACTCCTGTATTGGTCAAAGAACAACCTTAGTGGCTTTTTTACCTTTGGAAACACTTCTATCTAACTTAAGGGGTTTACCTCACTGAAAGAAAATCTGAGGCTGGCACTAATAAAAAATGAACAGCACGACACATAATCTCAAACGCAGCTGAGTTTATTCACAGGAAGACCACAGTGGCAACTGACTATCAACACAATGAGCCGATGAGCTGACGGAAATGGTCTCAAGTGTTTTGCTGAAAAGACTGCGGTTTTATGGTATATCGAAAATGAGGAGTGGCTTTCGACCCTATCACTGCGGCAAGTGAGGCGAGGGTGGGGGCTTATTTCATGGGTGGGTTCGATCGCGCGGCCTTGAGAAAGCTTATCATTCAGATGCTTCGGAACCGGTGGTGTTTCCGGGCGGCGGTTCTGTCTGTTTGGGGATGGTGTCTGGCTGTCTAGCGCCGTGGGTGTGGTCTCCTTCCTCCTATCTTTCTTTCTCTTTTCGCGAGGAGAAACGTTTATTGGCTTTTTCCCGTGGATAAACCCAGCAGCGTTTGAGATTCTGTGTCGCGGTATCGTTTTGTTGTTTATTTGTCCCAGCCTCTGGTTTTGATACAACGAAGTTTCGTAACCATCTTGCCTACTGCCCTCCATGGCATGCCTATTTGACGTAAAAATGTTTCAGGACGAAATACAACGGTATCTGTTTTGTTGCTATTGATATTTAAAGCTATCTCGCACCGATCTCGGGGTACTAACGGGCTTGCCTTCTGCGAGTATACAAGGAATATGTGCGCTCCATTTTGAACCATGGTTGTTTTTTTTTCGGACTAGCAAAGCCTTCCACTTTCAAAATGTTGGGTCCAGTTCACAACGAGGGGAATCGACTTGCAAAAGGGGCCTTTCGAACTTCACCGGTGGCTAGTTTGCATGCAGAAGGCGATGAATGGTCGCCTGACATGCGGAGGTTATATCTTAGTGCGCAGTCATTTTACGACATCATGCCTCCCCTAACATCCTACTCATTATTTTATTCAAGATATTAGGTTCTAGCGCCCATTCACAAATAAGCCATAAGTTACTCCTTTTTTCACACTCCGCGGAAAAAGTACTGCACCAAGATTACATTATCTTCATTCCAGTTTCTCTAAAATAAACATAAAATTACACCATGGGACGACGCAGTTTTATCAAACAACCCCACGCTGACAAGGTATACCAAGAAAAGGTTTCCCACAGCAGCAGCATTATAGAAAGCTGTGAGCCACAATGAAAAATACAGTAAAATTTTTACGGATGTAAAAAAGGACACCGGTTATTATGGCTGTGCAGCAGTAATTGCGCATTCACACTGGCAGCGGATACGCGTTCGCGAGGCGGTTGCGAATGCGGTTGGTGAATGGCTCCGTTCACATAGACCGGAGCTCGATAGGCGGTTTCTCGGTGGCAACCATCTTTTACAATGCAAAATCTACCGTCCGCTCTACAATCTAAACACAAGCCGAATCTTCACGGCTTGGAAAGAAACATGGAAAAGTCGACGAACGACCGCAGTAACGAAGAAACTGTTGCAGTTGCTCTGGTGACACTAGTTTCGGCGTCCGCTGAAAGGAGCGAGCGGTGCGTTCTTATAGACGACGTAGATGGCGGGTCCGTCCTTGCTTCCGTGACCGCGACGAGAATGGACAGGGGGCGAACCTCGTTCCACTTGTTCGTGAGCGGGGCCTTCAGTACTACCGCTAGTGCGTAATCCGTCCGCACTTTCATTACCTACTCGCGAAAAGACAAACCTGCAGATATATCATGCATATGACATTATTTTACCAGCTGCCTGAGGATGCCCCCCAGCGCCTTCGATACAATCCTCGGCTTGGTCGACGACAGTATCAGAAAAGAGGACACACTTTCGCAAGGTAATTTTCCAGACGCGCACCTCGCCCTCGTCTTCAGGTAATTGCCAGGGAAGTACGGAGCATGAGATTAAATGCAATAAGTAAGAAACAAAAAGTGTAGTCCTGTGAAGAGTGCAGACGCAAGTACAGCCTCCTAATTTTTTAACGATGCCGCACGAACGCCGACCGGCCGGTAGATCAGCATGAAACGCGACATCAGTGAGGCTAGGCGTTTGTGTGCGAGTCGCAGACCTGCTGTTTAACTACGCAATAAGGTGCTGATCTACGGCCGGTCGGCATTCGCGAAAAAATTGTTAAAAAATCTGAGAACTGTGCATTCGTAATTACTGGTCAATACTTCAGCTTGGGCGAGTTGGTTAAACATGCTAATACTTCGCAGCGCACAACAGACAACACACCATCAAAACAGATACACACAAAGAAACAACACTCACGCAGCGCTGACTGTCAACTCTCGGATATATTAATCTTCGTTCTTATCTTTCACCCTTACGCACTAAAAAGAACTAAATGTTAACCAAGGAAGAACAGCGAAAGAAAAATAAAAAATAAAAAGAAAGGGGAAAGATTAATATAGGAAAGAAAGATGGAAAGAAATGGAAGAAAATAAGATCTAGTCCTACTACAGTAAAATTACTGAGGAGGTTTTCCTAAATATTATAACTCTTTTCTTGATAAGCTAATCGACGGGGTACTAACGCATATTCCGTCTAGCAGGTCTATGCTCGCGGCTTCAATGATTTCTCGAGTTAGTTTGTTGTTGCTTCGTCCCAGTACTGTGCAATTGCCCAGAAGGGGGGAACATCCACAATCTCTACAATGAATGCCCAGATGGCCTGAGTTAGCGTTAATGGCGTTGCAGTTATGTTCCCGGAGCCTGTCATTGAGACAGCGCCCCGTCTGCCCAACGTAACGCTTCCCGCACGTAAGAGGGAACGAATATATCACTCCCTCTGCACAGGAAACGAACTTGGTCTTGTGATTTTTCGTGCAGCACTCTGTTCGAATAGGCTGCCCATTCACCCGCTTGCACAGGCTGGAAAGTCTCTGCGGAGCTGAGAAAACCACGTCGACGTTGACTCTGCTAGCTACTTTTTTAAGCTTGTGTGACATGTTGTGAATATAGGGCACTATAACAGGCCTTGTAGTGCGTTCTCTTTTTCGGTAGTTAGAAGCTTCGGCTTGCTTGACCTCCTTAAGTAGGCATTCAGAGACTGAAATTAATATCGACAAAGGGTATCCTGCTGAAACCAAGCGAGTTGTTTGCGTTTTGAAGCTCATGTCGGTCATGTGCACGCAGGATTTCTTGAGGGAGTTTTTTAGGCAAAGTTTTGCAATGCCTCGTTTAACAAGTTTCGAGTGTGCGGAACTATGATGAAGTAGTGGCTTTTTTGCCCTCGGTTCATAAGACCAGCAGATGTGACAGTTTTTAAGGAACAATCGAAGGTCTAAGAATCTTATGGAATGCTCGACCGGAAGTTCGTGGGTAAGTTTTAACGGATCAAGGTATTTCTGGAAGGTAGAAAGAACATCGGCCACCAAGGTGGGGAAGGTGCGACTGTTACTGTCAAGAAAAACCAAGTAGTCATCCACGTAACGAAAAACACGCACTATTTTTGAACTGTCTAAGTTTTGCTGTAAGATTCTGTTGTGGAATGCCAGAAAGAGGTCGCTGAGCACAGGAGCTATACAGGACCCTATACATATTCCTGTTTTTTGTAAATATGTTGATCCATTCCAGGTGGCAAAGGTAGAATGCAAATAGGTCGATATTAGGTCCAGGAAACCCTTAATGGACACCCCTGCTGCATTTTGGAAGGCTATTACACCAAAGGAGTCAACACTGTCCTCTATGCACATCAGGAGCCGATCTTGAGGTAGGGCATAATAGAGATCCTTTACATCAATAGAAAAAGCCATGAGTCGTCTGTCCTTTGGTTCTTGAAGAAATTGCAAGACGTCATCCGAGCTTCTAATCAAATACGGATCATTTATGTCAAGAAGGTTTAGTTTTTCTTGAAGGAACAAAGCGATGGATTTTTGCCACGTGCCTCTTTCAGACACAATCACCCTGAGGGGGCACTCGGTTTTATGTGTTTTGGCATTGAAGAAAATCTCAAGGCTAGACAGTTTTTTACGGTCAATGGATGAAGCAAGTTGCTTCAGGTCCAGCGAATTACATAATTGCTTGGCTCTGCTTTTGATTGTACTTAAGGAAATGTCATAATGGCACTGAAAAACGGACTCTACGGCTGCACAGGCCTTAGTGCCAAACTCGCTTTTATGCATGAGCACGAAACCACCTTCCTTGTCCGCAGGAAGAAGAGATAGGCTATGCTCTTTTAAGTATGCTTCGACCTTCTTTATGGACAGTGGTCTTACCGGATGTTTATGATGTGAAAGAACATCTACACCTTCTGAAATGCACCGATCAACGTCAGTGAGAGAGGCTCTCTGAGATACCTGCCGGACCAAAGATAACAGCTCAGGTGCCGACTTGCGGGGTTCAACCGCAAACTTAGGGCCAAAGCTGAGTACCTTTCGCACTCCTGGAGGCAAGGAGATGTCACAACCAAGCGAGTCCACCCTATGGAGGAAGAGTGTGGCGCGAGTACTCCATCCTGACGGATCGTACAACTGAGTCTCTGTGGCGACTCACCCTAAAGCATCTTAGATCTATCACTCCTCGCAAGACAAGAACCCAAAGCCTACCTCTTCATGTCATTGGTGACATCTCCTTGCCTCCAGGAGTGCGAAAGGTACTCAGCTTTGGCCCTAAGTTTGCGGTTGAACCCCGCAAGTCGGCACCTGAGCTGTTATCTTTGGTCCGGCAGGTATCTCAGAGAGCCTCTCTCACTGACGTTGATCGGTGCATTTCAGAAGGTGTAGATGTTCTTTCACATCATAAACATCCGGTAAGACCACTGTCCATAAAGAAGGTCGAAGCATACTTAAAAGAGCATAGCCTATCTCTTCTTCCTGCGGACAAGGAAGGTGGTTTCGTGCTCATGCATAAAAGCGAGTTTGGCACTAAGGCCTGTGCAGCCGTAGAGTCCGTTTTTCAGTGCCATTATGACATTTCCTTAAGTACAATCAAAAGCAGAGCCAAGCAATTATGTAATTCGCTGGACCTGAAGCAACTTGCTTCATCCATTGACCGTAAAAAACTGTCTAGCCTTGAGATTTTCTTCAATGCCAAAACACATAAAACCGAGTGCCCCCTCAGGGTGATTGTGTCTGAAAGAGGCACGTGGCAAAAATCCATCGCTTTGTTCCTTCAAGAAAAACTAAACCTTCTTGACATAAATGGTCCGTATTTGATTAGAAGCTCGGATGACGTCTTGCAATTTCTTCAAGAACCAAAGGACAGACGACTCATGGCTTTTTCTATTGATGTAAAGGATCTCTATTATGCCCTACCTCAAGATCGGCTCCTGATGTGCATAGAGGACAGTGTTGACTCCTTTGGTGTAATAGCCTTCCAAAATGCAGCAGGGGTGTCCATTAAGGGTTTCCTGGACCTAATATCGACCTATTTGCATTCTACCTTTGCCACCTGGAATGGATCAACATATTTACAAAAAACAGGAATATGTATAGGGTCCTGTATAGCTCCTGTGCTCAGCGACCTCTTTCTGGCATTCCACAACAGAATCTTACAGCAAAACTTAGACAGTTCAAAAATAGTGCGTGTTTTTCGTTACGTGGATGACTACTTGGTTTTTCTTGACAGTAACAGTCGCACCTTCCCCACCTTGGTGGCCGATGTTCTTTCTACCTTCCAGAAATACCTTGATCCGTTAAAACTTACCCACGAACTTCCGGTCGAGCATTCCATAAGATTCTTAGACCTTCGATTGTTCCTTAAAAACTGTCACATCTGCTGGTCTTATGAACCGAGGGCAAAAAAGCCACTACTTCATCATAGTTCCGCACACTCGAAACTTGTTAAACGAGGCATTGCAAAACTTTGCCTAAAAAACTCCCTCAAGAAATCCTGCGTGCACATGACCGACATGAGCTTCAAAACGCAAACAACTCGCTTGGTTTCAGCAGGATACCCTTTGTCGATATTAATTTCAGTCTCTGAATGCCTACTTAAGGAGGTCAAGCAAGCCGAAGCTTCTAACTACCGAAAAAGAGAACGCACTACAAGGCCTGTTATAGTGCCCTATATTCACAACATGTCACACAAGCTTAAAAAAGTAGCTAGCAGAGTCAACGTCGACGTGGTTTTCTCAGCTCCGCAGAGACTTTCCAGCCTGTGCAAGCGGGTGAATGGGCAGCCTATTCGAACAGAGTGCTGCACGAAAAATCACAAGACCAAGTTCGTTTCCTGTGCAGAGGGAGTGATATATTCGTTCCCTCTTACGTGCGGGAAGCGTTACGTTGGGCAGACGGGGCGCTGTCTCAATGACAGGCTCCGGGAACATAACTGCAACGCCATTAACGCTAACTCAGGCCATCTGGGCATTCATTGTAGAGATTGTGGATGTTCCCCCCTTCTGGGCAATTGCACAGTACTGGGACGAAGCAACAACAAACTAACTCGAGAAATCATTGAAGCCGCGAGCATAGACCTGCTAGACGGAATATGCGTTAGTACCCCGTCGATTAGCTTATCAAGAAAAGAGTTATATTATTTAGGAAAACCTCCTCAGTAATTTTACTGTAGTAGGACTAGATCTTATTTTCTTCCATTTCTTTCCATCTTTCTTTCCTATATTAATCTTTCCCCTTTCTTTTTATTTTTTATTTTTCTTTCGCTGTTCTTCCTTGGTTAACATTTAGTTCTTTTTAGTGCGTAAGGGTGAAAGATAAGAACGAAGATTAATATATCCGAGAGTTGACAGTCAGCGCTGCGTGAGTGTTGTTTCTTTGTGTGTATCTGTTTTGATGGTGTGTTGTCTGTTGTGCGCTGCGAAGTATTAGCGTAATTACTGGCTTCTACCGAAGTCGGTGTCATTACTAGACGTCGTAAGTTCTCTCTATTTTGTTGATGATTTTACACCTAATATACCAGATCCAGGAGAGTGCGATGCACATCGTTAACGCGAAAATTCGGTACTTTAAAAAAAATTCACCAAAAGGATATGGTAACTTGCTATTATGGGTAAGCCGTGCCTGTTTATAGACGCATTATTTTGCTTCTGTGACAACAGATTTCCAGCAGTCAGGGCATATTCTAATTTGTGGTGATATTAAGTGTAGTTCTGTTTTCACTATCAATGCATTTTTAGATTAATATATAGATATAATTTTTTTATTACTGTTCTTCTTTCTATTAATGCTTCTTGCCGCTGGGAAGACGTTGAGAAGCGTCTCCTACAGGTTTTTGACGGCAAGCTCAACATGCTGGGAGATAATACCCGAGGTATGCTGCGCCTTCTGGGAAAGCATGCCGCGGCAGGTCGCTCGCTCAGGCAAGTGAAGACCATAGTTCATCGCTATGTTAAAACGTTGATTTGCATGAGCTTCGTGATGGTACCTCGCATTCGATGAGTTGTTTAAGGATAATCAGCTAAATACAGAAGAAAGCCGATGTAATGACTGTTAATGAACAAATGCGGCTGTGCGATCGCTATTTCGAGCACATCATAAACCAAAAGTGCTCGATCGCTGCTTGTTGTCACATTTTTCTCGCGCGACTTAAAGGCGCATTCGGGTATGTATGTTTGGCATAAACCTATAGGGTAAAAATTTGAAAAGATGTGCTAACTCGTCGAGGAGAATCCGAGCAAGATCGATCGAGCTACCCAAGCGGCGTCGAGCGTATCGCGGAATTCATGTCGTAGACCCCTTGACACCAAAATGTAATTATTTTTTTTTTTTTTTTGGCGGAATTTTATGGACACTTATTTCTGAGGAGTGCTTGGGCTTGTCTTTGTGGCATGCCCAAAGCAGCCCGAACGGTGGAAAAAGGTAACTTTTTTTTCAAATCCACTGTTCACTTGCTCCCTTCTTTGCGCACGGGCAATATGAATAGGGATCAGGCAAAGCTCTAGAAAAAGGCTCGCCTGGTGTAACATTGCCTAATTGCAGTGTAATGTTCGTTGCTCTGTAGTGGGAACAACGCTGTTTGACAGGAATTGGTGGCCACGTGTGTAACAGCACCGCAGCTCATAGCGCTGGAGCAAAACTTGCGCTGTGTGATACAAGGATCCTGTGCTCAGTCACAGCCCTAACCATTCCGATGAGATTGAATGAGCATCATACCGGCGTCCGGTCGCGTATCACTACTGTGTTATGCACGTTAAGGACCCCAGCATGAGCGTCCGGAAGTGGCTAAAAGCAAGGGAGGCAGCTGCCCCTCTCCCCTTTCCCCCGTTACCAGCCTTGAAATTCTGGAGGAATATGTGGTATGTTTGTGGCATACTCTTATACCCCATTAACACGGGCTGCCTAAAGTACCTGCAGGTCAGGTCGCTTAGCTAAAGGTACCTTTATCATGATGCGTTCGGGATCACACGGCAAGTGAACTGAGGGTTTAGAGTTGACGTGTATTGCACGGGGATAGCGCGGCTAAGCCGAGGGGCGAAGAGCGATATATAATTTTTGCCCTCAAAAGTTTGAGACACATTCTTTACTTTATTAGAAGTGGAAGATGTCGTTTTGAAAATAATTAAATAATGTTTTATTGCTTTTATTGCATGGTGGAAATGAAAAATCAGATTTGTTTTAGAATGCCTCGTTGGTGCGTCCAAATTGCCCGCCGTGTTTTCTAGTCCACATCCAAAGAAGCTACGCAGTCGAGGTACAGAAGGCGCGAAACGTGATCGACGAGTCTCCGTGTTTCCCGGAGTTTGCTTTGCTACATCTTTTCTTCTGCCTCCGGGCCTCCTCAATAGAGAGATTTTCGAGACCGAGGCGGATCGTCTCGTACACTCCGGCCTTCCTCTTTTGTCGCGGGGTTTGCCGATGTTGTCCGCCCCGATACGAATTAGCGACAATTTTTCTGCCTCGGACCAGTGAACTCTAAGGTGTGCCGCTAGTGCAGGCACCCAAGTTGACACGTCCACCAGGCGAAATCATGGTCTCAAAATTCTCTAGGCAGGCGAAGCGGACGCCTCGTCGGGGCTAGTCAAGGTAGAGTGCACTAACTAAAAGCACGTACAGCCGGTATCGCTTTTGGGCCACCGATGCTGCCTGCTGTCCCGAGTATAAATATGTAGCTACTGTCTTCCATCAGGTTTGTGCTCACGCTTACTTTATAATAATTGTTTTGTGAATATTCTTTCTGTTACAATGCAATAACCAAAGCGGAACCCTATATGTTATATTTTTATTTGAAATTCAAGTGTCCGAGGCTACTTCCTGAAGTTGAAAGATGAGGCACGTGAGCTCCGTTTATTCTAATCCTCGTTTAGCGAAAGGGACCTTGCTGCGGCGTGTGAATACGAACTCTATCTCCCCTTAACGATAGGGACCTATGCTAAAAGTACATTTATACCGATCGTGTGAATGGGGTATTACTCAAAGGTCAAATTGCTCATATGTCACGAAAAAGACAGTACAGACGCTGTCGGAAGCGTGTCTCTTCCTTGTGTGACATGTTACTGTCTAATTGGTCATACAAAAACCGTCTGCAGACATGTTCGAAGCATACATATGTGTGAAACCTTAGAGGTGGGAAGCTTCTTGAGGCGACATGACGCTGTGGAGGGACATGACCCCCAGCTATGACAAAAAAAACAAGAGACGCTATTGGACGAAACGAAGAGCTGACTTGGTGCCAACATCTGGCTTTGGTCACGCTTGGGCGGGTCCTTGGAGGGGGACTAAAGTGGCTGTTTGCACGAAGTGGGCTCTCCTTTTGTCCAAACAACGTCCCTCGGTTTTGTCACTGTTGGGGGCGTGTACCTATATAGCGTCATGTCACCGACCAGAAAGTTCCTACCGCCATGTATGAAGCAAAATGTCTCTAAGGTGCTTGAGGCGCGTCCGGAGATAATTCGGCCATCAGCTCCGCAGCAAATAACGTATGTTTCGGAAGTTGTATGTGCAGTGTGACTGCGGCTTTATGGTTCCTACTTGTGCCGGCATAATTGCACGGAGAGCAAGTTCATCTGCTTCGTGCGCAGGGCTTGCCTTTATGTCGGAACGCCGAGCTCTTATTGGCTGATTGAAAAAAAATTAGAAAGTATACCTCGAAGCATCTACATTCAGGTCTGCCTACTATCCTTTCGAAATTCAGTTAAAGCAAATCAAAGCTCGGGTTTGTTCTAACGTCACCGTAACTCCTGTACAAGAAGCAGACAGCTTGCTCTCTGCATAGGATTATCGAATGCGAACGACAAGCTCTACTGTATCTGAGCAAGCACGATTGAAGCTTGAAGCCATCGCGTACATGAAGGCAACACCGTCGAAGTCAACGGTCTGACTTTTTTTGTTCCGTTGATGAAAGCAGAATGATACAACATCTGGACTCTGATCTTGCTAAAACATTAAAGCACCCGTTTGGTCACAATGACGTTGTTGCTCGTAACTCCAGGGCTTCTCTCATCTAAATGAAATTGCGTACTCGCCCTACTCGCAGAAAAAAAAGGGTTCCACCCCCCCCCTCCCCCCCTCCCCCTTGAAAAGCGTTCCATGGATATCTATGGGCCCCATGCTAGCAGTTATTCTTTACTGGTTGAATTTCTCATCCTCAGTGTAGACTCTGCACATACCCAATGCGGCTGACTTTCTCTAAACAATTAAACTACACAATTGCTGTGCGGTAGAATAATAACTATAGAAACCTGTAACTCTCAAATATTTTCTGCCTATGGGAAATTTATGAGCTACATAGACTTTTTCTATGCCTTGCGCAGACAAATTCCTTTGTGCATCCCAGGAGGCTGAAGCTTTCAAGGAAAATAAGAACTAATGTCGAATCTTTCTTTTTTTCTTTTTCAACAGACCGATGCTGCTATCCAGGAAAGGTGGAATGTTCCAAACTGTGTGGAAGCCATAGACGGGAAGCACATTGCTATCGAGTGTCACTCACTTTCTGGCAGCCTGCATCGGAACTACAAAAGCTCGTTCAGCAAGCCCTTGTGGGCATTTAGCGGTGCTAAGTACAGGCAAGTTTCGATTTTTTACTACTGAACGTTAAGTTAATCAACAAGAGAAAAAAATATGCATAGACAGAACCAAAGGCAACTAATTCCCCTCTTTAAGAAAAATTATCAGGGAAAGTACATCTGTAGAATGCCATGTTGAAATTGAAGAAAGTTATGTTGATCGTCATTGTTAGTGGATTGATGTAGCAGTGTGGTTACTAGTACATTGTATGATTACACTCTATGGTTGTTGTCAGCCTTCATAAGGTTGGCTACTTTTAAATGAAGATTATTGATTGAGCTATGGCTCTCTTGCCTCATAAAGAAGTACATAAAATTCTTAAGGTCACACTGCTTCGACAATATTTTGTACTATACTGTGCTTCAAACACACGATATAAAGTAGCATACTGCTAAAAAATGATAGATAAAAAAATTTTGTGCAAGAAAGCTTCTACCTTCCTGTCACGTGATGTTCTATACTCCCAATAAATCTTTAACATGCCAGTAATATGACAGACACTGGAGACACTGGTTCTAAAATGGACTATTTTATTTTTGCAGCTATACTAATGAAAATCACTGTGCATATGTGTTCCTTCTTCCTCAATTCAAATATGAAATCAGTTTCAAATTATCTCAATTAGTTTTCAAGTTATAAAAAATAGTGTTGCCTAATTTGGTTAATTTCTTACGGGTCGTTAAGGCCATTTCGAACAAAAAATATTTTTTTTTATTGATGTAGATGCATAGCTAAAGGTCTGCCATGCATTATAAAGCTATTTATATTTTCACAAAATTACATTATAATACAAAAATGTACTAATTATGCTAATTATGACACTAATGAGGTCGCATTATTTATCATAAAATTTTCGTTGTCATTATAAACTGCAAAAAATAGCTTTACTCCACAGTCCAGTCCTTTCTGAATAAAACGGTATAAAAAGTTTCAAAATGCTACGATAAAAACCTCATGAAAACCCCCGTAAGGCTAAGCACGTTGACAAAAAACATGAAGATGAGAAAATCAGAGTTAAAGTTTTGACATTGAACATAGAAAATTGTGTGAACAATGATAAATAATAATTGCTACCAAGGTGTAGTGTAAGTCTTCATGAACAACTTGACATAAAAGATGATGTAATCCATTTATGGGAACATTAGGAAAAAAATATGAAAGAAGAAAAGAACGAGTGAAATGTTGATAAAATCACATTTTCCTGTTTCGACGCTGAGTACAATAAATTATGTGAAAACCCTTATGCAATAATAGTTATCAAGATGTAGTGTAGTGCATTCTGAACAAATAATTTTAGAAATTGCAATAATTTGTTTTTGAGAAGATTGCAAAAATGGTGAAGAATTACTGATATAGGCTAAAAATTGCTTCTAAAGTGATGAGCCGACAACTTTGGACAACGGGAGAGGCGAGCATGAGTTTCAAGCTCCAAACGTAATTTTGTTTGGCCCTGAAAAGGGCCTTTGTTTCACATGGCACTGAAAAAAGCCATTACAGCTGTCCTGGGCTGTAATCTCGTGATGCTCCTGCCTGGTGTCGCTTGGAGAACCTTTCCTTCACGCTACTGCTGCTCTGGTGCACCGCGTTTGCTTTACGTAAACGGAGACTGTCCTTTTCAATGCTTCGGCGGACAAGGCAGTCACCGGTGGCGTAGCCCAGGCCTGCAGCAATGGACTCGTTGGTCGCTCTCCTTCCCTGGTTGTAGACAGCAACAGCTTCAGCCGCAGCCCTCTTCACGCTGTCCAGGGAGGCATTCGCATTCTTTGAAGTCTGCGTCCAGATCACCGAATGCAGGCTCTCACTGGCATTCTGCGTCTTTCCCTCACTACACCGTGCCAACAGGTCTTCATTGCTGAGCCTTTCAAACACTGGCTCCAGTGCAGCCCGAACACAATCCGGAAGAGGATTCTTGTGCGGTGGCGGAGGCTCACTGTTTGCCAAGGCCCTGTTGTACTTGCACCAGGACTCCGCTCCCTCGGGGCACTTGCTGTGGTCTGGGGCGCCGTCTGTGGAGGTCATGTGCAGGAGTGTGGCTTCCACCGCCCTCTTCATCCCTGGAACGTCATGGCTGTTGCTCCTGAGAGCATAGCCGTAATAGTTAGTGATCTTCTTGATCTTTTCCTGAGTCAGCTTTCCTCTCCCACCAAGTGACTCGCCTTGTGCCTTCTTCTTCTCAACAACGTTGCGCAAGGCAGCTCCCATCCGCTTGTGGACGTGGTTCACGCAGTCCTTCTTCTCTATCTTGATGAAGCCGTAAACCTTCGCTTCAGACAAGGCATGGAATGTCCGGCTGTCCCCATCCGAAAGGACGGTGGTGTAGCGGAGACCATGCTTGGTCAGAGACCTCTGGAACATTGTGAGCGCAGCCTCCACCTCCATACGGCCAGCATTGCAGTCAATGTTCCTCTGGCAGTCGCGGGTTGCGTACCAGTCGCTGTAGCCATCGTCCTCGGGCTCCGGTCCCAAGGCACATCCAAGGCAGAAGTTGGAGTACACAACATGGTCGATGACGAGGCCAGAGTACAACTCCACAATGCAGCCTACACCAATGTGGGAGCTGCGTCCTCGGGTCATCCATGATCCGTCGAAGATGACATCGATGTTGCCAATGGGGTTCATAAAGCCTGTGTAGAGCCCCTTGACGACAGCAACACTGGCGGCTTCACTGTCGGTTGCTGCATTCTCACATGCCCGCACAAGCGTTTTCAGGTGTCCCTGGTACGTCTTGTGGTGCAGGCCCCGATGAGAAATGTTCATGGAGGCACAGAAGTCTGCCAAGGCTGTCACTCCTTTGCCAATGGACTGGATCCCCTTCATGGCCCTCATGTTCACTTCAAAGGGAGTGATCTTTGCTGTTCCAGCAACCCTGGGAGAGGAGAACTGCTTCTTCTGGAAGTCGCAAGTGCTGCAGACGAGCACAAGCTTGACGGCCAAGCCGTACTCCTTGTCCGCGGCCTTGCTGAGCGTGAGAGATCCCACACCGCAGCTTCCACACCTCGCGTGCGCGAAGAGGTCGTTGAGGACTTTCATGTCGACGATGACAAACTGGGTCCCGGCATCGCTTGTTTGGCATGATCCGTTGACTTCAAGCAGATCGAACTTCCGCTGGGTCGCCGACTTCTCCGATAAAACGCGCTTGCTTTGCTCCGATCGCTCGGCGCGCTGCGCTTGCTCGGCCGTAGAGTAGTAGGTAGAGTCGACGCGAGTGGTGCCGGCAAACCTTGAGCCATCCGGACCAGAGCTTGAGG
Source organism: Ixodes scapularis (assembly GCF_016920785.2). NCBI lineage: Eukaryota > Metazoa > Arthropoda > Arachnida > Ixodida > Ixodidae > Ixodes > Ixodes scapularis. The sequence continues at coordinate 191,883,876 of NW_024609835.1, read as the reverse complement.
CCGCAGCATCGTCAACGGGAAGGCTAGCCGATGGTCCCGGCAGATCCAATGCGTTCGGCAGTGGCGCAGATCGTAGCGGCGCACTTGCAGGTGATGTCTTCCGCTTGTTCCACGCACGTCGCGTCTTCCTCCCGAACGTCCGCCGCGTACTCTCTTTCAATCGAGAGTCCCCCGGCATCTCGATCGCTCGAAATAAAACTCCCGCAACTTCGTAGCGAGAAACCAACGATGTCCGACGCGAGCGCGCGAACGTAAACGATTTCGAAACAACGTGCACTCAGCCGCGGAACAAACAAAGCGGCGGGCCAAAACGAAGCAGACGACGCTTCTCCACGCTCCCCTTGCGCTCCTGGAGGCGCGCGCGCCAAGAGGAGGAAAGGAGCAAAAGTGGACAGGGGCGCGTCTTGGCTTATGACAGGCGCGCGCTGCACGACGTACCCGTGACGTACGCGCGCGGGCCAATGAGCAATCGTTATTCCGGTCGTGAAAACCCGCGGAATGCGGACGCTCTCCAAGGTTGTCGCGATAGTGAGTGGGATGAGGACGTAGGGAAGAGAACCAGCTCTCCAACAAGACCAAGATGGCCGCGATCCGACGATCGGTCGTGAAGCGACGCGGGCGCGCAGTTTGACTATTTTTTTGCGTTGGATTCGCGATTTGAGCGTCGCGGAGGCATCGTATTTATCGTTTTTTTTATACTTAGACGTCGAATAGGACATTGAAACTTCGCAGGCAGGTACTTCAGACTATATTCTATCCAAACATGTGATTTTTGAAAAACCCCAAATTTCGCGATTTTTTACCATTTTAAGACCCGCGTCTCGCCTTAAAGGGACACTGACACCCTCCAATATTTTTGTTTTATTTTGACCAGGCAGTTTATATGGTGTAAGACGACTACCCAATCATTATTTTGCCTACATAGTTACATATATCTTTAATAAAGTCAAGAACCACAACTGCTCAAAACCGAAACTGGACTGGGAAGGAAGAAGAAATACACAGGAGAGAATTGGCAGAAGTCACCTGGCTGTAGAACATCGTTCCCTTCAATCACCGTGCTTGCTTCTTTATAGAAGCCGCCAAAATTGGGTATCATAAACCACAAAAAACAGCACATGACCATAAAGGAGAGAGTGGGTGCGACTCAAACCGGCCATTTCTCGATCAGCGGTTTTCGGGAGGAAAGGAAACGAATTTTTAGCCGCAAATTGTGTTCTGGATTATTGGACACTCATATGTTATGTACAAATAAAAACCTTCGCAGGTATAGATACCCTGTCAGTGCCCCTTTAAAGGGCAACTCCGCTCCATTTCAAGATTTTCAGGACTATGAGTTATTTCAAATTAAACAGCACTAATAAAGGGCACTACGTCATTTGCTTTGAGAAAAATGAGATATATTTTAGAATCTTATTTTAAAGATGAGCAGAAATCGAAACCGAAACTTTGGCTCCGTCTGGAAATGTTGGCCCCGGGCCGCAAAGACGTCGCTATCACGTGGTATGAGAGGTCACGTGATACTCCACGCAACGACAAGCGGCCACTGAAGGGGCGGGCGTGTACCAGGCAAAAGTGTCGTCTGCACCGCACTCCACCAATTATTGCTGTCATTGAACGAAGAGGTCACAACTGTGCCATCAGTCTTTGCACGTAGTGTGAACGAAATTCCAAGACATAATATTTACAAACGGTGAGAATGAGACAACGACGGCAGCTGTGACGCGGGAAATGGAGGGGACGTCCGGACGTTTCCCAAGAAGCACACTGCGTAGGAGTGTTACGATAATCACATGGACGCCGCTGAGCAATGAGAGGACACGTTAATAACGTAACATGTTATACTCTCCGAGATTGTTAAAGGGGTTGTGCAACGATTCTAATGTTGGAAGAATGGGCACCTTGTATTTTTTATATTGTTTATCCGAGCTCAAGTGGCCACGAACGTGTCGATTTTTCCGGAAAAGCTGCTATTCCGCTGCGTAAACGCAATGAAAATACTAATTATTTCCTGATCTGCAGGCGCGTGCGGCGGTTATAAGAACTATGATGACAGTGTCTCTCGGGGATATGCGAAAGTGAACAAAACTTCTCTCCCTCCGCTACCACACTGGCTGTCAGCCCCGTGGCGAGCAGTTTTTGTGTGGATCGCTCGACGCAAAATTCTACGTTGGTAATCCTTCAAAGGTCGACAGTTGCGGATTGCGGAGGAAGCATCTGGGGCCTCTGAAGTGAGAACCCAAGGGGAAACCACGTGATCTCTCAGAGTGTCACTCGCAAGGTGACGTGGAGAGTTGAGAAGAACTTTGACCTTCCATTTGTTTCTTTTTCTAAATTATAAAATACCGCTCACAAGAAAATATGTACTTGTTAATGAGCGCGTTAGTAATGATATAAGTTTAGAAAGATTTATTTACGTAAAGACAGGGGACGGGACAACACATCTTTAAACTTTCAATAAACAAATGATTTATTGCCGGACGCTTCGCCTTCGGAACTCCATTATAGGAAAGCGATATTTAAAAGTAGGGAGAAGGGGAAGGAGGGGGGCAAGACAAGGCCCCGGGAGAAAGACTGGGGGAAAGGATACCGCAGAGACACCGGGAAGGATAGGATGGAAGGAGGCGCCCCGATTTCCCTCTCAGGAGCAAGGACCACTCTCCCCGCCCGCCAAGATCGTCATCTCCGGTCTCAGAAATGGCACCTCTCTCTTCGACAGCGACAACGAGGCCAACGAAATGCTCTTCGGCGCCTCTTTTATGGCGTACGCCTCCACGATCTCGCGCCCGTAGCGGTTTTTGTTGGGCCCCAGAACACGCGCGGACGGGAACTCAGGGGCACAGGGAGCGCAAACCTTGAGGTGATGAACCATGGGGTGTTGGGAGTCCTCGTCGTTTCTTGCTATTTCTCTTTCATGCTGTGTTGTCCCGTCCCCTGTCTTTACGTATATAATTTTTCTAAACTTATAAAAAAATCTGGTTGTCTGTTTTGTGTCTATACACTCCGTGCGGGAACTATAGGGGGCGCTTTGAAAAACGCGCGCAGCGCCGCAAGCGGAGGAGCTGGCGTTCGACTGTGAGGCGCGTTCAGCAGCCTGCGGCGTCTTTTTTGCATGCCAAGCCGTGGCGGCGGAAGCGCACACGGACAAAACTTTTGCCTTTTGAGCCGATAATTCAGGATGACGTTGCATGAGTGCTGGGGCAGAAGGGCATTTAGCTGTTCTCTACTTCTTATATATTGCGTTTGAGTCGTTATTAGGGGTAATTTCTCTAGTTGCGGCCGAAAAAGGAGTTGGAGCAATTTTCCGAAAAACAAGACGGCCGCCACCATAATTGCTCTGAGAGGGAAATTTATTTCGCTCGACGCTGTAAACCTGGGACTGCTGGAATGATGATATTTGGAGGCGAGTGAGATGTTCACTAAGTTTGTGCACGAAGAGTGCCAAGTTTCTTTAAGACGACAGGTGGGAAAGTTATGTTTCTAACGAATAAAGAAATAACACTGTACGGGATATCCAATATTGGACCCAAAATGTTGTGTTATAGCGAGCTGTGCAAAGTGCAGATTTGGGCACACAGGTGCTTGGACTTGACGGTAACATGACACAGCACTTATTATACAAAAAAAAAGGTGACATAGGGAAACCAGGTGAAAATTTGGTTTGGGCGGCGTAACTCAACGGGAACCGGTTTTGACCATGAAAGGGCTCTCAAGAGAATACCACTGGTCGGGGGAGATGGAGACTTTAGAGGTAGGAAGGGACTAGTGGACTGTACTTCCAATTGAAACAACTTTATGAATGGTGGTTCCAAAGCCGAGAAAACAAAGTTGTCGGCCAACACACGGTTTGGTCGCCAAGGGCTTGTGTGGTTAGCTGTTGTGTAATAACCTGTTGTGCGAGGTGCTGATTTTCGGCGCACAGGTACTTTGACATGACCTTCACTTGGCACGACACTTATTATAACAAAAAGAGTTGGCATAGCGAAACCAGGTGGAAATTTAGTTTGGGCGGCGTAACTAAATGGGAACTGGCTTTGACCGTCAAGGGCTGTCAGATATCACCACTCATCGTGGGAGGTGCACACTTTACAGGTAGGAAGGGACCAGTGGACAGTACTTCCAGTTCGAACCACTTTGCAATAAGTGGCTCTAAAGCCGAGAAGAAAAAAAAAAGTTGTCTACAGAACTCGGGGTGTCAGCGTTTCCACATCCAAAAGGAGGCTGATCAAGAAAGAAAGCACACCACATAAACTTCCATACGTAAACGTCGATTCTTCAGTGATTCCGAGTTTCATTGTTGTTTTCTTTAGATTTATATTTGTCACTTTTTTTACCGTTCGAGTCTTTCTTCATGAAGTACAGATTGCGTGCCATATACTTGTCCAGAAATATCATCGACACGTACGATGAGGACGAAACTTTTTGGAGGGCATTCCTCCAACGAAATTAGCGCCGAGATGTTTTGGTGGCGCCCTCCTATGGTTCCCCCTTGTGACGTCATTACCTTGCGAACAACAAGTTCGATGGTGTTTGTGGATAGCATGGTGGAAGCCTGAGATCATTGCGCTCTCAAAGGAACACTGCCAACACCGTCAAAATTAAATTTCTTTCATTCCTCTTCTTTCCGTCGATGGTATACCCTTTCCGACGTCATAGTCAGCTTTTGGGCAAATCGTAGAAGGCCGACCACAGCGACGCTTTTGGTCGCGCACGTTGCCAATTGGCACTGCATACCCGCGAGTGTGGGATGGCATTTCAGTTCGTCCCATCGGCGCTGACACATGTAGGCGTTACTGGTACGAAAAAAAAAAAAAAAAAACGCAGAGCGCAAAGCGGTAGTATAGAATATGTCAGCCGTGCCGACACAGTGACTGACATGATCGGGAGACCAAATTTCTCGCGTCGTACGGCACGGCTCCATTGTTGTCGCTGTCACACAAAACATCGGCGAGGTGAAAAACTGTGGAACTTTGTCTCTGCGAGATACGACGCATAACTATTGAAGCACTTAATGACGCAGCACAGGCAGCACTTCATGCTGTGAACCCAGCGCAACCGCACCACTCCGACTTCAATGCGTACCAACGTACGCGGCGTGGTTTCGGTTTCGTTTTGTCTGGGGTTCTCACGACCTACCTTCGGTACCGGCCGCGCGGCGGCGCGCCAGTCGCGTCGCACGGAGTGTATAGGTGACACAGATTGATTTCCGTTGTTTATTGGCCAAAGCACAAAAATCGTTGCACCGCGCCCTTAACGTCCTGCCGCTCCAAGCGCAATGATTGAGAGGTGAAGCTGCAGAGCACAGAAATTTTGAGTTAAATCCCCAACTTTGCCCGGTTTGATGTATATTAGCATCGTACTGGCATGCGGCCACATATCATTGCTGTGTGGTGCTCGTTAAAGAACACGGGTTAGCGGTTGTATTGCAGTGGCTAAATTTATAATATACAGTCCAGATGTGCATTGCGCCGACTAATGGTTAAATGGTTAATATAATGAATAATCTTAGCAGCCCGGCTCAAGTCCAATTCGGGGTGCCACAAGGAAGCACTTTGGGGCCTATGTTATTTAAAATTTTTATGAATGGGTTAGGTTTTCTGCCCCTTCAGTCAAAAATGTTTCAATACGCGGATGACACCGTATTAGTTTTACCACATGAAAAGTATGACGAAGCAATTTCTGTTTTTCAGAGAAACATTTATATAATAATAATATTGTTTGCTGCGAATTTTATTTCTGTGAATCTCGCAAAAACGAAACTGATGCGTTTTCAAAATCCGCACAAACAGATAGTAATATCTCCAAATATTTGCTTTCAATCGATACAGTGTCTGGATTGTAGCTGTAAACCTTTAACTGTCGTATGACTGGCGTCTTTTTGTTGACGAACACATGCTGTGGAATGCGCAGGTAGAATGTGTTGTAAAAAAACTTCAAGTCATATCTGCGTATTTGTATAAACTCAAAAGTATGTGCAGCTTGAAGATAAGATTACTTGTGCTTAAATCTTTGGCGGAAGCTGCATTACGGTACGGTATTACACTGTACGGTCATTGTTCTGAATACAAAACACGAGCGATAGATAGGATACTAAAACAGATGGTAAACAACATATCACATGGAACTTCATATCAAGTATTGGAAACTCAAGAGAAAGCTAAAGAGCTGGGCATCCTGTTTTTTAAAAGCTTTTTTACATACGTAGCAATAACAAATAATTATTTCAGTAATTCCTACAATACTGTCGTAAATAAAAATAGAGATTTGAGACGTACTGAAAGATACGTCATTCCGCAAATGTACACACTGTATGGAAAGAAAAGCAAAAATCATTACATTCTCCCATTAATTAACAAACTCCCAGAGCCCCTTATGAATATAGAATCCACTAGGATACTAAAAAGGAAACTAAGGAATTGGTGTCAAACATCTGAGCTGTAGATATCTTAGCCTGACCGTTGAAGATATTTCGTACTTTTATTTCATGGTTGCTTGAGTAGATTTGGCTATGAGCACCTATACTTCATGCTCTAAAGTGTTCCTTTTTGTATTTATTTGTGTTGCTAATTTTGTGTTCCTTTCATTTTTTTTTTTTTTTGCGCTGCGGAGTGTTTTCTTTTTGTTCGTTTTTTTTGTAACAACATATATTGCAGTTGATCGCCTGGCCCCACATACAAGCAGAATGCTGCTTTTGTGGGCCAGCTCTTTATTTTGTAGGACTTGATCTAAAAAAAAAATTGAAAATTGACTTTAAATTGAATTTCCAGCTGTCTAAGCATACACACATCCCAATTTATATTATAAGGTCTAGCTCTTGGATTTTAATCGGTAACTGCTAATGTTTAAACTTTTTTTTTATTATTCCAAGTTTCTTTACGTTGAACTTTGCCATCAAGGAAGTGAAAGAGATGGAAGCATCGTTGCCCTCAGCAAGATCCAGCTGCTCATCATCTCTGGGGAGCAGTGACAGCCTTCTCCAATAGCTGTTGGAGAAGAAGGGGAAGTACCGTACCACCTGGTGGGGAACGAGGACTTTCCGCGAAAACCTTACCTGATAAGGCCATACCCAAGAAAAGGTATGTAATGCCTTTCTTTCTTCATGTCGTGTTTTCAGCATATTGTTCAAGCATAAATTAATCAACACCATGACGCCAACTTTTATTTAGTTGAATACAATTTTTTATGCTAAAAGACATTTATCACTGAATATGCACTTCATTTTGTGTGAATACCATTTGTTGAAAGATAGTTACTTTTGGGGATGTCTTTAACATTGGACGTTCGTGTTAACGAAAACTGCTCTGTCTGATAAGAGCCATCTTCACGACCAAGCCACACTAGTAACTACATCTATAAAGTTAGTTTTAACTACTCTCATATGTAACACATTCCTCAAAATAATATGGCGTAGGCAAAAAACCAGAAATGTATGTTATTGAAAGTAATTACACAAATCCTCCTGGGCTGGATTGGACTGCATTCCCCGATGCAGAGAGCTATATGGTCACGTCTAAAATAACTGATCATGGTTGGTTCAATTCTGTATAGGCCAACTCAACTCTATGACGTCACACCTTTGCAGTGGCGCTACTGTGGACACTGCGCATGCGCAGACACTTCGTCTCAGGCAAATCTGGTTTCTGCGCAAGCGCCTTAATCCCACCCGGTGGGGGCAAATGCGGGCTTGTTTGTAAACGGTGTGCTGATCGATAGACTATACATGGCTTGCACTCATGTCACATCAATGGGCATTTTGAAAAACCTTGCCGTTGTGTATGTACCTTCTGCCGCTTACGCTTTCGCACCACCCATTTTTTTTCTCGCGGCAGGAAGGAGTAGGAATGCCTATTGCTGGCAGTGTGAGGACATCACGTGCAAACCATATAAAAATGTCGTTTTGGTAAGTTGCGGAAGCAGTTCAGCCTATTAAGCCTATAACTCTGTGTTTCTGTTCTCGTCTGTGTTAGGCACAATTCCTTTAATTATATTTCCTCAAATGTAGAATTTTGGCCAGACATGCAGCAGTAGTTGTATGATTAGTAGGCAGCATATGTAAGACTACCAAAATTAGTGGTCAACAAACCTTACCACTTCATTGCTACTCAGCAGCCGCGATACTTGAAGCTTTAAAGGATCATTTTAGCCAGACCCGAGCACATTTGGCATAATTGAAACACTTAGTTTTATTTCTAAAACATTATGAAAACTACCCACCAAAATTGACTTTATTATGGGGAATTTTAATAAAATTTTATTTGCATGACCTTTATTCATTATGGCAATATTACAGCTTGCACTCTCTTTGTCTGGAGGGATCTTTAGCAGCTTCTTAAGTTAGTTGTTAAAAAAGATTCCAAAATCCTATAGAAAGTTTTCACTTGCACTTTCATCCTCCTTTGTGGATAAAAGCTCATGCAACTTCACATTACCACATTTGAGGTGACCTTTCTGGAAGACTTCACAACTCATTTGTTATGATATTGTCTCTAATACTACAGGCCTCGCTGCAAGAGCTCAGGAAACTCAACATTCTGCCTCAAAGCCGTCAAATGAAGCCCCACAAGACGCTGCAGTGGACGACCAGCTTCCAGACGATGAAGGTGACACAAGTGACCAAGTTGAAAAAAATGAGCTGAGGTGTCGATGGATAATTTTTAACTACCGCTTGAGTCGTGGCAGGAGGGTTGTAGAGAACACATTTGGAATCCTTGCCCAAAGATGGCGTATATTGAGGAGACTCTTCAGGACAAACGAGGTCGACAACGACAAGATTGTGGCAGCCGGCATTGCTCTGTACAATTTCCTGCTAAAGGAGTCTGAAGCATTGGCTGCTGCCTGCTGCCCTCCAGGCGGAGCCGATCAGGAGGACTGGGAAGGTCTGGCAACTGAGTGCACTAAGAGAAGGGACGCAGATCCCGAGAATGCTGGACTGCGAGACATCCACAGAAAAGGCTACAATTCAGCGAAGTATGTGCCATTTTACTCTCTACGTTACTTCGTAGTTATATTTATTTGTGTCAGGCTAGCAAAGGCAATGAAGCAGTTTTAGTGGCTAAGAAAATGATGTTAGCCATTGGAAATGGGCCACACCAATATCAGTGATGTGATTGCTGCGCCATTTGCGCCAAACTGTTCCGCTTACCCTGCTACATCCTGCAACCTTTTGCCAAAATGGGATGAATCTGCGCCAACGTTGCGCCAAAACTTGATTTCACCTCAGTAATATTTAAAGTAAAAAAAAAACTCAGGCCTCGCCGATCGGTCGAACCTATGCAACAAGCTTATGCGAGTATTCAAAATTTTTATTGTCGTCTCAAATAACGCACTATTCCGTCGCATTTCTTACGAAAGACTGAGAGGACATGGAAGTTTCACAAGAATTATCATGTTTGTCGTGTGTACTGTAGGAGGGTTACTTAGTCTCTTTGAGTGCGCTTTTCACCTCGCACTGGTGTACATAAGAGAACCGAAAACCGTGCAGTGGGCAGTAGCGATAATCATCCCTGGATTACTGGTTATTATCGTTTATTCTCTCCGGCTTGCCTGCGCCTTTTCATTAATAGTAAGCATGCCGATTTTGCGTCGTGCTTCACCGCAGCGCCACCCGTGCTAAGGCAAAAGCACACCTCCAGAGCGAGATGCGACACAATAGACTGCGATATCCTGGCGGTACCTCTTCCGGATTCGGAATTTTGCAAGGATACATAAACATTTGTATGCACTTTTTGTATGCCTATTTATTTACTCCAGCTCATTTGTTTCTGTCACTTTTATATATATGTGAGCATATCATAACTAAATTGGCAGGAGCAGTGGATAGAAGCTTGTGAAGACCCTTAACGAGTTTCGCACAAGTGCATTGGTATTTATCGAATTATAAATCGCAGCTTCATTACAACATCTGGAACTTGAAGGATAAATTAATTGATGTGCTCAATTAATTGTAATATTTCAGTGGGATTCACTACCTAAGATAACCATTAACAGTTCCCAGGTAGCACGCCAGAGGAATGCCCAACTTGGGCAAAGGTCTGGCAAACATAAGGGCCCAACTTTGGCGCAGTTAGGTTTTTGCACCATGGCATTCATCAGTGCCAAAGTACGGTGCCTAACTATAGCCTTAGTTGGGCGATCCTATGGCATGCCAAAGTTTGGCTCTTCTCCGGTACGCCAGAGGAGTGCCAAAGTTGGAGCCATACTTGAGCCATAACTGCCATAGTAAATCCTAATCTGGGAATTCGGGGCGTGCCAAGGTTTGGCATTTCTCTGGTCTGCCAGAGGAGCGCCAAAGTTGGTGCCATACTTCAGCCATAACTGCCAGAGCAACGCCTAATTTCAGTATTTGGGACGTGCCAAGGTTTGGCGTTTCTCTGGTCCGCCAGAGGAGCGCCAAAGTTGGTGCCATACTTCAGCCATAGCTGCCAGAGCAACGCCTAATTTCGGTATTTGGGACGTGCCAAAGTTTGGCTTTTCTCGGGTCCGCCACAGGATTGCCGAAGTAGTGCAATACTAGAGCTATAACTGCCAGAGCGATGCCCAATTTGGGTATTTTGGACATGCCAAAGTGTGGCGTTGCTCTGGTCCGCCAGAGGAGCGCTAAAGTTGGTGCCAGATTTGAGCCATAACTGCCATAGTAAAACCTAAACTGGGAATTCGGGGCATGCCAAGGTTTGGCGTTTCTCTGGTCCGCCAGAGGAGCGCCAAAGTTGGTGCCATACTTTAGCCATAACTGCCAGAGCAACGCCTAATTTCGGTATTTGGGACGTGCCAAGGTTTGGCGTTTCTCTGGTCCGCCAGAGGAGCGCCAAAGTTGGTGCCATACTTTAGCCATAACTGCCAGAGCAACGCCTAATTTCGGTATTTGGGACGTGCCAAGGTTTGGCGTTTCTCTGGTCCGCCAGAGGAGCGCCAAAGTTGGTGCCATACTTCAGCCATAGCTGCCAGAGCAACGCCTCATTTCGGTATTTGGGACGTGCTAAGGTTTGGCGTTTCTCTGGTCCGCCAGAGGAGCGCCAAAGGTGATGCAATAATTCAGCCATAACTGCCAGAGCAACGCCTAATTTGGGTATTTCGGACACGCCAACATTTGGCGTTTCTCTGATACGCCACAGGAGTGCCGAAGTGTGCCATACTTGAGCCATAACTACCAAAGCAACGCCTAATTTCGGTATTTCAGCCTCGCCGAGTTTGGCTTTTCTCTGGTCCGCCACAGTTGTGCCAAAGTAAGTGCCAGACTTGAGCCATAACTGCCGCAGTAAATCCTAATTTGTCGATTCGGGGCATGCCGAAGTTTGGCTCTTTCCTGGCTATTCACTGAAGTGCCAAGTAAGTGCCAAAAGTGGCAAAGAAAGCCGAGAGGCCAGCCCAAGTTTCGAATATCTCTGGTGTGTCACAGAAGTGCTCTTTTACGCGTCCCAGAAGAGAAATAAAATAAATAAGCGTTGGAAGCACGATAGTAAGATGTCATCACCTCCGTTCTCAAGCAGCACGGCAATACTTTGCAGTATCGTGCCAGTGCCGGCCGAAAGTCGGTTCCAATATCGCTCAACTGTCCAGTTTTGCACCACCGTTTGATACCCGGCAGGTATTGCCGTACAGCTGTTTCGCCCCGGCCTAGCGTTCACGTAATATTGTGCGAAAACTCTACGATGCGTCTGCTTCGTATTGGCCGAACGTCGTGCAAGTATGTGTACGTTGCATGTCATTTGTTGCATATCCAATCACTTATACGGACAAACAAATTTTTTCGATCGCTCCCAGAAGTTTATTAAACAACTGTCATTACACACAGTGTATTCTCAACATATTTACAAGGTCACACTTCTCTGTAAAACGAAAAGCAAATTATAATATACAATTAACACTGTCCTCATGCCGAGCAAAACTCATCACACGTAAAACCGCGGAGAATGAAAGGAAAGCAGGACGACTATCAGAATCATGCTTGCTGTGCACTTACTAATAAAAGAGCGATATCATGTAATCCTTGATAGATGCATAATCCAACTCAGGCACCCCACAAACACATTCGAGGAAGAAGGTTGCGCACATTCAACTGACGTCTCGTCGTCGGCGAAGAGCAGTTTTTGTCGAAGCATGTCCAACAAACACATCACAAGTATTCCACGAACTCCGGTGCAAAAAATGACTGTTACCGAAAAATTGGCATGGACGTATTCCGACCGTTTACGACGAAAAAACACGGCCGCGTCTGCAACGCACGAAAGCAACAGAACACTGAAGAGCCCAGTTCGAAAACCGGACCTACGTGGCCTCCTTATTTCTATAACTAGGCAAATGGCGAAAACGACAGCCCCAGAGATCCCATCAGCGTGACAGAGAAAGTCACGTGACAAATTTTCGTCCAAACGTTTTTGTCCTACGCGTCCTATGTAGAGAGGTCACGCTGAGTCACGCGTTTCGCTTCATCCTTTTGATTTGCTTAAAGCGGCTGTCGAGCTCGCTGACAGCCACACGAAGACGCAAAACCAGGTGGGGAGGATTTGCAAAAGGCGAGGTCGAAGGGGCATCAACAACGCATAAAAGGAAAGGCCGCTTCTGCCGGTGACCTTGTCGCCTTGCCTAGCCTGTCAGCGTTCGGCTTCAAGTCCGAACTCGTCGACCCGCATGGACGTCAGGACACCAATTTGACATTGACAAGGCATCGACCTTGGAGGGGGATAAAAGGTGGGGACCGAGGAAGCTGCTGGAATCTTGGTTCATCCAGAACGACAAACGCGGTAGTGATTCATCGCTGGTAAACAAGAACCGTGGCCCCCTGCCGGACGTGTACACAAACTTTATGCCTAAATAGCCGAACTTTTTTGTGCGACTCTCACTCGCTCTGTGCTCTACTGAAGATGCCTCCCGCATTGGAGGCGCAACGTTTAATTAAATTGTTATTTTTGTTATGTCAAGCCGTTTTTGTTATTACATAAATTAGGAGCGCAACCGGGACATTTTCTCCCGTGAATGACGATCGGGTGCTTGGACTCCGAAGCAGCTCTTTCGGCGTCCATTTGATGTTCTCGGAGTCGGTCGTTGAGGCATCGCCCCGTTTGCCCGATGTACCTGGTCCCGCAGGACAGGGGGATCGCGTACACTTCCTTCGCTTCCTCTCCTTCCGCCAAGATTTCTCTTTCCGGTACTCCCACGGAGCGGGCGGGTTTCGAGGTTGAAGCCGAAAATAAAGTTCGCTCTTTCCACTTTTTTTTTGCGTTTCCTCCTCTCCTGCCCTCCTTTCCTCCCTTCACCGCCCTCCCACGAGGGGCCAACGTGGAGAATGGATTAGGAGACGCCTCCGTTAATCCGGCATAACCCGCCGTAGAAGGGGCGTGCTGCTTGACTAAAGATTATCTCGCTGCACAAAAAAAAAAAAAAAAAATAATTAAATAAAAAAACTAAAAAACGTCGCGGGCAGCGATTTAATGCGCCTTGCCGGATGCGTAACGCTTCGCCCGCCTTGAACAAGCTGGTATGCATTGGACTAACATTTTTCGAAGTGCGACAGGTTTAGTGTAGGTCCTATCATAATGGTCCTGCAAGACTTCCCTGTCCGCCACAAGCTAGCCAATAATTCAAGGACATAACGACGGCAGCGTATTCAAACAGTGTAAAATAAAATGTATATAATATTTATAAGAACACCATCGTCTTCACTGCTTGGCTTTCAAATTTTTAGCGCCGCAAATAATCGTAATCAAAATATTTTTTATAATTGAAGACCCCTCGCCGTGCATCGAACCGAAAATTACGCTTACGTGAAACATGATTCGGCGCGGGAGCAACTCGAGTCACCGTAATTTTTTTTTTTTTTTTTTTTAACGTGGCTTTTGCTTTTTAATCTAACTGAGGTACCACTGGCACAACACGAATCGCATACTTGGAAGGATCTGAAAACTCATATAGCTGGTTGAGTGAATGCAATACTATCGCATTCGTTGAAGCTCGATTTGTTGATTCGAACTTCAACAAATCACACGCACCCATTCTCCCTATTTCTGTTTACCCAGTCATAGTCGTTCCCTCACGATGCAATACGAGTACAAGTAACGGCAGTTTATGCAATGTTGACGATACACAGCCGTGATCGCGCGGTTTTTAGAAGCGCTATAGAACGAGCACAAGCGTCGAATTTCGGTACTCTGATTGATTTCTGTCTTTCCGCCGTGACACCACACGAGAAAAGCGATTTTGTTCTGTCTGTGAAACTAGGAACAAAGAAATCAAGATATAATCCCGTAATAAAACAACGCGAAATGGATCTCTGCCGCCAATACCCAACCGTTCGCGAGGTGACTGGGCAAAAGCATATATTACCTCCGTGCCTTTACCCTCTGCGCACCGCCAGAGAGAGTCATACAAACTCCTTTGCGCTATTATCAACACGATTGCGTTTGCAAGCCGGTAGTTTGACTCGGCTGAGATTCGTCCCTTCTGACTTTCATAGCTCTCTATGAAACCAGAAAGGTAGATACTTTTCTCCATTGGGTTGGCTTGCCCGGGGCCTCCAGTTATTTACGGCCAAAATCACACTAGAGGCGCTTCAGCAATGTTCACTCTGGTCGACACACGTGCTCCTTAAAAATGCCTGTCGTCAACTCTTTCCCAAAAGATACTTGAAGAGCCAATCTTAGAGACCGACGGATAACGAGGCCTTAGACCTCAAAGAAATTATAACACAAATTTGTCGTCGTCATTCCCAAACTGGTTGCCGGACGAAATCCAGGGTTGGTAATAGTAACATAAGATACGTACGGCAGAATTCCCTGCCATAAATAAAACGATTTGGCTAACGCCAATGTAACGCGAAATAGGTGCAAAGAGTTTTGCGATAGGAAGCGTAAACCGAAAAAAAAAGGAAAAAAAAAAGAAAGAAAGAAAGAAAGACTGAAGAAAAGGAAAAATTAGAAAAAAAATCTCTGGTGACTTGGCCAAAAAAAATTCTGTTCATGTGATTTTTCTTGTCACGTGACCAAACAAAAAAAAAAAAAATAACACGAGAAAAAAAAAAACATCCCCTGCCCGGTTTCGAAGCTAGGCCCTCTTGATCGTGAAACTAGCGCGCTATCCGTTGCGCCAACATAACTTCTTTTTCTTTCTTTATTGCAAGTTGCGCCAACATAACTCTGCCTGTAATGCTTATGCATTCCCACATCATAGGCGAAAGCTTAGGTGCCTTCGCAGTTTTTCATGCATGTGTTATTTTTATTTGTGGCAAGAGTTCACGTCCAGAATGCTTTTAGAGTTTTCGACCAAAACGAGTTTTCTTCTTCCGAGTCACCTTCTAGAACCAGTAGACCGCACTGGGTCATCCGGCTAATCAAGCAGCTATTTTCAAATTCTCTGGCGTGCCCGTCCTCGGATCCGAGGTCGCCGTTTGACAAGCTTAACTTTCTTCCACCTTTTAGCCGGAACCCCACGGCAGCTTTGTTCCGTCCCCACTCCCTCTCGAGAGGATGGCTCGCCCCGAGGCTAATCCCATTCTCTAAACCTTTTTTCATCCAACGCTTGACCTTTCCCTCCCCGTCCCCCGGCTTCGGGAGAGAAGGTTCTTCTCTGCAGAACGTCCCGTTTGTACAGCGGCCTTTAAAGTTCAAAGATTGTCCTGTCTTTATCGTCCCTTTTGTGTCTCCACTTTTTAATGTTTAAAAAGTATCAACACGCTAAAATAGTACAATTTCCGGGATTTCATTTTCATCCCCCAAGTGTGATGCGGGAACCGCGCCATAGAGCCACGGTCGTTTCCGCACTTTGTTATCGCTAGGATTTGACAGTGCTCAATCACGATGCAAAACACGCACAGAGCCACGCTCGCTTTTGCGATGCGCTGCCTAAAGGGGTGTCCAAAGAGGACACGACTCCGGCAAATCGTGAAAATTGAAGCGGGCTTGAAGCGGGCGCGTCCGCTTCAATTTTCACGATTTGTAGGAGTCGTGCGTTTTGTAGTGTCCTGTTTGGACACCCCTTAATAATGATATATCTTGTTGAGACGTGCGCACATCCGTATTGCGCAGTGTTAGCTCAACGGCAGCACTTTCTGTAAAGGCGGATTCACACCGGGGATAGCAGTAGCGCGATCCAACTAAATCGCATCGCAAAAAAAAAAAGAAAAAAAAAAGTAATTAGTTGGTCAATTTGGCGTGCGCGATGAGCGAGTCCAATGCCTTCGTTGGCGAGTCACGTCTCAAAAACTCTCGCTCCGAACGCCGTTGGTTGGCTCGGCCTCTCCGCGACTAGAGTGCATCGCAAAACGTCGGGTCAGCAAGCGACTGCTCAAAACCCGTTACTTTTTGCCCGCGATGGTCGCTTTTGCGATGAAAGTTATGGCGCGACTAGATTGCATCGCCGGTGTGAACGCGCCATAATGTCGAACCAGCCTCACGGCGCGTCCCGATATTGGCTTGTGTACCTACGCGCGAGTAAAACATCTGGCACAATTTGCGTTTGCAAAGCCTGCTCCAGCCGCGTCAAAACATTCAGCCAACCTTTGGACTGCAGAAATCAAGAGACAACCAAAATAAGATAAAGTTGCCAGCCGAATAAAACTTGATTTCTATTTAATTAAGATGAAGACCACCCGCGTACATCAAATACCTCATCAGCCGAACTCCAAGGCAGTAAGCCTAGTTCTGGCACTTGTTTGGCACCTTTGGCCCGTCGCTGCCAGATCACAGCCAAACTATCGGGAAGCGAAGCCTAACTTGGGCACTCGCTTGGCGACTTGGGCCCAAATATGCCAGATCTCAACCGAACTACGAGGTAGTAAGCCTAACTCTGGCACATTTGTGGCGATTTTGGCCCGAATGTGCTAGGTGACAGCCGAACTGTCAAAAAGTGAAGCCTAACTTTGGCATTAGTTTGGCGATTTTGGCCCGAAAATGCCAAAGCTCTGCCGAACTACAAGGTAGTAAGCCTAACTCTGGCACATCTGTGGCGATTTTGGCCCGAATGTGCCTGGTGACAGCCGAACTGTCAAAAAGTGAAGCCTAACTTTGGCATTAGTTTGGCGATTTTGGCCCAAAAATGCCAAAGTTCTGCCGAACTACAAGGTAGTAAGCCTAACTCTGGCACATCTGTGGCGATTTGGGCCCGAATGTGCCAGGTGATAGCCGAACTACCAAAAAGTGAAGCCTAACTTTGGCATTAGTTTGGCGATTTTGGCCCAAAAATGCCAAAGATCTGCCGAACTAACGGGCAGTAAGCCTAAATCTGGCATTTGTTAGGCGATTTAGGCCCGAAGATGCCAGATAATAACCGAACTACCCGGCAGCGAAGCCTAAGTTTGGCACTTGTTTGGCGAATTAGGGCCAAGATACCCAGACTGTTGCCAAGGGAGGTCAGGTTTGGCACTACTTTGGCTTCTTCGGGCTTTTTAATGCCCTAAACTGCCAGACGCAAGCCAAGTTTTGGCCCAGAACTCGGTGCTGCCTGGGTTGTTCGTGCTACCCTTCTTCCACTCTGCTTGGTGATTCTCCACGCAACTAAACGCTATTTTTGTGTCTGTTAGACTCACTCCTACTGTGCAATTGATGCTTACAAAGGGTTGTGCGTAAGTCAAGAGGCAACGTAGACATAGCCATTTAATTGGACAGGCCGACACATTAACCTTACCGTAAGTTTGCATTGGTTTGAATAAAAATGAATGTGTGCTTATGCCACAAAAGTAATTTTTGTTGCTTTAAATTTCACTTTTGGCTGCAGCAAGAGCTGCTCGAAATCACTAAAGCCAATCACTTCACTAGAAGCGTTCACATGAATACGACTTTAGCGCATCGATTTCAATCGTCCTCCGAAAAAAGCCGATGCGACAACGTTTACATGAATGCGCACCAAGCCCTACGCGAAGGTGGCGCCACGCCATGCCAAAGCTCAAAGTTAAAGCTGCGTTTCCGGCATCGGCCGCACCACGTGACCATGTTTTCAGGTCCATCGCACATGAAGTGCGTGAAGGCCTTTTGACCAAAGAGGTTAGATGTGCTAGGAGGGTGCTCGTTGCAATATCGGTGAAGCCTAGTCATGAAAAACGTTTAAACGATGTGGCCAACGTGACCGTAGATCTCTCTGGCAATTGGTGCATGTGACATGTCACGTGTGAGATGGGTGTTTGATTGTAGAAAGATTCCTTGCAGGCTTGCGCGCGCTCCATCCGGTAGGTTTTATCAGATCGAAGGCTAGACGAAGGGTAGCTACAGTCACGTAATGTGGTCAGGTTGGCCTGATTCAGTGGCGGATCTAGGGGAGGGGGGGGGGCGATGGGGGCGGCCGCATCACCCCCCCCCCCCCGCAAACAAAGTTGACCCCCCTCCCTCCCCCTCCCCGAAGGGCAATTTGACATGGGTGGATCCCACTTGCATGAGAAAGAATGGGAAAATAGTATCCTTAAAAATTTAACGCCCCCCCCCCCCCCCCCCCCCCCAAAACAGAGTTCTGGATCCGCCCCTGGCCTGATAAGTGAGGAGAATATGGAGAAAAATGAGAAAGAGGCGAGGCGTTAAAAGGGCATGGCTTGTGGATGCTACGCGGTTGGCGTCATGCACTCTCCTACCCTTCTATCTTTCTTGCTTTGGACGCTTTCGGCAAGCGTAAACTAAAGATCGTGCCCGCTGTCTCCGATGCTATGCAAGGATTTACGAGGCGAAAGAAACATCAAATCCCAAAAGTCTTGGGCTCCGGGTAGGGCCACTGGGCCACTCTGGATCAGAACCCACGCACGTGCGCACGGCCTGGTGAGCGAGGTCGTTTCCAATTCTTCTAACGACGCCACCGTGCTTCGCCTTACCATACCTTGCCAACCGCGACCGGACCCCGAGACCAAAAGGCTGCCGCGCAGCCAGGACCGGCACCGAAGCAGGAGCTACTCGTTCTTCGCTACCATGCAGTGCTGGGAGCTCTCGCCGTCGTTTATGCTGGCGCCGAAGCCTCTAGACACACAATTTGACACGCAGTTGTATTTAGCAAGGCTTGGACGGGGGCCGCCCTCTCCGAGCGGTTCGATGTGTTTTTGTGTAACAACTAGCTGACACGTATCAAGAAGCGAAGCCAAAGGACTCACGGGCGAGGTGGCCGAAGCGCCGAGGTTTGTTTGCTAAGAACAGATAACGAGGGTAAGTGAAGATCATAGTTATTCGCTATGTTAAAACGTTTAGTTGCATGAACTTGGTGATGGTACCTCGCGTTCGATGAGTTGTTCAAAGATAATCGGGTGGATCCCGTTTGGACCCATTCCCATTTCAATGTTCCCGTTTGTACCTTCCCGTTTCGACCCAGCTCAAAACGACCTTCTCCTTTCAACCTTTCCCATTTCGCCCTTTCCCGAAACAACCTTCCCGCTTTGGCCATCGTTTGTTATATATTGGATCGGTTCGTTTGTATTGCTCGTTAACAGTCGATTAGTTTAAGTTGTCCAATGTCTGCCCTCCCTGCTCACTTCACTTCTCCCTCTCCCCAAACAAACTTGAAGACATGGCACCGTAAGATCAACGCTGCGTCAGGGAGGGCTCACTCGAACATTTGCAGCTTCATCGATCTCATAAACGGGATGAGGTCTTGACAATTATATCTCTGCAGCAGCCTGCAAATGGTGGTGTCGTGCGGGCCAGGGGACAGCGGCAAACTGTCAAAAGTTAAATGTCGCCTTTCTGATGGCGCGATTTTCCTGCTCGACTTCCTCAACCAAGGCGATAGCAGTTTTGGTTTAGGATTTTGGCTTTTGTGCGCGAGGGTTCTGTGTTTGAACTCGTAAGAAAATAATGTCGCAATCATGTGCCATGTTTATCTGTCTGATTTATCGCTCTTCAAAATATCCCGTTCACTATAAGGAAGTATTAGAAGACCGTACGCAAGCGCATTGGGTAACCTAAAAATAACGTCGCGGTATAAAACCTAAGGTAACGCTAAATTCTGCTTATTCAAAGTGCGTCCCTACATTATTCTAAGACTTCATTATTGTACAGAGCGCGACAGTGTTAGCGCGAACAAGCGACTGTTGGTTTTCGCTGTTTGTCTCAAAGAATCCAAAGACTGCCATCAATATTTTTGGTGTCTTTGAAAGTTCTCATCTGGGCCACTAACCCAAGCGGTACTATTTGGTACTTTTTGATCCCATTTCGAAGTAAAACTCGAAATATCTTCAACACCGCGTAGTGTACATAATCATTTTCATAGTAACACATTGTGGAGACAATCTCGAAAAAAACGTTTTAGGTGGTTGAAGTATAAATATATTGCGTTGAAACTTGTCGTGAAAGCGTTGTATATTTTAATATTACGTTTAAAAGAGAAACATTTCTCAACATCACTAAATAGCTCGCCTGCACTTTTGCATCAATTGCATTAAATTTACTTGGGAACATATACTGAAGCGGAAAAAATGCGCAAACCAGGGTTAGGACCATGGAGACAAATCGCGAAGAGTTTGAGATGTGTGGGGCTTCATGCCAATGGGTTCAAACGGGACGGACTCAAACGTAAATGATGTTTCGGCTATGGGTTCAAATATAAAAAGCGTGATAAAAAAAGAAAAAAAAAAGATTACAGTTTTCAGAGTCCCAGTGCGGTGTTGTGTATAAAGTGAACGGTCTAGACTGTGACGCATCCTACATTGGGGAGACAGGCCGGAGGCGCTGCACTCGCCTAAGCAAACATAAAAGGGACGTGGCGAAGGTCACGCATGCGACAAGAGTGAAGACGGAACTCGTAGAACATTGTTGGAATACGGGTCACAGTTTCAACTTTGAGAATGAGTCCACCATGGAGCGTGAACCAAGGTGGGGTCCACGCAGGTTCATGGAATCATGGTTCATCCGAAGTAACTCATCGGCTTGCAGCTCCTACCGCGGCCCCCTCCCCGATGTGTACGCGGACTTGCGTAAATAGGACTTTGAAGTTTTTTTGCTCATTCCTGCTTGAAGGTTTCACTGATTATGTTTCCCGCATGGGAGACGAAACGTTTGATTAAATTGTTATTCTTGTTAAGTAAGGTCGCCGCAGCTTTTTTTGATCATTATGATTCCATGTTTTTGGAATATATTTGCATGAAGGGCTTTTCAGAAACGGGACAGGGTTTAAATGGGACTGGCGATTCGGGAATGGGTCCAAACGGGACAGGTTCAAACAGAAAGGTCGTTTCGGGAATGGGTCGAAACGGGTTCAAACGGACGTGGGTTGTTTCGGGCTACACCCAGATAATCAGCTAAATACAGATGACAGCCGATGTAGTGAATGGTAATAAACAAATTTTACTGTGCGATCGCTACTGTGAGCACATCATAGCCCAAAAGCGCTCAATCGCTGCTTGTTGTAACATTTTTTTTGCGCGACTTAAAGGCTATTGTCAATTAGCGCATTCGGGTATGTATATTTGGGTGGTTCCCGTTTCGACCCATTCCCAAAACAACCTTCCCGTTTGTACCTTCCCGTTTTGACCCGTCTCAAAACGACCTTCCCGTTTCATCCTTTCCCATTTATCCCTTTCCTGAAACAAACTTCCCGCTTCGGCCATCGTTCGATTCGTTTGTATTGTTCGTTAACAGTTGATTAGGTTCAAGTGTTAAGTGTCTGTTCTCCTTGATCACATCACTTGTCCCTCTCCCGAAACAACCTCGGACGCATGGCACCGTAAAATAAACGCTGTGTCAGGGAGGGCTCACCCGAACATTTTTCAACTTCATCGACCTGCAAACGGGATGATCTTTGAGAAGGATATCGCTGCAGCAACTTGCAAATGGTGGTGCCGTGCGGGCCAGGTGACCGCCAGGAACTAGCACAATTGGAGTGCCGCCTTTCTGATGGCGCGATTTTCCTTATCGACTTCCTCAACCAAGGCGACAGCATTTTGTGGTTTATGATTTTGGCTGTGTACGCGACGGTTTCTGTGTTTGGACTTGTAAAAGAATGAAGTCGCAATCATATGCCCACCAGCCTGTCTGATTTAGCACTTTCAAAAAGTATCCCGTTCACTATAAGGAAGTTTTAGAACAACGTACGTAAGCGCATTGGGTACCCTAAAAATAGCGTCGCGATATAAAAACTTAGGCAACGCTAATTTTTGCTTACTCAAGGTGCTTGCCTGCCTTACTCTAAGACTTCATTAGGTGCTTTCGTAGACCGCGTTTCCCCTTTCGCTAAGCCCTCCTCAACGAAGAAGCCGCTACTGCGCCTGCGCGCCGATGGCCTTGACAATAGAGTTCTGGGTATCGTAGCGGGTTGCGAAGGAGCGTCCCGTGACTTCAAAAATGGTCTATGAAAGCTCCCTGTTATTGTACAGAGCGCGAAACCGTTAGCGCAAACAAGTGATTGTTGGTTTTATCTGTTTGTCTACAAAAAAATCAGAAGACTGCCATCAATATTACTAGTGTGTTTGAAAGTGCTCATCTGGGCCACTAACCCAAGCGGTAAAATGTGATACCTTCTAATACCATTTCGAAGTAAAATTAAAAAAAATCGCCAAGATCGTGCTCGTGGTAACGTTGTCGCGCAGTGTACATAGTCCATTTCGTAATTACACGTTTTGGGGACCATCTTGAAAGAAACATTTTAAGTGGTTCAAGTAGAAATATATTTACTTGAAGCTTGTCTAAAAGTATTGCATATTTTAAGGATACGTTTACAAGCAAAAATATTTCATAACATACTAAATTGCTCGCCTGCACCTTTGCATTAATTGCATTAACATGATTCCGGGACATATTCTTAAGCAGAAAAACGGCGCAAACCAGGATTAGAACGATGGACACTTTTTGCGAAGAGGTTGAGATGCGCCGGGTTTTATACCAATTAACGGGTTCAAACGGGGCGAATTCAAACGTAAAATATGTCTTGGCTACGGGTTTAAATATGAAGGGCGTTTCGGGAACGGGTTGAAACGGCAGAGGTTCAAACGGGAAGGTTGTTTCGGGAATGGGTCGAAACGGGACGGGTTCAAACGGGAATGGGTTGTTTCGGGCTACACCCGTATGTTTGGCATAAACCTATGTGATAAACGTCTGAAAAGGTGTGCTAATCCGTAGAAGAGAATCCGAGCAAGAACGATTGAGCTACCCAAGCGTCGTCGAGCGCACCGCGAAAGTAATGTCGTAGACTCCTTGACATCAAAAAGAAATTATCGTTTTTATTTTGGCGAAATTTCGCGGACACTTATTTTTCTTTGCCCTGTTGTTTAAACAGACAAAAACTTGCTCCGGGGTAATTCGATGGAATTCAATTAGCCCTCTGTATTTGCTCGAGCCACTTTTTTTCTAAGCTTACCGTCTTAACAGACAATTGGGATAAGAAATGAAAGCCGTTTACAACTCCCTGTAACGCCGAATTAGAGCGCAGCTCTTGAGGAGGAGGAGGGAAAGGTACTGAGGGTGACCTGTTCTCGGGGGGGAGGGGGGTCACACTTACCTTAGGGGGGGGGGGGGGGGGTTGTTACGTGACCGCGGGGGGGGGGGGGCGGTCACGCGACGCCCCAAAAAAATTTTTCCGCTAGATTTAGCGGGGAAATTTTTTCCGATTGATTTAGCGGGGAGATTTCTCCACTAGATGTAGCAGGGAATTTTTTTCCGCTAGATTTAGCGGGAAGATTTCTCCGCTGGATTTAGCGGGGAAAGTTTTCCGGTAGTTTTAGCGGAGAATTTTTTCCGCTAGATTTAGTGGGTAAATTGTTTCCGCTAAGTTTAGGCGGGAAATTTTTCCACTAGATTTAGCGGGGAAATATACCCATAATGCACCGCGCGGTTACGCCGACGCCGACGGCAACGGTGACGGCGAGGGTGACGCCGCTCAAGCCGAAAACGGGCGCCTAAGAGCTGCTTCCTTCATTGCAGCGCGCGTGCGGCCCCGGACATATAAGGGAGTCACAGACCTCTTACTGCTCTGTTTCGTGCAGCTAGGAACCTCTCGTCCCTCTAAGAATTGTGCAAGGTGTAGAGGACCACGCACTTATTTAATAGGCTAGAATCTCGCTCGTTATCGAAATAACGAGCCAAATCACTCCTCCAACAAAAAACAGCCATGCACCACAATCCACCGAATCAAGAAAGAGCTCTCAATCTGTCAATCCTCCCAAAAATTTAAAATGCGACACACCGTCGTGAATCTGCCCACCACATCCGAAAGCGCAACACGTTTTCATTTTCTCTGGTAACACTGCCCTTTGGGCAGCGCCTGATCGAAGCCGACCTCTAAATCATACAGGACAGAAGCGGAACGTTCTTTGCAATTCTTTTTTTTTTTTTTTTTTTTTTTTTAACTAGCGACCACGCGAAGGACGTACATCTACAGCCAAAGCTGCTACATCACTCCCGCCATTCCCGACACCGAGATGTTTCTATCCGCGACCCCTGCCCCCCAAGAGGAGGCGGAGCTTGGTATTGACTCCTCTCCGACCTTCACACCTCCTTTCTTATGCGCAAAAGACCGAAATGCGCCCACTTGCAATGCGCATAGAAGCTCGTGTTTTTTCTCGGTAGAAACTGCGGGCTACCGCACGAAACCGCTCTCCGCCGCCGCCGACGAAGTTAGCCGCCGCTATGTTCTCAGCACTTGCCCCCGCAGCGAGCGGCTTCCCATAATCCTCCTCCTTCCAAAATGCTATGCGACCTCCATTTTTCATGGGTGAAGGAATGCGTATTTGCCGTCTCCGTCCACCTCTCTCTGGCAAATCGACTGCGATGCGCCCCTATAGCGCATTGTGCCGTTTATATTACCGCCTCAAATGCGACAGCTGGATTTGATGCGATTAGGTAGCACTCATGTAAAAGCGACTAGTGCAATATAGAAAATATGTGTTATTGTTAAACCACTGCATGCCTAAAATTATTTTCTTCTCTAAACAGAACTAGCAGAGCAGATGTGAAACGTGGCATTATAAAGAAAACAATGAACTCAACTTTGAATATAACTACTATTTTAAGCTCGTTGCTCGTTTCATACCATTCGAAACATCTCCAACCATTTCCTTAATTTGATATTTGAGGTTTGATATTTGACGAGGCATACAAGATGCGGGACAAACTCGCCCACCATTTTGTGACTGGAGGTGCTGTCTCCTGGCAAGACAAGATGGTCATGGGACTTGTGACAACTAACACAGAATAAGAAGTATTTTTTTTACACTTTATGTGTTTGAGACTCAGTAGTGCACATCTGGGCCGTAGAAATACTCCCGCTGAGCATTGTGGATCAAGTTCTCAATGTCATGCATTATTTCAATTTGTTTCGTTTAATGGAGGGTTCTTATTCCACCGGTTAGGGACGCACAAAGGAGATGAACTGGATCTTCGATACCACCTGCTTTCCTGGCACGCCTCTCGCGTATCTCCTCTAAAAGATTTACACAGGCGAAACAGGCTCCTGCGTGTTGGATTCGCTTGAATGTGGCCTGATGGAACAAAGTAGTGTAAGACAGGTTTGTAATAACTAGAGATTGTTCATCTTTCTTTGTTGATCTGTTGCTGCTGGTGTCTTGACTCCTCTTGTTGACTGCATTTGTTTGAGTGAAGAGTAAAGAACAGCAGCTATTTTTAGTTCCAATATGTATATATCCTCTGTGTTAATGTGTAATTGGTTGTGACATTCGCTTTAACTTCTAATGCAAATTATAAAATTCAAGATTAGGCCGAACCTTTGGCAGGCTGTACAAACTTAGTTTAGAAAAGTGAGGCTTACACTGGGCCGCGTTGCTCCGCAAGGCTTGCCTGAATGGTGTCAGCAGGCCTGCCAAAGACTAAAAGCAATGAAACTTTGATGCAAGGTCGTGCGGTTTTAATAAAATGATCCTAGTGTTAAATCACGACTGCACCTCACTGTAATCCCGCCGACCATTCCTTGAAGACAAAATGTATTCGGCCATCAAGGTATATCAATAGCAGCAGTCAGCAGAGCACTGAAACACTTGGGACCCACTTTCCGCACTCCAGATGTCCACCCCTGGTGCAGCACGGCTTTTGTCACTGCTGCTAGTGGTGGCACCACTGCTGTTTTGAGCACCCCTATAATAAATCGTGGAATGACAACAAACACATATAAAATAGGACTACTTTGTTCCTCTGTTCGGTTACATTTTACTGTGTTGGTGTGAATATTTAAGAAACACACCTTTTAAACCAAGGGAGAAAGCAAGATGTCTCGCTTCGTTAAAAAAGTATGTTTTTTAAAATTTCCTTTTAGTTTTACCTAATAAAATATTTCTGTGACTAACCTTTACTTTTCATCAAACTCCAGGTTTGCGTGAAATCTGAAATTGCACGGAGTAAAAATATCGAACTACTCAGTCATAAAATTAACATTGATTTTTTAAGAAGCATGGTTGCATATATAGGACGGGGGGAGACTGGCTCCATGATCTCCATCATTTGGATAAAGTGGCGCTACGTTATTTTTCCACCTGTGCTGCTCCCGACACACTTTTCATGGAGCACGTAATTTTGTTTTCATGTTTTCGGAAAGAGTCTTTTGCGTTCTTAAACTTGTTCACAAGGTCACCACCTGCAAAAATTTAAAACTTTCATTAATTGCTGACAACAATAACCAGCGTGGATGGACAGTGCCTGGGTTTAAGAACAAAAAAAAGATTGAATATTGGTTGAGGCCATGTTCTCTGAATTAATTCTTCAGGTTGAAAGCGTTCACCTGGGTCGGCAGCGCCAGTATTGCCTGAAGTCAGCAAATGTCCTGTCGCACACATTCTCAATCACACGAAACTATCTCTGGGCGAAGGCCCTTGAACAGCTGAATACTGACATATTGACTTCCCCCTATAATGTTCAGAATTCGCAATTTAAGAACATGGGTATACTTAAATGAGACGTCGCATCGAACGCCAACATTCTTCGGGGGCGACCAGGACCGACCTTATAACCCGCGTCACAAGAACAGAGGTGTGACATCTGCGCCAATTGCGCCATTTTGATACAAACCCAATTTTCTGCCCCTAGTTGTGCCAAAAACCCGCAATCGGTCAAAATTGCGCCACACTCTGCCAAAGTAATCTAAAAAATAAAAATAAAAATGTCTGCGGCGACGCTAGATTTAGCAAGAAACGAGAGCATGGATGGCAACATTCAATCCAGTCGTAATACAGTACACTGCATGGGTACAGCGTGGCGCAAGCAACCCCCGGATTCGAAGATTTTAGCTGTAGCACCGTTCACTACCTATATGATGCGTGGTAATTTCCCGATTTTCCTAATATTTTCCGCTGTCATTTGTGACTGCATGCCGCCGATGTGCTGTCACGCGATCTCGCTGTCTGGCCGGAGGAGGTTCAACGCACAGGCTGTCAAAATGAGCAAGTATTTATTTCGTTTCCAGAGTAAACCTTTTTCTTAGAAGTGCTCTGAGCGCCTCTATTGTGTAATTGTTCATTCGTGTTCGTAATCTTCTTGTCAAAATGGAAGGCGCCACCGCCCCGTGTACTTTCGGTTGTCCCACACCTGCTTACAGTGCGTGAACAATCGAACGAATTGGTAGCACACCCGTATTTTGTGTGCATGTGCTGGTCATATATTTGCCAATTCGAGTGGCATCAGTGCGGAGAGTTTTTTGGAACTATTGTCTTTTTATCTGTCGCACACGCATGTTTCCTTTCAAGGTGATATGTACGTCCAAAAGAAGGGCATCTGTATCGGGTCGTGTGTCGCGCCGGTGCTATCTGATATTCTTTTAAGCAAATGTGACAAAACCATTGCCGAGAAGCTGGGTCACGACAACAGCATAAAGATTTATAGGTACGTTGATGATTACCTTGTGTTCAGCGAATTGGCAGAGCGATCGCTGGATGGTGTTGTAACCCAGATGCTCGATGTGTTTTCCTCGTGTTCTGGAGGTCTGACGTTTACGCAGGAGAAGCCGCTAGAAGGGACACTACAGTTCTTTGACCTAAAACTACGCTTTCTGGAGAGCCACATATGTTGGGCGTACGAGCCAAGATCTAAGAAACGCATCCTGCCGTACGAGTCTGCCCATTCAAAATTAGTAAAAAGGGGCATTGCTAGCACGTGTTTGGAGATGGCCCTAAAACGATCTTGTGAACATTCTGCGCAAGACAGCTTTAATCTACAAATTTCACGCCTGCAGAAGGCAGGTTTCCCACAAGGATGCCTGACTGAGGTAATCGGTCAAGAGAGAAGCCAAAAACGAGACCGGTAATTATTCCGTACTTGCATGCCATGTCCCATAATTTAAAGAAAGTTGCACAGAGGTTTAGAGTACCCGTAGTATTTTCAGCTCCGGAAAAGATGGCACGCTTGTGCCGTAAAATCAATAATCCCCAGACAGACATGGAGCAGTGCGGCACAAAAGAGAAAACCAAATATGCTGAGTGGGCCGGCGGAGTGGTTTACGAAATTCGGCTGACTTGCGGCTCCGTGTACATCGGCCAGACTGGTAGATGTGTCAATGATCGTGCACGGGAACATGCGGCAGCTATGAGAGCAAGCCCGTCTGGTAATCTAGCTGTTCATTGTAGTCGCTGCCCGTGCTCACCAGTTTTGCATGATGTGAAGGTTATGACGAAATATAAAGATAAAATATGCCGAGAAGTGCACGAGGCGTTTGAGATTAGAGCAAAGGGAGATGAATGCGTTAGCGAGCCTTCCCTTGGCCTCTCAGGGAAGGAGTTTAATTTTATCAAGAGGTCTTCTGGATTGATGGGATGAATAGGTGTTTTTAAAGGCCTATATATTATGTGTTTCTTTCTAAATAAACTTTAGTTGCGAGTGCGCCTCGTCTTGTTTACTCTCCTCGTTGTCTTTGTCTGGAGGAACCTCCAGACAAAAAGCTGCTATGTAAGCTGCTTGACGAGGTCAGGGGTCCCGTAACAAATGACAGCAGCCACTTCGCGAAAATATCCTTTGTACATTTTGTAAGGTATATAATATCACAAATCGATGCATTTCTCACGCCACAACGACAAACCAACATGTGAAAAAAAAACTTTTTTTATGGTTTTAAGCACAGCATGTGCGAAGTTTATTTTTAGGAAAAGTTAAAACGTTGCTACTATGAAGATGCTATTTATTTAAGAATGTTGGAATGTTGTATTGAAGAAATTGATGATTGTAGTTTCTGCTATTTCGAGGAACCAACCATTTCTCTGGAAACGTGTATTGATTGTGCTTTTATGTAAAGTTAGTTCGGAAGTGCAATATAAAAAATTCACGAACGTAGAAGATGAGAAGCGGATTGAATGAAGTAGGCGTAACTCATAGAAATGTTCTACACGAATCACTTTGTATTTATGAAATACGGATTATATATGATAGTTATACGGAACATCCACAATAAAACACAATATCCTTTTTTGAAGTAATAGGATGCTATTTAATTTTGTCTTTGTAGTTGTTCCCCATACCAAGTGACAGTAATTTAAATGGGAACTGAATAAGGCGTAGTATATATTTAGCCTAATGTTTACCGGCAAAGAACTACGGCACCTAGCAACTGCCCCCACCATTTTAGAAAGTTTTTTCATTAAATATTTAATGTGGTAAATCCATATAATATGTTCAGTGATGTACACGCCAAGTGTTTTGTGTTTATGTACTATTTCAATTGACGTGTTTCAAAATCACTAGGGGATGTGTAATATTTACTTATTTATTAAAGGATCTCAATAGAATTGCTTTTGACTTTAATGTGTTAATCTTTAATCCATTGAGATCTGACCAAATGAAAATAATTTCTAATACGCAATTTGCGTTTTTTATAAGCTCATCAAGATCATTACCGGAGAAAAGAAGACTCGTAACATCTGCATAAATTATAAATTGAGCTTGATCAGTAATGTTTACAACATCATTTATATAAGCTTTTAAATAATAAAGGTCCCAGGAACTGCCTTGTGGAACGCCACAATGTTCGAGAACGGTGAGCGGTGGCCGTCAATAGACACACTTTGGTGGCGATGCTCAAGGTATGATCTAAGCAATTCGAATGACATGCCGCGAACCCCATATTTACAAAGCTTAGAAAGTAGCCTTGTGTGATAGAGGTAATCAAAAGCTTTACTATAATCGATGAAAACGGCAAGTGGGAGCAGTTGTTTATCAATATTTCCAAGTATAATTTCTTTTTGTAGTAACAATGTCGATTCAGTAGATTTACCTTTTTGAAAGCCAAATTGAAACTCTGGTTGTATAGAATGTTTTACGAAAAAAAATGTTCAATACGTTTAAATATTTTTTCTAGCCCTTTAGAGAAAATAGGAAGAATAGAAATTGGTCTATAATTACTCAACATGTTTTATCCCCCTTTAAAAATAACTGAGATTTTAGCTAGTTTCATATTTTCAGGAAACTTACCAGAAGTTAAAGACAAATTTAGTATATATGTTAAGCATGGTGAGATTATGTCTATAATGAATTTTATAGGTTTCTCTGTAAATTATCGATATCACACCTCTTACTATTTCTTAACCCAATAAAAGTAATAAATATTTCTGTTTCATTTGTAGGTTGTAGAAACGAACTGTCATTGATTTCGTGAACAAACGATAGAGCACTGTCACTGTGTGGGGTCTGGGTGTTATATTTACGAAATAGTCGTTAAAAAGTTTGGCCGAAGGGACCCCAGACACAGTTTGGCCGTCTACAATAAAGTCACCTATTTGTTTTGAGATTGTCCCGCGGTTCAGAGCTTCATTAACTTTTTCCACATAATATTAGGTCGCTGTTTGTCAACGTCATTAAACATTTATTTGTAGTAAACTAATTTCGCTTTTCGCAATTCAGCGGTTAACTTGTTTCAAAATTTCTTAAAGATGGCTGGTTTGTTGAAATCCCGTGACTTTAAAAACGCTTTATACTGACGGTCTTTTTTTTTTTTTTGCATCCTTTTGATACGGACTGGAGTAACCCAAGGTTTTCTCATTTTCTTTGATATAGTAACTGTTACTTTCGGAAAGTGCAAATTGTAAAGCATCTTGAATGTTTGAATAAATTGATTGTATGCATTGGGTTTACATCTAGGAGAGAATAAACAAAGTCCCGATCTTGGCTTATTACGGCATTACGAAATGTGAGAATATTAGAATTTGAAATGTACTGAAAGGTTATCGTATTGTTATTTTTATTTGCCTGTTTCTTGAAATCGTGATTATAAAATGACATAAATATTGGATTGTGGTCACTGATATCACAACTTACTCTGCCAGCAACTTTAACGTCGGTATTAGCATTAGTGATGAAAAGCTCGATGGAATTAGAAGTAGATAGGGTTACTCTAGTCCGAGATGTGATGACATTTGTAAATCCGGCGGAGTTTAGTGTAGTCGTCAGCAGTAAAGTTTGAATCGAATTTTCAAGTATATTGACGTTAGTCACCCCCCAGAATTTTAATTATACTTATTTACTGACACAAATCCTAAGAATTGCTCAAGGAAGGAAACAAAGTTTTCAAAGTTTGCTGCTGCTGGCGGGCGATATAAAACAGAAAATATATTTTTTTCTTGTCTTTATGGTTAATATCTCGTAGTCGCTTGTGATTTTGAATAACTATCCAATAGCTCCGCATGAATGTTATGTTTGAGGTAAGTTGGCACACCAGCACCACGCCTATTACTACGACGTAAAAAGTAATGTTCGTAACCATCTAAATTAAGCATATCAGCGTCTTGCTGATACCATGTTTCAGTGAACATAATAGTCTCAAATGATGTCTGAATTTCATCGAAAAGTGAAAAAAGTTGATCAAATTTATTTTTATAGACCGTGCATTCAAGTGAAAAATTGTTGTAACAGATGGGTGTGTAAGGTGCTTACGGATTTCGCTAGGCAACACATATTCCACGTACTCCATGAAGAAAAAAAAAGAAATAATATGCCACAGAGGCACTGATTATATTAACTAAACTTAACAAGGTCAGGTTCGCTAGCAATGGTGATGATAGGTGCGTGTTCAGCTTTACAAGCGAGGATTTTGCCATTTTGTACCCTGATAAATTTCCAATGGCATTGCCGCTTCTTTGTTACCGCCATTCCAAGGATTCGTTGAGAGTTGCGCAAAGATGTTCATTCACGAAGATGGGTGCTTGCGAAGGAACGCCTAAGTCTGAGTTTATAAGGCGTTTCCTTTTTGATTTTCCGAGCACCGCGTCACGTTTTTTCCGGTTGATAAACTGGACAATGATGTTGGTCTTTTCGGCGTCTCGAGTTGGTACGCGATGGCATGCGGCGATATCAGCACACGTGATCGGCTCGCCGATCGCACCCCCCAGTTTATCAAGCATATCGTAAAGGTTTTGCTGATAGCGCTTCTCGACTCCCTTTATCTCAATGTTTCCGTTCCTAGAATACTGTTCGCAATATTTAGTGGCTCCTGATATTTCTTCAGTTCTTCCTCCATTGCATCACACTTTAGGCAAAGATTTGCGTAGTCCTTTTTCAGGTTTGCGTTTTCTCTCATGGCGGTTTGAACGTTCCCCTTGGTTTCTTCAAACGTGGTATTCACGAAGGTCATGCTCTCTTGCACACCTTTCAACTCTGTTCGTATTACACGGATATCTGTCCGTATGTCTCTCTCCAAAGATTCACGTAAATTCTTAAATTCTTGACGAAATTTCTCTTTGAAGTCATTCAGTATTTTTACGAAATCCTTTGCCATTCAAACAAAGAAAGCAGCAATTGAAGGGCAGGGAGTAAAGGAACGCACTTTTCAAAGCGTTTACAGAAAAATGAGGCAGTGCAAGTTTGGCAGCGGCGACATAAGACCTTGTTGAAGTTTGCAAGTAAAAAAAAAGTACACAAGCCTGCAAAACAGCTGGTTGTAATCGTTGCTCTTATCCGTCGCCGCTGCCAAGTGCCAGCATACGAGAAGGCAGTCTTCTTTTGTAGTGCAGCGCAGGCGACACTGGACGGTCTTGACCAAAAGCTGTTGATCCTATTTGATGCTCCGTCACGCTGTCGCTTGATGGTTCCGTAGGCTTGTGCCGGGAAAAACTGGCTGGCTCGGAAAACGGCGAAAAGGCAGTCGTCTTTTGTAGTGCAGCGCTGGCGACACTAAACGGTCTTGACCAACGGTTGTTGTCCCGGTGCAATGTTCCGTCACGCTGCCGCTCGGTGCTTCTGTGGGCTTGTGCCGGGAGAAACTTGCTGGCTCGGGAAAACGGCCTGCAAAACAGCTGGTTGTAATCGTTGCTCTTATCCGTCGCCGCTGCCAAGTGCCAGCATACGAGAAGGCAGTCTTCTTTTGTAGTGCAGCGCAGGCGACACTGGACGGTCTTGACCAAAAGCTGTTGATCCTATTTGATGCTCCGTCACGCTGCCGCTTGATGGTTCCGTAGGATTGCGCCGGGAAATACTGGCTGGCTCGGAAAACGGCGAAAAGGCAGTCATCTTTTGTAGTGCAGCGCCGGCGACACTGGACGGTCTTGACCAACGGTTGTTGTACCGGTGCGATGTTCAGTCACGCTGCCGCTGGGTGGTTCCGTGGGCTTGTTCCGAGAGAAACTGGCTGGCTCGGGAAAACGGCCTGCAAAACAGCTGGTTGTCATTGTTGCTCTTATCCGTCGCCGCTGCCAAGTATGTACAGTCGGGAGCAAAAGTTTGCGGAGCACCGGAGCGCGTGCCGAAATGCATCGCCGCGCCGTGCAACGGCGCTCCGCCGCATTAAAAAGCCGCGCTTTGCGCATGCGCGCCCTTCCTGCTGGCAGTCATGTCTCTTTCGCTCGCGTCTGTCCGACTAACTCCTGATAACCGGAGTCGGCGCCAGGGGCGCAAGTTGCCGTTTCGCTGGCTGTCATGCCTGGCGTCCTCTTCAGCCGCCACAGCAGCCGCGCTGGGTGACGAAGCGCCTGGTTAACCCCCTCTCCTTCCCTACGCGAGCTCCGTGACAAAGCGCGGCGGCTGAAGCAGACGCTCAGCATGACAGCCAGCGAAGCGCTAACTTGCGCCCCTGGCGCCGACTCCTGTTATCAGGAGTGCGTCGGAAAGAAACGAGCGAAAGAGACATGAATGCGAACATGAAAGGCGCGCATGCGCAAAGCGCGTCTCTTTAATGCGGCGGTGCGCCGTCGGACGGCGCGGCGATGCATTTCGGCACGCGCTGCCGTGCCCCGCAAACTTTTGCTCCCGACTGTACGTACGAGTTGAGACCGCAGTTATCTTGTCCGCTATCATTGAAATTAAACTTACTGATCATTATTTGGTTTATTGTTCTTTAACACAGGTATCTAAGCCGTAAACATATGTTGGCACTGAGAGGGAGTTGCCTATCGCCGATTCCGAACACTTCGATAAACTTTTGGGGCAACATGATTTCTATGCTTTTCTTACTACATCTCCATTTTACGCTTGTGAGAAGTTTGTAGCTCAGCTTCGTCTTTATAAAGGCGGCTACATGCACTGTAAAAACTTAACAGCGTAACATAGACCAGTAATAGATCAGTAGTGTTGACGTTTGGGCTAGTTGGTCATTCATATTAGCGGAAAACAAACAGCGCAGGGAAAGGGCAGAGTAGAAGGCGGTAGACACACAGTGCTCACTTACAACTGAGCTTTATTGGCACTGACAACCTGTATAGGTACACAATTCGCCCGGCGCAAAGCCAAGAAAGGAAACAACACAAGAGGAGGACTACACATGTTCCTAGAGTCATCTGCAGGCGCCGTTGTTTTCCGATCTGAGTAGAAAATACACTCATTTTCCGCCAAGGCACGTGACGGGGCTCTAACACACTCAGAGCCCGATTGCCCCATGGTGGGTGCTTCTATAATCTCACGTGTCAGCTCATCTTTTTGTTTTCTGATGACCGTGCATCGTCCAAAAATCGGGGTGCATCCGCAATCGCGGCAATGCACCCCAAGGTGCCCCGACACAACCTGAGACACATTATAACGATGCTCTCTTAAACGCTCATTAAGAAGACCTCCTGTCTGCCCTATGTATCTCCGGCCGCAGGACAGGGGACTAGAGTATACAACACCCGCAACGCAAGTAACAAACTGGTTTCGGTGTTTCTTGGTGCACACCTGTCTCTCTATTAAATGAGAATTCACTTTTTTGCACATCATAGATAACCTGTCTGGAGCCGAAAAAAACATGTGAACACCAGCTCGACGTCCCACTTTTTTCAGACTATGGGATATTTTGTGTAGGTACGGTAATACTGTGATGTTCCTGTTTTTCCTGTTAACTTGTTCAGCATTCTCAATGCGTCTTCTCTTTAGTGGAGTCCCTGCGACTGCCGTTAGGGGGCGCAACGGGTAGCCCGCGGCCGTGAGCTTCGCTACTTGATTCTTAAAGCTATCCTTGACCAAGTGAAAGCAGGATTTATTAAGGGCGACCTTAAAGCAAATGTTGATGATTCCCCTTCTCACCAGTTTAGAGTGGGCAGACGAAAACGACAGGAGGGGTTTATTATCTCTCGGTTCATAAAGCCAGCAGGTGTGTGTGGGAAGACACTAAAGCCTAAGGTCTAAAAATCTTATGGAACCGTTTACTGGTAATTCGTGCGTGATAACCAGTGGTTCCAAGCATTTACTAAAAGTGGCTAAAACCGTAGAACTTTCGCCGGCAACGTGGTTTGAGTCACAGTCAACAAGCACTAAGTAGTCATCTACAAACCTAAAAACATTTTTTACCCTAAAGCCTTCAAGTCTACTAGATAAAATTCTGTCGTAAAATGCCATATAAATGTTGCTCAACACGGGAGCTAAACAGGAACCGATGCATATGCCGTTTTTCTGAATGAAAGTTTCTCCATTCCAAGTTGTGAACGTCGACTTGAGGTAAAAGTTTAAAAGCTCCAAGAAGTCTCTCACCCCCAGACCACATTCATTTTGAAACGCTACACACCCGTGGTTGTCAGTACACTCCTCGACGCACATTAAAAGCTCCGTGCGCGGAATTGAGTAGTATAAGTCCTTAATCTCTACGGAACAGGCCGAGAGGCTTTGGTCAGGGCATTGTTTAAGGAAGTCTATTATCTGCTCCGAGTTTTTTACCTGAAAGAGATCGTCTGTAACTAAAATGTTTAATTTATTTTGAACATGGCCAAAGACCTCTGCCACGTTCCAATTTCCGATTTTGAACGATGCACGGTCATCAGAAAACAAAGAGATAAGCTGACACGTGAGATTATAGAAGCACGCGCCATTAGACAATTGGGCTCTGATTGTGTTAGTGCCCCGTCACTTGCCTTGACGAAAAAGGAGCGTATTTTTCTACTCAGATCGGAGAACAACGGCGCCTGCAGATGACTCTAGGAACACGTGTAATACTCCTCTTGTGATGTTTGTTTTCTTGGCTTTTGGGCCGAGCAAATTGTGTATTTATACAGGTTGTCAATGACAATAAAGCTCCCTTGTAAGTCAGCGCTGTGTGTGTCTACCGCCTTCTACTCTGTCCTTGTCCCTGCGCTGTTTGTTTTCCGCTAACTGTAATAGATATCTTCAGATATATAAGCAGCCAAAAACAAAATCTTGATTTGCCACATTCGAAACGACCCCCGGAAATACTATGCTCTGGTTGAAATTTAAGCAATATAGAAATAAGGGAAATGCCATTACTCGTCAAGCAAACCTTATGCACTTGCGAAATAAATTTAGGAAACTCGCACTGACATAAAAAAAAAACTCGGTCGCTCATAAATAATTTTCATGGTACGAAGAACTGCACTAAAAGTAATGATAGCATCCTGCTTTCGCAATTCTCTATCGATGAAGAGAATATTTTTAATGATTATACAATTTTGTTTTATCCAGAGTATCAGTTATTGCAGGACAACATCAAGATTTATGTACTTTAAACAATAGTGACCTAGACTCGGTCAAACCACTTCTTTTCTCAAGAAGAAATTAGCTATATCCATTTTAGCCCTATACCCAACAGATCTCTAGGTATCGATGGCGTTTCAGTTAATAACATGCGCAGAAATTTTGAAGTGATTAGGGCTCTTTTGCATTCAAATTGTAATCAAATTGTTTTAATGGTTTCATTCCATTAGCTATAAAAACAGCTTTGGCGATTCTATTACTCAAGGCAGGCGCGCTGAATAACGTGGACAATTATCGACCTATATCTATTCTGTCTTATTCATTTGTTTTTCATTCATTTGTTTATTTCTTTGCTCATGAATAGCTTGATGCCTTGGTAATGATGCACAACAAAATGTTCACAGATTAGTTACGAAAGTCTTAAAAGCTACGAAATTCGGGTTAAAAACATCAGTATCTGCTCCCCTGAGGGTATTGTAGAAGTGTTGAATACGGGTCATGGGACTGGTTTGGATGATGTGATTAACATGAAAAGTTGAAGAAACTCGCAAAACACGACTCGGAAAGTGAATATTAATAGCAGATGTGAGATCTGGGCAATCAATTAATCCATGAACACATTTATACAGGAAAACAAGATCGCGCTCAAGCCGTCTGGAACTTAAAGTAGGGCATTTGCATCGTTCCAAGAGTCTCGCATAAGAATAATAAACAGTACGACCAACGTAACGATCGTAAACAATTCGAAAAAAAAACGCTTTTGAACATTTCCAATCATCTCTTGGCTCGTAGAACTAATACAATTCCAGACTACAGAGGAAAACTCCAACTTGGTCCGGATTAACGAGAAATATAACCGAAGAATAAAGGTTGATGTGGAGAACTCACACGTGATTCTAGAAATAACACCCAGCTTACGCAAAGAGCCATTTATAAGGTTGTTAACATGCACAGTAAAGTATAACGAAGAGTCTATGTATACACCCAGATCACACGTGCACTCGACTCTTCGCAGAGGATCAATGCCAATCTGGTAACAAAAGTTAATCTTTTCTAGCTTTCTAGACAAAGACATAATAACGTAACAGTAAGAAAGCAC
This sequence comes from Ixodes scapularis, assembly GCF_016920785.2. Classification (NCBI taxonomy): domain Eukaryota; kingdom Metazoa; phylum Arthropoda; class Arachnida; order Ixodida; family Ixodidae; genus Ixodes; species Ixodes scapularis. The sequence goes on along the minus strand of NW_024609835.1, from coordinate 191,846,079 downwards.
AAAACAAACAGAGGGACAAAAACAGACATGTACAAGCTTTCAGTTTACAACAACATATATTTGACGCCAGCGAAGTCTGCACCAACAACCGTCGGTGGGGAAAGGGGGAACGAGCAAGAGGGAGAAAAGAAGGGAGAGAAGGTTGAGGGGGAAGAAAAGGGGGGAGGGAAGGGAAGATAGCGTTTCCGCATACGAAGCTGATTGACGGCCGAAGGCCGAGGGGGGGGGTCTAGTTGTTCAAGGTTGTGCAATTGGAGTCCGAGAAAACGCCGGCCTCAGAAACACCAGTTCTGGTTTTGTCAACGAGAGGGATGGGGAAGCAATGTTATTCTTGGTGGTAGTCATCCTATAAGCTTCAATTATCTCCCTCCCATAGCGCTCCCGGTGTCCCCCAACTACTTTGGTCTCGTTGAACAAAGGCGTGCATGCCTGGCACTCCTTACCGTGAACTATAATAGGATGCAATGACCCCTCTGGCTGTGACGCGCATTCAATGTGGTGTTCTCGGAGGCGATCATTTATGCATCGGCCTGTTTGGCCGATATATTCCGCACCGCAGGTCAAAGGAATCGAGTAGACTTTTTCTTTTGCGCATCGAACGAATTGAGAGCCGTGTTTTTTTGCACATGCTGGGGGGGAACTGGCGTTGTTAACCAGTTTGCACATGGAACCCAGTTTGAACCTGCATTTGAAAATGACCTTGGTGCCAAAGCGGGACGCGAGAGACTTGACGCGGTGCGCCACGTTATGCATGTAGGGAATGCAGGCGATCCTCCCGCCCGGAGCAGCCCGTGAGGTGCGGGGAGTTCGATTTACGATGAGCCTCTGCGTGACAGAACTGAGAAGGTCCATCGGGTACCCTGCCTTGAGAAGGCGGTTAAATTGTGTTTTCGCACTCGAGGTTGAGTGGTGACTGCACGACCTGCTGCGTGCAGAGGTGATCAACGAAGTGACCACCCCCGTCTTAACGGACCTGGAATGGGAGCTGGAAAAGGGAAGAACTGGTTTCTCCGAACGTTGCCGAAACGCCCAGCAGATACCCGTCTCAGTCGTATTCAACCTGATGTCTAAGTACTGCAGTCCCTCCTCCGTGGGGTCCTCTCTCTTAAAGTTGAGGCTGCCTGCCGCGCTGAGAAAACAAGGCGAAATAGAATGGACCGGGGTTCCTGTGGGGTGAATTACAAGATAGTCATCCACATAGCGCACTACCTGACATCCGGGCACGATGCTCCGTAGTTCCTCGTCGATTGTCCTATCTACGAAGGAAAGATAGATTTCACTCAGCACCGGTGCCAGGCAAGACCCAATGCATACACCTGATTTTTGAATAAACACTTCTCCGTTCTGCTCAATCATTGTAGAGCGGAGGTAAAGCTGGAGCAACTGGATAAACCCAGACAGTGGAATGCCTGAAGCGTTCTGGAACCTGCACAGGCCGAACTCATTGATGGCCTCATCAACGCACTTAATTAGGAAAGGAATGTCTAAACTATAATACATATCCTCGATGTCGTAAGAAAACACTGACAGTGGAACGGGCGCGTTATGTAAGGGAGTCAAAACCGTAATTAGCTCGTTAGAGTTACGAATTCGGAACGGCTGGGAAGGGGTGAGAAGGGAGAGGTGTTTTTGGAGAAAAAGCGCAAGGGGCTTCTGCCAGCTTCCGCCTTCCGAAACAATGGAGCGGAAGGGTAACTCCGGTTTGTGAGCCTTCGCTGAGAAGAACAGGGATAAGTACTGCTTGGATGGTTTCATGACGGAACTTTTGAGTTTCGGGAGATTAAGCTCGGAGCACAGCTCTTTAACTCTGGACCGAACAGACCCCGAAGGCCGCCCCTTTACTCGACGAAAGTTTTTGTCAAGAGCTTGTTCTACCCTCTGCCGGTACTGGTCCTCAGCCATGACGACGAAACCTCCAGTCTTGTCGGCCTCAAGAAGCTTGAGGTCTGAAGATCGGAGTTCATCCACAGCTGACTTGACGGAGAGCTTGGTGGAGGGAACAAAGGGTGCAGGCATGCACGCCTTTGTTCAACGAGACCAAAGTAGTTGGGGGACACCGGGAGCGCTATGGGAGGGAGATAATTGAAGCTTATAGGATGACTACCACCAAGAATAACATTGCTTCCCCATCCCTCTCGTTGACAAAACCAGAACTGGTGTTTCTGAGGCCGGCGTTTTCTCGGACTCCAATTGCACAACCTTGAACAACTAGACCCCCCCCTCGGCCTTCGGCCGTCAATCAGCTTCGTATGCGGAAACGCTATCTTCCCTTCCCTCCCCCCTTTTCTTCCCCCTCAACCTTCTCTCCCTTCTTTTCTCCCTCTTGCTCGTTCCCCCTTTCCCCACCGACGGTTGTTGGTGCAGACTTCGCTGGCGTCAAATATATGTTGTTGTAAACTGAAAGCTTGTACATGTCTGTTTTTGTCCCTCTGTTTGTTTTGTGCTTTCTTACTGTTACATCTGTCCCAACACGCTCGTCAAAGTCTACATAATAACGGTTTTAGAAGGATTTAGGTTTAGCATGTTCTGACGACACCAATTGCACACACGCCTAACATCCTCCATAGGTTTTTCACAGTCCTCCAATAATATGATCTGCCTAAACAACTTGACATCATCTGCATATTGCAAGACGACCGAATTGCGAATAATCGAGCAGAAATCAATAATAAAAACATTGAAAAAGATCGGCCCAACTCTGGAGCCTTGTGGCACACCCGAAGAAGAAACATAAGGCCGGGAATGATGTCCAAGAACACGAACAAAATTGTGTCTATTAGACAAATAATCTAGGAAAAGGGAACAAAGGAAGGTACTCATGCCGTAGGATTCTAGTTTGTGTACAAGGAGCGAATGGTCTACTAGGTCAAAAGTCTTAGAGAGATCAAAATATACAACGTCTACCCGTCCACGTTGACACACAGTAGGCGAAGCAAAATTTAAAAAAAGACACCAGATTTGTCTCAACAGACCTTCCACGCATGAAGCCGTGTTGTGAAGGGCTTATCTTATGCTTAAAAAAGTTTGAAATGCGCTCAAATAAAACAATTTCATATACCTTAGCAAAGGGAGATAGTAACGACACAGGTCTGTAATTTTTTACGTCATCCGTTCTGCCATTCTTATGTACTGGCGCAGTAATAGAGTACTTCCATAGGCAAGGAAATGTAAGGCTCTGCAATGACAAGTTAAAAATATGCGTTAGGACGGGAACAAAAATTGAGGAGTATCCTTTAACGATGAAGCTTGGAATGCCGTCAAACACAACTGATGACTTTGGCTTCAGTTTCCTGATAGCAAGTTCCATATCAGTAATTTTAAAAGATAGAATTGACAGGTGATCACTGGCATTATAGCTGACGCCATGCACAGGCAGTCCAGTTTGGCCGCAAGAATAAACAGAAGAAAAATAACTCGCGAATGCATTGGACACATCTTCGGGCTCAGACAGCATATCACCTAACGAGTCAGTTATGTTTATTGATGACGAAGTTGTAGTTGTGCGATCCTTTACATATCGCCAGAAAAGCATTGTGTCACTATTTAAGCTGCGCTCTACTGACTCATGGCGTAATCGTTTATTTATTTATTTATTTATTTCATAATACCTTGAAGGCCCCGTTACAGGGCATTACACAAGGGATGGGTCACTAATAGTTTCAATGTAAAAACAGTAATACAAGCTCGTGAGCAGGAACACAATGAATGACAAACTGAACATTTTAATATAAAACATAGTGATGCAAACCGGTGAGCAGCAATAAAAATACAAATAAACACAAAAAATAATAAAAAAGTAGATGAAGGGCACGATATTAACATGTTAAGACTCAGCATTATTTGCACAGGGATCTAAATGTTCACCTAGTAGCTTTTTAAATACATCCACATTGTTAGTTGTAACTATGTTATCAGGTAAAGCATTCCATTCTAATATTGTCAAAGGAAGAAAAGAATTGGCGTAGGAGGTGGTGGAGGCGAATATAGGCTCTATTTTACAGCTGTTGTCTTGTCTTGGGAAAAACGAAATGGGACGTGGGAGTAAAATTTTTCTAAGCGTAGGGTTGTGGTGGTAGATCTTGAAAAACTGCGTCAATCGAGATATCTTCCTTCTTAAAGCGAGCTCAGGAAGATTCGCTCGCTCTCGCAAACCAGAAACACTAGTGTAAAAAGAATAATCAGAATAAATAAATCTCAAACCTCTGTTTTGCACACTTTCAAGTTCTCGTTTGAGGTAGTTCTGCCACGGGGACCATACGGATGCAGCGTACTCTAGCTTGGGGCGGACTAAATTTAGGTATGCGATCTGTTTCACTTTAGGGGGGGCGAGTCTTAAGTTCCTTCGTAGAAAACCCAGTGTGCTATTTGCCTTAGCGATTATCTGATTAATATGAGTAGTCCATGTTAAATCGCTTGTTATATGAAGACCAAGATATTTGTAGGATGAAACACTACTGAGTACAGTGTCGTTAATATTGTAGGTGTAAGAAGATAGTGACAAAATACGAGAAAAGGTTAGCACTTTACATTTATCTAAGTTCAACGACAACTGCCACGTGTCACACCAATGAGCAATGGATGATAAGTCGGTTTGCAGGGATGAATGATCGTCAGTATTCGTGATTGTGCGATAAATTACGCAGTCATCTGCAAAAAGGCGGATGGTGGAAGAGACACAGAGAGGGAGATCATTAATGTAGATTAGAAAAAGAAGTGGTCCGAGTACGCTTCCTTGAGGGACGCCTGATGTTACGTTAGTTCGAGATGACTCGGTGTTATTTGCGACGGTGTATTGAGAGCGACCAGAAAGAAATTGTGATATCCAGGCGATGATAAGGGGATCAATTTTAAAATACTGAAGTTTGGTCAAAAGACGATTATGAGGTACTCTATCGAAGGCTTTTGCAAAGTCAAGAAAGATGGCATCGACTTGTTTTTTATGGTTAAGGTTAGAGTGAATGTTATGTACGAATTCTAGGAGTTGCGTTTCACATGATAGTCCTTTCCTAAATCCATGTTGATTAACGTTGAGAAGGTTATTGGACTCAAGATATTTTATGACGTTTGAAAATATGATGTGTTCAATAATTTTGGATGGGATACTAATGAGCGATATGGGGCGATAATTAAGAGGTGAATTTCGGTCTCCGGACTTGTGAATAGGGATGACACGGGAGATTTTCCAGTCAAGGGGAATGTAACCAGAAGCAAGGGATTCACGGAAAATGTCAGACAGGAAGAGAGATGATATGTGTTTAGTGTTAAATAGTATCTTGGAATTGATGAGGTCATCCCCTGTACTTGAGGTAAGTTTCTGATTTTCGATAGTTTTTAGGACACCGAACGGGTTAATAGTAATCGCTTCCATTTGTGGATGATTAGGAATATGAAGCTTCGGAACAGTGTTAAGGTTTTCGTTGGTAAATACAGAACAAAAATATTTATTTAGGCAATCAGCACACTGCTTGTCAGTTAAAGCCAGTCCTTCGCTGTCAGTGAATGCGAGGGGGGTGAGAGGTTTAGGATTTATCATATTCCAGAACTGTTTAGGATTATCAGACAATACTTTTAATAGGTCTTTTTCATAAAATTTCGATTTTGCTTTTGTAATTTCTTGCCTGTATAATTTTTCACATTCTTCATATTTATTCTGTGCTTCCTTATTGGCGGGTGATAGCTTAGCTCTTTTAAATAACCTCTTCTTTTTGTTGCCTATTCTCCTAATTGCTTTAGTAAACCATGGATTTTGTCCGTCGGTTTTAATATTAACCAGGGGTACGTATTTCCGGGCTAAAAAGGATAACTTATTTTTAAATTGGATCCAATTTTGTTCAACTGTGCGCAAGCGAAATGATACACGAAATTGATCATAAAAGATTTCTAATTCTGCGTTAATTGAAGCGTAGTCAGCTTTATTATAATCTCTAATCTGTTTCTGGTGAGGGCATCTGCGTTTAATAGGGAAGGAAAAATTAAAATGTGCTATGAGGTGATCACTGAGCCCAGGAAGTAATGAAAGGTTATTAATAATACTAGGATTTGTAGAAAGACAAAGGTCCAGTATGTTGCTGCTCTGAGCAGCGATTCTTGTTGGTTGATTAATAAGCTGTTGGAGGTTGAAATCTAAACACATATCCATAAATTGTTTTGATTCATTATTGCTGGTAGATAAGGTGTCCCAATTAATGGCGGGATAGTTAAAATCTCCGAGAAGTATAGGAGTTGCTTTGGGAAATTTTGAGCATAAGTTGCTAAGACACTCGTGTAATAAAGGAACAAAATCTCTACTCATGTCAGGTGGTCTGTAGCAAAGGCCAAGCAGTATCTGTGTTGAAGGTGATGAAATATGAATCCAAACCATCTCCAAGCCAGTCGCTGTAACCACTAATGACGATGACAAGCGGTTGTTTATCGCTATCAGTACTCCCCCACCCCTTCTGTTAATCCTATCGCATCTGTATATTGCATAATTCATATTGGAAGGAAATAATTCAAAGTCATGAACCTCGGGGGTCAGCCACGTTTCGGTTAGAAGAACGAAATCGGCTTCTAATGAATCGATAAGAGAATACAGATTGTCACGTTTAGGAAGCAAGCTCCTTATGTTAGTAAACAAAACCGAGTAACAGCAGAATGTTTCGTCAGCTCGCTTTATTGACGAAGAAGAAGGAACAAAAGACACGTGCTGTTTTTCCTTGGGTTGCTATTCGCTCCGGGGAATGACACATTGGTTAGTATTGCGCTTTAACAATGTCTTAGCTAGCGCACGCGACTCAGAAAATTTTAGGTACCAAAAAGCGGCATTCGCAACCTTATATTTCCTATAATAATGCAAAGTTTTTTCTTAGAACTGATCTAAGCTCCTTGGAGTACCAGTGCGGATAACGACTTGTGTAAGGACGCTTTTTGGGAACGAACCTTTCAAGTGCATCTACGATATGGTTGTGAACACTTCAACGGCACGATTTACATCTGTCATACTGTCTGCATTATCATACTGTCTGCATCTGTCATCTGTCTGCATTATCTAAATGTTGATAAAGGACAAAGTAATCACCTCTCGAGAAAGCAAGCGACTCACGGTTTTTGTGCTTTGCTTTCCCCACAGAAATCATAAAGGAAACAGAAAAAGGAACGTGCCAAACATCCGGTAAAACAAGCGGATTTGAAACAGACATCAGTCTGTCGATAGGAAAGTTGGCTAAGGCCAGATCGAGCACATGTCCTGCTGAGTTTTGAAGACCGTTCATTTGGGTAAATCCGAGAAGGTTAACAAATGAAAAAAGGGCATTCGCTTTAAATGATGCACTATGAGCAGACAGTGCAGGATGCACCAAATTCCAGTTTATTTCAGGAATATTGAAATCGCCAAGTATGAGTAAACGATGTTGACACACATCCCATTTATCCCCTAGCATATCTAATTGGTCCGAAAACTTAGATCCCTCTACATTAGGAGGAAAATTAAAAGTGCCTATAAGTAAGCTATTGTTATCACGAAGACGTATTTCACTCCGAACGGACTCGCACTCGAACTCGAGATCGAACCGGCGAATAGTCGGTAAATGTTTCTTAACTGCTATTAGCACTCCACCACCGAATTTAACGAAAAGATTTTCGTAATCTCGATCCCGACGGAACACTGTGTATTCGGGAGGGAAATAGTCCAGGGATGCGAATGAGCTATTTAATAAAGTTTCACTTAAAGAAATGACATCGTAATCACCTAGAACAACGTTATTGAAAAAAATAGGAGCCTTCGTACGCAGGCCGCGGACGTTTTGATAAAACACTGAACAATTCATTTGACAAGCTAGTTGGGCGTTGCTGTGTCACGAACATCATGGCGCCCTGCAACATCGAGTAATGGCCTAAAAAGGGAGCCGATTGGCCAAACACCTGCATTGTTCACTCTTTCGAAGTCATCCTCGTTCACAGCAATGCGAAATGACGAGTAGCTTTCGTGTCTAGTTTTTAACTTCGTGCATGTAAAAGATGTTCCTTCCAAAACTGCCGTTAGCACCTCCCCAACATCACTACACGAAGTGTCATGATTGAGACGCGATACAAAAAGCGCTTTGAGCCTTGGTGCTCTAGAGGCTGACGATAGCTTACTGCTAGCGCAAGAACCTGAGGATGGCTTGACTCTTTTTTTCCGTTGGACGAGCGTAAAGCCATCGGCATCAGTAGACGCCTTCGGCACGATCACCGCGGATGGCAGTACGGAGGACTCAGCAGCCACAGCAGATATAGATGTATTACGCAGATAGGCGGACGTAAAACTGCTTCCGGACGCCTCCAAAGTGGTTGATGCAACGTACCGGCCTGGTGAACCTTTCCCAAGAACATCCGCGAAGCTTGCGGACTCGGGACCCCCGTTGCGCAGACGGCGTTGTAGTCGGCCGTGGCTCAACGTTGTGGGCAGTAACACGACGTAGCATTTCCGTGTTCCTTGACAGATGCAGAAGCAGAGACGCGTTTTCCGCCTTGACCGAGACAACTTCTTTGACGAGAGAATCAACCTTGTCATGCAGTACCACCAAGTCTTTCAGACAGCCACACGCGCTGCAGTTTCCCAAAACGGTGCTCACCGATGCCACGTTACAATCATCAGGAGGGCGCTGTTCCGTGATAGCACCAACTTCGTCGGAGCCATTGCGCCTCGTGCAGGATTTACACTTGTATGTGCTGACACCACTCTGCATGAAGTAATCATAGTCATCTCCCACAACGTCGATGCACTTACAGTGAAAGCGGGTACCGCAAGGCCCCGAACATCGCAGGAATTGCATCCGGCCGATGAACTATCGGGGAAAAATGAAATGCGAACAGAGGAGCGCGGGGCTCCCGGTACAGGCTGCGCCGCCTGGAAGTGAACCTAGGGGCGAGGGTGCGGGGCCTACTTCGATGTGTTCACGCCCCTCAATTGGCGCTCCTCCAGCTTCGGCAGTGCGCCTCTCAGTGCGCTGAAAGCTGTCACCGCTATCTTTGCCTGCTCGGCGAGTGCGGCGAGCTTCTTTGCACCGCACGCGCTGAGCCAGCAAAGATAGCGGTGATAGCTTTCAGCGCACTTAGTGGCGCACTGCTGAAGCTTGGGGAGCGCAGAGGGAGGGGCGTGAACACGTCGGAGTAGGCCACGCACCCTCGCTCCTAGTCTCACTTCCAGGCGGCGCAGCCTGTACCGCGAGCCACGCGCTCCTCTGTTCGCATTTCATTTTTCCCCGATAGAACGCTTCGGAGCACACTGAGCACACGTCCTTCGAGTAGGGCATGTTGCCAGCAAGGGAGGGCGTGAGCATGCGACTGTCCTTATTCAGTGCGCAGCGCTGAATGAGGACAGTCGCATGCTCACGCGCTCCCTTTCCTAAAACTATGGAAAAACCATTGTGGATAACTATTAATAACTTTTTATATAAACACAGTTTACTGTCCTTATCAGTACGGATTAACACTAGGCCAGGGTACTAAAATACATTTTGAGGACATTTCTGATATGCTCACTTCATATTTTGAGATGAATCAAAGTTGCCTGAGCAATATTCCTTGATGTCCAAAGGGCATTTGATAGTGTTAGCCATCCCATTTTGTTTACAAAGCTTTCAAAGTTGGGATCTAGATGTTTTTTTTTTCTACTGCTACTGGAAAACTTTCTACAGGATCGGCGTTAATGTATTTTATTTGCGGCGTATCAAAGGATATTATTTTCAATCAAAGCTGGTGTTTTCCAGGGCTCGGTCTTAAGTCCACTATTATATACTCTTCATGTTAATGACCTCTGCATTGTGGTACCAAATTCACTATTTGAATATGCTGACAAGAGCGTTATTTTATCAAGAGCGTCCACTTCTTCATATGTATTGATGTAACTGTTTTGAAGCTTATTTAATTCAAGTTAATGCATTCAAAATGGAAGTCATATCTTCCACAACCTTTTGAATAAATGTTAATATGACCCCTGTAATAATGTTAATACGTGGATGTGTATCATGTGCATGTGATCCTATACAACATACATTTTCTATAAAATATGTTGGCTTATTTTTTGACAGTGTCCGAACTTAAAACTAATTTTGCTCGTGAATGTAAGGATATTTGTGCCGTGTCTTGTTTGTTATATGACACTAGATATTTATGCCACTGTAGTTTAATATACTGTTGTACATGCTCAAGTCTACACTGTGCCCAGTGACGACATTACAGTGTATCACTATTGTGCTCTCCAATGGATATTTCGAACTTATTCAGTTCTGTGTTTTTCGCTAGAAACAATTTTTTAATGATTTATGCATGGAAATGACATTGATACATTTAAATAATTGCATTCGACTGATATTTATTCGCTATTTATGGAAACTGTTTTAGTCGGCATATTAGGATAGTCAATTTAAAGATCTATACTTACATCATCTCGTATTCTTAAACCCAGAGAGCGTTACCTGATACCTCTATATTCGACACAATTTGGAAAAATGCTAGTGGCTTTATGTACCAGGATTCTGAACAAACCAACCTCTAGCATTGCTAATTTAAGAAAACAAATACAAGCTCAGGAAAACCCAGAGGAATTTTTTATTGTAAAGTGCTCACTAGATTTTTTTAAATAATTTTTTGTAGGAATTTTATTTTACATGTTTCTGTTTGCATACTGCTGGTTCACAAATTGCGAGACACTGCAGTCAAGCCCGATGGGGCTTAGGCAGGTCTGATTTTTGAGTTTCACTTTGTTAATTTGAAATAAAAACTTTATTTTTATTAGCAGTAGTATTATTATTATTTAGATTTAACTGCTGATGATGTAATATTTTCAAATAATATAGAAGACAAGCATCAAAACAAAATATTAAAGTAGGTCCGCTGGTTAGTTTACAAAATCTTTAGCATTATCCCCCGAATTTCATTTTAACAAAAGTATAATGGTAGTCATAAACAAACAGACACCAATATCCTTCGGAACAGTGTAAGCGCAACGTCCCGTTAAAAGAAGTGGTAAACCAAGCGTATATTAATATATAGTTGGATTTCAGATTTTTGTTTTATAAAATAAAAGTTCAAAGTTGTAATAATTGTTGTGTCTTATTCTTTTCTCTTTTTTTTTACTAACAAGGCATGCGTGGCTAATGAGCCACTAACAACATTCAGTGACGCTGAGGCGGCCATATGCATCTTCGGTGAAGCCTTGCAAAGAGATACTTGGAACACGAATCAAAATAGTGTCAACTTAATATACCAAGACCGAACCGAACTACTAAGGAACCAATAGACGGGTCGGTGAAAATAACTGACTGGAATTCGAGCCGAAATCCAAACGTGGAATCATTAATAAAAATATATAGTTATCTATTGACTACCGCATTTCTTCGTCTGCATATGCCGACGGATAGTGCGTCTATACACTTCAAAATCGCCTCACTATAGATAACTGACGATTATATATTATTCTTATTCAGGATTAAAGTATATCGCTCATTTGCACCCGGTGAGCGAAACATTCCAGTTTTAAAATTAAATTGAAAAATAAGTCAAAATATATATGTCATTCTACAGCCGAGCGATGTAGGGATCATGTCTTGTATGTAAAACCGTCAACACAACATAACCCAAGTTTTCAACTTTGAAAATCTATGCAGACTCTAGGCGCTTATTGAATATATTCTCGAAGTAATCTAAAATGTACCCTAATTAACCATTTTAAGTATTGTGAAATCAAAGAGCACGCTATTCAGTGCACGTAACAGACTGGCATATTTTAATCTCAACTATTTTATGCTCCGATCCCAAAGAATGCGCAGCATTTTTTCCTGTTCTCTAACCTATATCAGAAAGCTGCAATCTTTTGTTCGCGTTTGTTATTTTCTTTTTCGCTTTCGCTTTAAAATATGTCAATTCATTTTTACAAAACGGAACATTGAATTATATATTTCCTTTCCCTAAAGCCGAAAAGTGATGACAGAATTTTTTTTGGTTCAGTCACGGCTGTCAGCATTAAACGTCAGTCTTCCCATTTTTTTTACAGATCTTTACCAGCAAACATTTATTTTTTACATCTACCTCGGCCCTGGGTGACAGCTACAGAAGTGGGTTTTCAACCCCCTGAGATCGATCTGAACGGCGAAAACAGTCAAGACGACGCAAGACGTCTCAATGACCAGTATGTTATGGCTTTTTTTGGGAGTCCCTGGAGTACAACCAGAAACAGAGCTGGGTGGAAATGTCATGGCACGTAGGCCGAATCGATGAGCAGCACGCACCGAGGCCATGAATCCCGCCAGGCTCTGTAGCGCGAACTGTTGCTTTAATACCCGCGACACTGATTAACGGAGCTGCGAAGTGTGAGCACCGCTGGGTAGACGCGTTCTTGAAACGCTCACGCCGCGTCAACTGTCTACAGCAGTTTGTAAAATATGTTGTGGTAGCTCAATGACGACCGACTCTTCAGGCGCAACGGTGACATAGGTGTGAACGAGACAGCTGCCCCCTCCAGTTGTTAAGTTGCGTTTCTGAGTGGGAAGAGTGAGTTTTAACTGAAACATCAAAGGCATTCATCTTCCCTTAAGAGTAACCAGTGACGTAATGTTTTCTTCCTTTGAGAGAGAGGAGTTTATTTACGATAGGAAAATATTGAAACTAATGACAATGTTCGATAAGTTTATCTGGGACGTTTGCTCAGACGCGTGTGTCACAGTAGAGCGCACTGAGACAACATAAACTCTTGCGGGGAACTGCTGCTCTAAGTGGTCTTCACTTCAATCAAAAGTAGGATGAAAGATATACAGAATGCTGGGATTGTTTTTTATCTAGGCTTGCACCGCCAGGACACAGATAGCAGCCCTCCACTTACCGTTTCTACGCAGAAAAAATAGTTATGAAGAACCCCTCTTCTTTTTCTGTTAGCCGTATGCCAGAAGCTTTCTACATTTTGTTCCTGGTAATGCAATGTATCGGCGTACGGTTGGTCAGGAATTTTTCAAAAATCGTATGCAGGGTTCTCCAGAATCCGAAATTCGGGAGGCACCAAAGCCGTAAAAAGCGATGTCGCATAATTATACGTTGATGTCGCGCAAAACGCATGCAAAATCAAATAAAGGGTCGGTCTCTCGATTGTTTATTCTCTGTAAGACTTTCAAATTGCATTATACAAAAACTGCAAAACCCTGCGTTTCACGGCTAAAACCAGAATTCACACCACCTCAATAAGAAAAACGTATCTAGTCTCCTTGTTTGAGACTATAGTTTGATTTTTATGCCTGGGATCTCTTGAAAATGAGCTAGATAGGTCGGCGCCTACAAGTACTGAATTTAAAATTTCCTCAGGAACGCATTTGAAAGGTGCGTATTTTTTATCGATTTTCTTTAAGGCATTTTGAGATAGCAGCTCCGAACGAAACTCTCTGCGCGGTTCGGTTACCTGCATTGGCTTCCTTCGTTGAAATTATCAAGAATGTTTTTTTTTTTTTTCTTATTGCTCCAGGGAACAAGTTAGCGCCTCGAGATTTTCCTCAAACCCTCAAACCCTAGAATTTGGTTTAGTGAACGATGTTGCCTCTGTAAACAAAGCATGAAAGCGATCGAAGGTAAGCTAGGGAGCTGCTTTCGTAACAGGAAAAGTTTCTGACCAGAGATTCTTGTTTTTGTCCAGTTTCAATTTATTAACCAAAAAGTTGCCTAAATTTAGTATCAAACGCCCTTAGCTTATGTGGTTTTGCCCACGCCTTTCGGAATCTTTGGAGAGTCGGTAATTTATTTGAAGAATTATATATAAAGCAACAAAGCCGCAAAATGCGGTTCGACGAAAAAATGTTGATCTCTGAGAAACCTCTTTATGACTTTTATATTTGTTTTCTGTTGTGTCTTTCTTTCTGATCTTAATTCCCAAAAGAGCGGACTGCTCCGTCTATATGTTTTGCTCAGACTCATTACTAAGTAATGATATATGCCTATTTAGTTTATATTTTTAAATACATTTCCCTCTGCAACATACGGCCAAAGTTTTTGAATACAAACAACATAAAAATAAGAGTAACGCACAAATGAAGACTGGTAGAAAATCCTGTGTAGCACATCGAAAACGAACGCTATTCCCTACAACGATTCAAATATTACCCTACAATATTGAGTGGTGATTTTAAATAATGAATTATTTCTAATTACGCATGTTGGTAGATTGTTTTACTTGACACTGCACATTTTGTAAAAATGTGGGCAGATTTTAATGTATAGTGCTTCCGTGATATCAATGGAATCTGGGCAATTATACTCTAGCTCACAACTTCTATCTAGCAGTCGCAAACGAGTACCTTCTAAATACTGTGGGATTCGACTTGCCTTACTGCACCACGAGGTCGATCCCACTCCGTAGCTCGATGTTGAGGACTGCTACGCCCGGGTCCGTCCGGAGGCTGCAGTGGACTCCAAGGAGAGGATTCACTCCAAAACACAAAGATACTGAAGAAGCGGGTTTATTTGGCTGCTGTGCCACCACGCTGTAACCGTCGGCAAAACTAATAAAAGAAAAGAACGGAAAAAGGGTCGGCGCTGTCGCATTAGACAGATTCACCTGGAGGGGGCCCACGCTGCCGTATTAGGCAGATTCGTGGAAAGGGGGAAGCTCCAAAAAGAACGACGCTCGTGGCCCAGAGCCTTCCCCGACGAGAGACAAGGCCGCCGTTCGCGGCCGCTTATCTAGCCAGCGGAAAGTGGACGCGCCCGGGGTAGGTAGTGTGGTTTATCCCGCAGATGGGCCACGTCCACAATCATTTCCGAAGGGTGCGCCGGAGGCACTTTCACCCAAAAGGGCGGGGGAAGACACGCCCTCTTCGAGGAATGCGGCCTTACCCCCGTATCCGGGATGACGTCGCCATAACGCTCCCACGGCCTGCTTGTGCTAGGCCTAGATAGGGAGACGGGAAACTCGTGGTTCCCACAATACCACAGCCTGGGATCCATTACATTAACATCCTTACATTTGAACTTGGGATATCGAGTACAACTTTATTATGTAAAGCCTAGAAAACTTCCTCTATATCATTCTGAAAACTAGCTCTATTAAAATAATTAAACATTTGACAAATTTACGTCGAACATCATTTTACTAGAATTTGCATTTTTAATAATATGCTTCTTAGCTTCATGTATTTGGATGTTCCAAGGAAACGTCGATGTCATGATGCTTAAGTAAGAAAACCTAAGAGTGCCCCGTCAACAATATAAAATTGTTCCACCTAAAAAAAAATTATGTGGATTCATTGTAAGATTGTGGACATATCCCGAGCCAAAATTTCACGTACAATTTTTTTTAAGAATAAAGTAGTCGATTTCGTTCAAACTCTTAAAACATGCGTAATTTTTTACTTTTCTTTCTTCATTTCTTTTTTTTTTCGGGGGGGGGGGGGGGGGGCGCACAGTTTTACGCTATGCGTTCCGTGCTTTACCTTGACCAGTCGCGGAGATCAACGTTGCGCCTGTGTCAGGGTCCTTATGGTAAAAAGAAGGGAAACTGAGAGGTCCGTCTGATTTTTTTATTTCAAAGAAATATATATGCACCCAGTTGTTGGTCTACTTTCCTAATCCACGAAAAAAAAGGAAACTTATTAGCAAATAAATAAAAGTAAAGGGCGTACGTCCAAAGTTCGACTTGACGAGCTTGGCACTGGCTTCCGCTAAGTTTAGGCGCCTTGACCGGTGGTGAAAGCCGGTCTCGCTTGGCTCCAGCTGCCAGCACACCGATGGTGATCAGTCAACCGGTTGTTGGGATGGCTTTTAGGGTTCACTCTTGAGCCAGGCTTGCAGCTCAGTGTTGGCGGTGAGGACAGGTCGGCAGACTTCTGTGGATAATAGCTTCGCTGGTGTATTCCGGAGCCAAGCTTTTCCGAATGCGTCCGCTCTCCGCCCTGAATTTCCTCGTTCTTCTCGACTATCTTTTCTTCTTCTTTTCTCCGTTAGTAGTCCGATTTTATTCCTCTTTTTGTCGACGTATTGATGACATCATTACAATGAACCCCCTTTTAAGTTTTTTTTTGTCTTTCAGCCAAAAGAAAAAAAGAACACCGAAATTCTTAATGATGTGTTCCTTGGCTAAGTACAGAAAAATCACAACAAACCAAGGCAATCAGACTACTTTTTTGTGTGTGTGTGCTAAATGTGTTATATTCGAAACGAATATTCTTGCAACAACAAACTCCAGTGGAGTGAACGACTGTCGAGCTGCTTTGCTTTGTCTAAGTAATGAAGCGGCTGATGGTCTGTTCGCACCACGCAATGCCTACCGTAAAAGTAGAGAGATAAATTTTCCACTGCTCATAAGAGTGCCAGGCACTCTCTCACACTCGCAGAAAAGTTCTTCTCTTGAAAGAAGTCGCTTACCGGCATACGCTAAACGATGCAGTGCCCCCTCGTGTTCTTGCATAAGCACCACCCCCAAGCTGTGTTCGGAGGCATCAGTTCTTAGGACAAACTCTTTCGAAAAGTCTGTGCTTTTAAGAATAGGCAATTCTGGAGATGCCCGCTTGAACATGTTTATATAAAAAACCTTGTGAGTATCACCTAAATTTAACTTGTAGTCGACCTCGCTTTTCTTTTCGACCACGAGAAAGGGACCTTTCCATCGCATAAGCAATTTGTTATGGCTGGTATGCAGCAAGATCAGGGCCCAATCTCCTACTTTCAATTGTCAGCCTCTCGCGTTTCCCTCTCCTCCTCATGCCCTCTCGCGTTTCGGTCATAATGTCGCTTGTGACTCTGTTGTGTTTCGTCCAGTTTCTGGTGAGCTAATTCAATTTTTTGCTCTAACCGACTCCGTAGCTCTAAGACGTAGCATTATGTTGTCTTCAGCTCCGGGCTGATTGTATCTTCCGTCCAGATTTGTTTCAGAACCGACAATGGGCCTCGTACGTGTCGTTCATAAATCAACTCCAAAAGGAGAAAAACCTATACTCGCCTATGGTGCTTCGCGGTAGGCGAAGAGAACCGGAGCCAAGTATTCATTCCAAGACTGAGGTTTCTCTTCCCACATCTTCTTTAGCGTTTGTCTGAGCGTACCGTAAACGCTCTCGACCAGACCATTGCACGTGGGGTGGTAAGGGGTAGACAATAAGTGGCTTGATCGAGAGCAGCTCCGTCACCTCATTCACCAACTCCGAGGTAAAGCTCGTACCCTTCTCAGAAATAATCTCACTTGGTAGACCCACTCTGGAGAAAATTTCAATTAACCCCTCCACTACTGTCTTTGAGTCAATGGACGGTAGGGCGACGGCCTCTGGGTATCCAGTCGCAAAATCCCCTAAGATGAGTATGAACCCATTTCCATTCTTAGAAGTGGGCGACGCTAGTTCAACGAGGTCGATAGCAGCTCGTTCGAAAGGTGTTTCAATGATGGGCATGCGCCCCAAAGCTGCTTCGACACTATTCCTTTAGAAATCGTTCTCTGGCACAGATCACACAAACGCACAAACCGCTTAACATCTGCTAAGACTCCGGGCCAATAAAACGATTCGAGGACTCTGTCACTCGTACGCTTGACACCCTGGTGGCCTGCCACTGCGATATCATGAGCCAGACTGGGGATATGGTGGCGAAACGTCCTGGGGACCACCACTTGTCGGAACTCCTTCCCGTTTGTGAGGAGGCATCTGCAGAAGAGAACTCCCTTGCTTAACTAAAAACTGTAGGTGTTGCCCCCTTTTGTCGCGTGAGAGTCGGCAATCCTTCCGTGGCAGATATCTAATGGCGTGCCTTTCAACTGTTATCTTTCAAGGCCACCTTCTGTAACATCTTCAATCCCAAGGCTGGGTGTGGGATTTGGAGTAGCAGGAACATGGCTCTTCAATGCGGCGAGTATGTTCCTGTCCAGTTGCAAGATCTTTGCTACTTCATCCTCATTCACACTTCTCCCGCTTGGATTGAGGTCCAACACCTCCTTGGCTCTTTGAACGTTGCCAATAATTACATCATAAAGTGGCTCGTCCGTACATTTTGCGACTACCTCTCCAGTAAAGTATAGAGCCGCTATTCTAACGATTGTTTCTGGCAACAACCTGCATGTTCCGTCTACTTGGACCACTTGGCGTTGTTTGCCCGTCAGGTGCTGAGGACCAACCAACTTTCTGCGTACGATAACGGTGTTGCAGCCAGTACCTCATAACACCTTAGCGAGTTGCCCGTCTAGTAGTCCATGTTCAACTGGCATGCGTCTCTTTGGTTGTTGCTCATTTTTATCGCACACCACACTCACGAGTACTTCATTGCTATGCTCCACACCGTGCGTTTCATCGTTATGCAAGTGAATTTCTTCACACTCTCATCCTGCACTTCCAGATTCAGGTACTATAAAAAATGAGATCTGGGTTTTGCCGCCCTTCCACTGAAAGCATGCTTCGGGATCTTGTCCCGATCTCTGACAAATTCGACATACTAGGTGTCGCTGTTCTGTTCTGGACACGAAATGGGTCGCTCGGTGACCAACCTTGCCGTACAAGAAACACCTGATTTTTTTTTCTTGCTTGCTACTTGGCAGGTGATTCTTTAAATTATTATCACTCTGGCTTTGGTCCTCCTTGAAGTGAGCCAGATTGTCTTGCCAGTGCGCTTTCATGAACTTATCCGCTGCTGTGGTCATCAAGGGATGTGTATTGCAACTCCGCTCCTTGAGGAACACAGTCAGCTTCGAATGACAGCCGTTGATGAACTGTTCGGCGATCACAGAGTCCCGCAGACCGCCGTACGTTTTGGGACGAAGGCCCATCTTCACCCAGCGATCGAATAATCCCTCTAGTCTCGCGGCGTACTGGCTGCCTGTCTCGCTGTTATTTGGAGAGCTTCCTCGGAATCTTTCGCGGTATCCTTGGGTTGTAAAGCGAAACCGCTGTAAAAGTGCCATCATTATTTCTCATAATATAACGAGTCGTCCGGGGACAACTTTCCGAACACTTTTCGGGCCTCACCTACCAAGCAGAGGCTTCATGTAGTGGTCCATTTTCCTCTTGGCCACTCCTGTCCCATGGTTAAAACCTCAAATCTTTTCACCTACGCATCCAAGTCATCTCTTTAGTCGTCAAACGACGGCATTAGCTTATGGGGACTGAGATACTGTGACGCAGTAACTCTTTGGGGTCCTTCACCACCGCCCGCACCATGCCTGTCACTTGCCGGCCCCTCGGCCTCAATCAACCTAAGCTTAAGTTGGAGCATTCTCTCCGTTCTTTCCTCCAGTTCCGGTTTCTGTCGGAGAGCTTCTCGTTCGGCCACTCTGTCCTCTCTTTGCAGAGCTCGTTTCTGATCAACCCATGTTCGTAGTTCTGTTCCTGTGATTCCCAGCTTTTCACCCAGGGCCATGAACTCCTTTAAATCCATAACTTATGTGTTGTACCGAACATCAGACGGATGGTCATCAGTGTCCTGTCGCAGACGCCAGTTATTGTCAGGTTATTTATGATAGAAAGAAAGGAAACTGAGAGGTCCGTCTGATTTTTGATATCAAAGAAATATATTTGCACCCAATTGTTGTTCTACTTTCCCAATCCAAGAAAAAAAAGGAAAGTTATTAGCAATTAAATAAAAGAAAAGGGCGGACGTCTAAAGTTCGACTTACCGAGCTTGGCACTGGCTTGCGCTAGGTTTAGGCGCCTTGAACGGTGGTGGAAGGCGGTGTCGTTTGGCTCCAGCTGCCAGCGCACCGATAGTGATCAGTCAACCGGTTGTTGGGATGGCTTTGCCGGTTCACTCTTGAGCCAGGCTTGCAGCTCAGTGTTGGTGGAAAGGACAGGTCGGCAGGCTTCTGTGGATGATAGTTTCGCCGGTGTATTCCGGAGCCAAGCTTTTTTGAATGCGTCAGCTCTCCGCCCTGAATTTCCTCGTTCTTCTCGATTACCTTTTCTTCTTCTTTTCTCCGTTAGTAGTCCGATTTTATTCCTGTTTCTGTCTCCGTACTGATGACATCATTACAGTCTGATATTGTCACGACTGAAAGACGATCAGGCAAGAGTAAACAAAACAAAACTAAGTTTTTAATCGGGGCAAAAATGTTGCAGAAGCGAAAAAGAAGACTCGTCGAGAAGACAGCAGACACGACGGCGGCGGCAGCAGCAAGCGAAGGTGCGTCTGCGTAGCAGCTGCGTATCGCGAGAAACAATCAGTGAATGAATCGGAAATATGGCTGTCAGCTCTTTATCTACCACTAAAGTCCTCATCTATAATGTTTGGAAAAACAAAGGAGGGTGTGACTGACCAGGCAAGGTGATTCTGGCCTCCTTCTCGGTTAAGCGCGGTGTATGAATGTACGCGAATCTTCTTGATTAGTAGTTATCAAATGGGGGTCTGCGGACCGTTTGGGTCCTGCGAAGGCATTTTAGGGGTCCACGGATGCATTTTAGGGGTCATCGAAGACCTTCCTGATCAATCAAGCCTGGCATGCAAACATTTTTTTTAGATTGAAAATAGACCATTTTTTTCAATTTTCGCGTGAGTTTTCTCGTGCGTATGTCAATGAGAGAAGCCTAATATTCACACTAGCCCTTTCTTGCATCCTTGCTTGTATTCATTTTATTACATCATTAAAATAAATATCCTATGCCTTTTCCTTTCCCACACGAAGAGCAGGATCCTCCATCATCACCGCCGACACACAAGGGATCCCAGAAAGTTCAAGGAGCGTATCTTCTCAATTATGCACGCGGCATTAGTCCCCCCCCCCCCCCCCCCCCCCCCTTTAAGAGCGAATCGCCCCGATGCAATACAAAAAAAAATAAAATAATGATAAGCCAAAGACCTTCTCTGGAGAAAGAAGCGTTCTCAATGTTACCGAGTGTAGGACGGCTTGAGTCAAACGACGTGGACCACCTCCGGTCATGGTCGTCGTCGTGATGTTTGCAATCTGTCGTCCACCACTTCGTAGTTGAGCTCCCTCAGGCCACGAACTGCCTTGTGCGGCCACAAGTACAGTTTCAACTGATTTTCCCTGAGACCGCGGCGACAAATGGGTGTTCACACTGACACTATGTATGTGGGTTGGAAGTGAACGTCCCGACGAGGTAGGTTGTAGCGACCTGCGTCGACACGCTGCTGGTCTTGAATAGGGAGTCGGGCGAGCAGGCGGATTTCTTCGGCCGGTTGAGCAACCACATGGGCGTTGTCGCCCCAAACGTCATCTGGCTCGTGGGGCAACACCGCGTTTAGCATGGTCGTTACTTTGGATCCACGCATAGCCAAAAGGTGTAACTCCAGTGGCCCCTTGAGCAGCCGTGTCGCAGGCAGGCGTGACGTAGGATTAGTCATCGTCCAAAGTCCTGCTAGGGACGAGCTCTTGGCGGCCAGCGTCGACGTAATTGGCGATAATGCCGGCAATTGTCTTTTTCAGCCGTTTCGTCAGCTCGTTTGCGTCTGGATAGTACGCCGTCATTCGACGATGGCTGGTGTGGCTGAGCCGGAAGATCTCCCGCGTTAGTTGCGCCAAAAACAACGAGCCTCGTTCTGTAATCAATACATCGAGGGGCACCGTGCGTGAGGACGACGGCCTCGACGAAGATTCTGGCTACCTCTGCAGCGGTTTCCGACGGAAGCGCCTTTATCTCGGCGAACCTAGTGATGTAATCGGTCATGGAGATGATCCACCGGTTTGCTTGCGTCGATGCTGGGAACAGTCTAAGCAAGTTCGTTTCTATCTGCTGCAAAGGCGCAGTCGGTAAAGTGATCGGCTGCAGGAGTGCTGCCGGCTTCGTCGGGGGTTTCTCGCATCTTTGGCATTCGCGGCACGATTGGGCGTAGAGGTGGACAGTCTTCGGAAGCTTGCGCAAGCAGTATTTTTCTCGAATCCGTGCAAATGTTCTGCTGTACCCCAGGGGCCCCGCCGTCAGATCGCCACGGCGCGCTGGGAAGACTTCCGCTCGAAGGCTTTCAGGGATAACCAGTAGCCATGCCCAAGTTGGTGCCGCCGTATTTTTCTTTTTACAGCACACTTTCTACCAAGGCGAAGGTTGCAAGGGATTGTGCAAAGACATGCGGAACTGCACTTTTTCTTCTCTCCAGTTGCTCTATGAGTGCACGAAGCTGAAGATTGTCTCGATAGGGTGCTGCCATGTTGTTCACGGTCCCTGCGCCGACAAAAACGTCGTCGTCGTCGCGCACGTCGCTGCACTCAGACGACAACTACACTGGTGTCATATACACAAATCGGCCTCGCTGTGTTTGCGGCTGGATTTGTAGACCACACTCATGTCAAGTTCTTGATGTCAAAAACTCCAGCGTGCGAGGTGTCCTGAGGGATCCTTCAGGTGTGCGATCCAACAAAGCGAGTGGTGGTTCATGTCCACTCGAAAGGCTCGTCTGTGCTGGTACGGGCGCAATTTTAAGATGGCCCAGACGACGGCAAGACATCTCTTATCGATCGTCGAGTAATTTCGTTCCGCGTTTGACAACGTCCCATTAGCGTACGTTATCAGGGGCTCTGTACTCTCTGGTCCTTGACCCGTATCGCGCCTTGTCCTGTATTGCTAGTGTCCGTGTGAACTTTTGTTTCGGCTGATTGGTTGAAGCGACCAAGAATCGGTGGCGACTGGGGTCGTCGCTTTAGCTCGTCAAATGCCGGTTCGACGAGCCCATTCGCATTCCCATTCGAACTTCACGGCGTCTTTTGCGAGGTGCGTGAGTGGCGCAGAAAGCTAGCCAAAATACTGTACGAACCACCTAGTACGCGCAAAGTCCCAGGAATACTCAGACGGCCTTTGTGAGGGTAAGCGGTAGAGATCAGTGTTGGCGGAGTTGCCACTCCGGAGTTGGAATGATTCCGGAATGATTCCGCATTTTAGCGACCCCGCAATGGAATGGGAATCGAATGACGGCAACGTTGAGGGGAACGGAATGGGAATTGAATTAGATTCCTTCAGCCCGGAATGAAATAGACCAAGTTTTTTGTTTAATCTTTTTTTTTTTTTTTTTGAGGGGGGGGGGGGGTGTTACGTTTAGCTAAACCGAGCAAGTCAGCGAGTCAGTTGCTCAGAAATAAAATGAGCAGCGGGAAACTGCTAGCCCGTGTAAAGCACTAGCAGACTGTAGGGAAAAAACAAAACAAAAATGCAATACAAAAAAAAGAAAACAGACGTCAGAGCAAAGAGCAGAGAGGGGGGGGAGGAGTGGCGCTCGTGGCGCTAGCGCCTTTCTCGGACGCGCAGACGACTGGCTTCACTTGTGTTACACGAGAGCGAAATAAGAAACCAAGCATCAAGCAAAAGAAACGAAGGGAGCCGGCAAGAATGAAACCGCCATGCACGGCTCCAGATCGTCCTTCTTTTCTTGCTTTTTTTTATCCTTTTTTTTTTTGTGACGGCATTGAAAATTCATGCGCGCGCACAGACTGAGATCTGGAAACGGTGGCGACTCATACTCCCAGAGCTCTGATAACTCGCTGACTCGCGCGCCGCCGAAAGGTGATCAGTTATAGTTTTCTTTTAGTTCGAGGAGCGCTGTTTAGCAGCTGGCCAACCCTGCCCCCTTCCACATTCATTCGCGCGCACTTCTTAGAAGTGCGAAATGTGGGTTTGCTTTGGTATTAAAACAAACCGAGATTCACTTTTCTCTTCTCCTCTTGCGCTTTGCTCCGACTCTTGTTCTTTTATACTGCATTTTTACGTGTAATTCTGCCTTTTACTTGGTCTTCGTTCCCATGCTTGTTTTCTGCGTTAAATTTTTTACACACAAGTGGGTTAGGACATAGGTTAGGATTACAAGCAAGCTAGATGATGCCCGCTCATTTCCTTTGAATTGGTTTCTGCATACCTTGTTTCACCTTGCGATGGACCGCTTCGGACGGTACGAGTCACCCCAGGCAATCCAGAACCGTGAGCTTAGTAAATCAGTGCTTTTCTAAAGCATTTAGCTTCATTTTTTTTTTTTTTTTGCAATTGTCTGTGCGTTTGATAATGTCAGCTTTATGCTGCTTATACCGGCAAAAACAATGTAGCACTCAGGGGCCTTTTTTACGTTTAGGAATTAGAGGAATGGAATAAAACGATTCAGCCATTCCAGGAGTGGGAATGGGCCCAGTGTTCCCAATCCTAGTAGTTGAAAGGGATTGAACTATCGAAAACTCTAATTCCCGGAATGGAACTGGAATGGAATGGAATGGAATGGGGGGGGGGGGGGGGCCTATTCCGCAATACTGGTGGAGATGCCCATAGGGCGCTAGTCATCTCAGGGTCAGGACAAATACCTCCGTTGCTCACAATGCGACCTAAGAATTTCAGTTCGCCGAAGGCGTACCTGCATTTTGTGGGCTTGGGGTAAGTCCGGCCGTTATAATGGCTTGAAGAACGGCCTGAAGGCATTCTTCAAGAATTCTTCAACGTCGTGGAGATAAACGAGACAGTTCTAGCATTTGAGGCATGCCAGTACACGTTCATGACACGCTGGAAAGTTGCCGTGCACAGTACTGTAGGCATCACCTTGAACACGTACATTTCATCGGGCGTGACGAAGGCAGTCGTCTCCCGGTCCCGTTTGTCGACTTCGTCTGCCAGTAGCCTCTTCAGGTTCATCGACGAAAAGTATCGGAGTGGCGCAGCCGGTCGAGTGTGTCGTCGATGCGTGGGAGCGGATACACGTCTTGCAGCGTAAACACGCTGTGCCGGTTGTAGTCTACGCAGAATTGAAGCGTCCCGTCCTTTGTTTTTCGCCAGTATGACTCGAGAGGGCCACCGGCTGCTTGAAGCTGGGATAACGTCGTCGTTCTGCATTTATTGCGCTTGTTTTTGAATGCATTCTCTTTTAATTAGAGACACCCGGTACGGGGGCTGATGCACAGAATCGTTTGTTACTATGCTATATATCGCAACGGTTCTATGGCTCACTTTCGACGTCGTCGCAAAGTAGTAATTGAATTCGGCGAGGAGTTCTCTGAGCTGTTTTTGTTCTCTGGCACTACGGCTGCGCCGACGGTGAACTGTAGGGTTGAGATGGCGAGGGCTCATCAGAGATCACGGCGATTTCCAAGGAGTTTCGTAGTTCTTCGACGTGGCCTGGGGTGTAACTTCCGTGATGTGCCGCACCCCCTTTCAAGATGTCGTTACGATGACAATAGTGCGTTCACCTTGGAGCTCTGTTACGCCCCTTGCGACGCTTATTTTCTTCCAAGAAGCTGTTGGACGTTGCCTCGATTGGTCACAACGGGCACAAGGACACTAGACCGAGGCGGCAGGTTCACGTTGTCCGAAATTGAGTCGGACGGCGGCTGGAGTCGTTTTTGATCCCTCCGAGGGTATTATGGGCTTTCGCTGCGTCAACCTGTTCGCTCCAGGTTCGATCACGGCACCGGATTCACAGACAAAGTTCATGCCAAGGATGACGTGTCTCACACAGTCCTGAAAGACGACGAATATAAAAGAAGAGTTCTCCCCGTAAATTTCGACGCAAGCAGCGCACCTTCCAACAGAAGTGATGACGTTTCCTTGGGCGGTGCGTATTTGCAGGCCGTCCCAGAGTATAGCGACTTCCCGAAGTCGGTGAGAGAGCTTCCCACTCAAATCAGACTTATCTGCTCCGGTGTCTATATGCGCCGACGCGTCGTGGCCTTCAATGACAACGTCGAGGTTGTCGGGTACTGTGGCAGAATCATCGTTCCGATGTTTGTCGTTTGCTAGATTGGCGGTCCTCCTACGATCTTGGAGGATCTTTCCAACGGTCGTCTTCGGCAACTCCACGTCTAGGTGTCCGCGCTTGGTTTCTCCGACAAGGCGCGAGGGGCGACAGGTTCTCAAGCAGTATCTGCGCTGAGGTGATGCTGGGCGGTAGTGTGGCGGCGAACAGAAACCGCGGCGGGGAAACGGTCCGGGCGATGGCGACCGGCGTAGCTATTGGTATATGTCCCAAGGTCGTTCAACGTACCTTGGGCGTGGGTCGCTCGGCTGGGAACATCGAGGCCCAAGCTGGATGTCGTTGCAGCGGCGATAGACATGGCCAGCCTCACAACACTGGAAGCATACTGGGCGCCGGTCTGCAACCCACCTCACGTCGGTCTTTTGAGGCCAACATTTCTCCTGGTGGGTAGTGTACTGTCGCGAAGGGGTGTCTCGTCGAGGTGCCACGGAGCACTGCCTTGAAAATGGGTGACCACCTACGGCTGCATAGCTCAAGGCCGGTGCTTCCGGAACGGCGTTGACTAGAACTTCCAGCTGGTGCGCTTGTTACACTTATTCCCTGACAACCACTACAATTCAAAGCGAAACTGGGCTTGCTGCAGCAGGTAGGAGTTTCTTTAGTTCTTCCCGGACGACGTTCCGGATGATCTCACGGATGTCCGTGGTGTTGCCGTTAGACGACGACAGGGTAGCGATAGCGTGAACTCGCTGGTAGTGGGAGGCAAGCGCTTGGAGGGCGCGCTGATTGTTCTTTTCCTCAGTGGCAAAGGCTTCGACGGTAGTCGGTGGGTTGCGCACGAGGCTTCCCAAAATGTCATTCTTCACCCCGTGCATCAGAATTCGTAGCTTCGTTTCGTCCGTTGACTCAGGGTTGGCGCGGGTGCTTAGTAGCAGGACGTATTCAACAAAGCTCGTGACGGTTTTCTTGGAGTACTTGGTTTGCATTTGGAGAGGATCTTCAGCCCTCTCCCTTCGATGGCGGCTAGTGAAAGTCTGTTTCAGCGCATCCTTGCAGGCGGCCCAGGACGTTAAAGGGCAACTCCGGTCAAAACTCGAAAGCAAATAAATTACTGGTATCGCTGCAACGCTACAAAATACGACCCCAGCCAAAATATTACGTCCGTGGGTCGCCGCATTATCAACTAATGCCGATAATAAATATGCGATCCACCGCGAGCCGCTGCTTCTTAGCGGGTGGTCAGTGGGTTGCCGATCGCTAAAGCAACATTGGGCTGTGACGTCAGTATCGTTCTTTTTTTTTTCCTCCGGTCCGGGCGTTGCGCGCTTATTTGAGCCGCTACCACTGCTTCTTCGGCTTGTGAATGCGTGTTTAGCCGTAGCTTTTATCTGTAGCCCGTGTAGCTTCGGTATAGCCTTTTGTTTATTTGCTTGCGAGGACTAAAGGCTCGTTTTAACGAGCAACTCGCAGTGCCCAAGACTGCCCAGCTGTTGCTCAAAAGATGTCGAATGCAACTTGTAGTGCTGTGGGCTGCTCAAACAACCTGCTGCGCAACACGGAGATGCTTTTTCACAAGTTTCCAACGGACCGGAAATCGGAGAAGGTGTGTGTGAACGCTGATCGACGAGTGGACTTTGGACTTCGGCTTTTACGCACCCGAGGAAAAAAGAACAAAAAAAAAAAAAAGAGACGTGTACCGCCCAGCACACGTGTGTCCGGGCGCCGCGGCCCGCGCCGGAGAGCCTCAAAGCTTCGTGCCTGGAACTGACCCGCAGCGCGAAAGCGAAAAGGCCCCCAGTAGTGTACGTCGCTGGCAGCGCGGCGCAGAGCAACGCCGCTCCATCCACGGAGCCCCGATGACAATTTAGGCCTAGCGACGAGTACAGAAGACCATACACACAGCGACGGCCGCCGAGTACGGCACCGAACGAGTTCACTCGTTTTCTAGTCGCTAGCTTTTGGGTATACAAGCGACGAGTACGGCGTAGCGCAGGCACGGCGGCGGCCGCCGAATACGGCACCGTACGAGTTCACGTGTTTTCCAGTCGCTCGCTTTTAGGTATACGCGCTAACTATTGCTACATATGCTGGATAACTACCACGTATACAGAATTAAAACAAAATCAGTTTACCTCCTATCTTTAGACGGCTAGCGCAAACAGGTAGGTGCCGCTCGGCCTGCGTACTCGTTGATCGAGAACGATCCTAACACCACGTTCATATAGCGGCTGATTTCCAGTGTTGCCGGGGCCCCGAGCGGCTAGTTTCGGTTTTGTTGGCCGCGCCCCAAACCAAACTTTGAGGCGTCGATATCTTTAAAACTACGCACAATAACGAGAAAAAAAATTACACCTTGCAATTCAGGGACGCTGACTGCACTAAAAACAGTCATAATCCGAAAATCGAAAGTATGGACCCGAGTTGCCCTTTTTAGAGGTATTGTGATTCGCCAACCAGTGCCTGGCCGTTCCTTCGAGCACGAAGTACAATATCTGCAGGGGCTGTTTTTCCATGCATCAGTTGTGCTGGGCCACTTTTTCGTACTGCTGTAGCCAGTCTTCAACGTTTAAAAAAAAAACTCACCGTTGAAGCACGCGGCCGTACGTGCAGCGACTTGTAGGACGACGACGGTTGGGGTGGTCATGGCTGGTCTTGTCGAATGCTTGGCCTTGCTCTTAGTTGGTAGGAGACCGAACTCCGGGGACTTACCCTGGGTTCGGCGTCTTTCTTGTGCGTCGTTTGCTCCTCCAAAGGTATTCTTTCATTGAGGAGCCGTTTAGCACTCCGGACCCTCGTAGGGGTAAGCTGTATGGGTTACGTTACACCCCACCTCCACCAGAATATTGCGTATGACATGTTGAATCCTTAATTAATTAAGGATTCAACATTAATTAAGGATTCAACAATCCCATTGAATCCTTAATTAATTAAGGATTCAATGGGGGCAAACGTGTGCCAGAAACGAAAAAAACAAGAAACATACACGTCGGGAAAACAGCAGTGAGAGTCGACGGTGCTAGCTAAAGTCTCTTGACACTCCTTTTACAAGTAACGACAACAACTACAGATAACAAAGCCTATTCTCCTGGAACAAAATGACGGCATTCAGTTCAAAGCTCCGCTGTGTTCCGCCATTCGCTTCCTAAAACCTGCACCATCACGCAGTCGGCGCTTCAAGGAATGGCGCTACTTGTAGGAAGTTCTTATCTAGGGACATTAGTGGTAGCTACAAGCAATGGTGCGTCGGCGTAAGTAGGCGTAACAGCTGCTTATGCCGAGGGAAAGTCAGTGAATGAGTCAACAATACGGCAAACGCCGCTTTATCTACTAAGCTTGTCATCTCGAATATTCGACCTAGAATGTTTGAAAACAGCTAGGGCGAGACTGAAGTAGGCAATGCCATTCTGGCTTCCTTATTATTTAAGCTCGGTGTACGAATGTACGCGAATCTTCCAGATGATCGAAGGAGCGGTTTTTGTCGATCAAGCACGCGGCGCTATGCCGTAGTCTCTGCGTCTGTCACTCGAGATACCACCGGGAGAGGTGTCTCACACGTGTGTTCAACAGTGTTTGGTAATCCAGCCGTCTTATCTTTCTGTCGAAAAATAATAATAAAGACTCGGAAACAAAGCCGGGAGTGTCCTCGGGAAATACAGAAAAGGCGGTAAGTAAGTTATTCTTACTCATGAAGTTTGTCGTTGGAGCAATTGTTACCTCCCATTAATAGCTAGTAAGCACTAATTCAGGAGCTCACTGTTAATTTCCGCGTGGTCTACGTTTTATTGTTTCTTATGCCCGGTATGGTGACATAAACCTCGGGCGCCATCCATGTACGGTTATGTGGAGGGAAAGAGTTCCCCACATGTTTCCCTTGGTGCGGCCTTCACTTACGGCAGTGAAGGTGCGAATATTAAACGCGCTGAGAGACTAAAACTCAATCTCGACTGTTTTTAGGCGTGGTTCTGGTGAAGTTTACAGGCTAAGTTTTTTTAATGATTAGTTAAGACGTGCTTAAGTCTTCAGTTCCTTGTGGGGAGTTTTCGAGACGCTTAGAATTGTTGTGCGGACGTTACTGCGGCACAGGAAAGCAGCACGGGGATAGAACATGCGAGAATAGAAAAAACGTTTGGTTTTTGATCATCAAATCAAGTCGGGTCCTGGTACGTTGAACGGTGCTCCGTCTGGGTTTTGAACAATGCATGTTACACTCCTGGCGCAGAAAAGGCACCTTACCAATAGCAGAGGTCTCAAACACGCGGCCGGCTGGCCGCACGTGGCCCGCAACTGTGTGGGACGTGGCCCGGAGGGGACCGATTATGAGCCCCGTTGCATTGTCTCCAAGGCTAAGAATCGCATGTGAAATAATAACCTTATGTCGCCGATTCACTTTCGCTTGAAACGTGGCTCCGCTCTTATAACGTATTTACATAGCTTAAACTCTTTCGTACTAAATTGACTTCCATAGCATCTAGGGACACTCAACAATAAAAAACAAACAAAACAACGTGTATCAACACTTTTTTTTCATTGATACCTGCTGTTTTGTTCGTTTCTTTATCGCTCCTTGCCTCCCAGTGATATGAAATTTCTTCATTAGATTGCCTGTGTTTAAGCTTTTCTTCATAAAGTGACTTGTTTTTGGTTTTAGTTTTTTCTTAACAGTTTTTGCTCGTGTTAATCACATGTCTATGGTAACAAGAACCCGAGACTCAGCAACAGACTGGGACGAACACAACACAACACCACGTCTCAAGCCTCCAATTCTGTGTTTCTGAGTATGGGGTTTTTATTACCATGATTAACCGCAAGCTCACTTGTTTTTTAAAGTAATCTTGAAGTTAATCCCATGTACTACGACAAATCCGCTAGTAGGCTGCCACTGCGAGCTCTTCACTCAAGGAAACAACTCAGCTGCACAAACTCTCGCTCAGCAGGAACAATTGCTAAAAAAAAAAGAATACAGCTATAAGCTCGGGAATCTCGCTTTCAAAAAATGTCCCCATTAGAATACCGGTATTTTCTCAGACTGTCGCTATAAAAGTCGTCAAGAAAGCAAGATATGTTCTATGAATATATGTTTATTTTTCTCTCGTCATGTTGAGCCCGATTAATTTCTTCTTGAATGTAGCAAAGGACACGATAGTGTGCTTGACCTTTATTCGAATATTTAGTATATACCAGCACGTTCGTGGAACGGTATCGTTTTAATTATAGTTGCCACATCATGTAAAGCAGTTCTTTAAAATAATCAAGACTAAATATGACACTGGGAAAAAAAAAACTGCCAGTTAATTTACACAAAGCAGAGTACACGAGGTGCCTGAAATTGTGTCGCCCCATTCACACACTTACATACACACACCCCACATTACATTAGCCCACGACCTTAAAGGCTATCGCCCCCACAATCAAATTAGTTGGGAACGAGTAACATTTAGGATTGTCAAAAAAAATGAGACCGAATGAAAGAGAGTAAACTATACAAGAGATGTTAATGTGTGTCTTAAACAAAAACCGAAGTGCTTCTATGTACGATAAAGATTTTGAAATATATTTATTCCAAATATAACAAAAATTCGCTTTGTCTATGAAACTTTTTTAATCCCACAAGATGAATTGCCAAAGAAAGTGTGATACGTCTTAAAAAAGGCTATGCAATTAGACTGTTAGACCGATGTCTCGATGATATTTCTCAAAAAGGACTTGACGGAACTAAACTGTTAGACCGATGGTCATAACGCTCGAAATTAAAAAAATAAGGTCAAGCGCCAGGTCCACTACACGAACATACAATAGAAAAATATCCTTCTATATTAAGTTTTCTATCATATCAAAACAAATATGGTAAACATTATTGCAAACTGCTCTAATTAACGATATTTTAATTGAGTATCTTGCGCCTCGATAATTAAACAGCCCAAAACTTCCATTAGATTCTTTTCCGTGGTGCACAGTAAAACCGATTTAAAAAAAAACAAGGCGTAAATAAATACTAGATCTAGAAATAATATCTTGATTTCTCAAAACGCTTGAGTTTAAATTTCGTGAGTTTAAGGCGTTTTAATATGTTATGGCTGAGTCAGATAGGTATATAATGTACAGGGTGCGGCCGTAAGTGACGACACATTTGGCACGCCTTTCAAAACTTGAATTCAAAACGTCCATAACTGAAATTGAATACGCTAACGTAGTTTACAGTTTCGCAAGTAGTTTTATGTCGATTTTCTTCTTAACTCAACTCATATGTGGTAAAAGATTGAAAATAGCACAATTACAGCGGCCGTGCATTTTCTATGCGATATACCGGATGGTCGTCATCTGCGCACTTGCTTGTAAGCTTGCTCCCAGGTTGTCAATAATATGTGCTTCGTTAAAAGTAATAATTATGCGATTACCTTGCTCATCTCCATCGTCTGCTTTGGTTCTTCATTGTTTTTTGCGTTCTGCAAGCCAACCGGGGAGCGAGCCCATATAACTGTTTGCAGACGACGAACAGTTTTGCATAGGAAGAAAAAAAAAAGAAAAGTACTCCAAATTTATGTTATATTTAATATTTCACTCTCCCCGAGTTGAGCTCTAAAAAACACAGATCGAACTCCTTGCGAAACAATGTTCGTGTGCTCAGTTTCAGGCACGTTCTTTTGAAATTCATATTTTACAAGGCTTGCCAAATGTGTTGATCCTTACAGCCGCAGCGTGTATATAACTTCTAGTAAACGTCAATTACAGAACTGTAGTGCAACGATGATATTGCTGCATATTCTCCCTGTATTCAAAGCCTGTTATCCTCGTTACTTTTAAAACGTGCATAAGAATAATTTTTGGGGGAAATTTACGTCCATGCACATTTCATCAAGACAAAATAAAATATATAAAATATTAAAAAAAAGGTAATACGACGACCAAGTTTGTCTGCTCTGTGCACAGGGAGTACAGGGACAGTTGCAACGACGAGCTCGGTTTGCATCACAGAGCGGGTAGGTCGAGAGAAAAACGGGAATATCCTCTGCCCCTCGAGCAGAGACTGGAATAACATCACGGCGACGAAAACTTATTGGAATACACAGTGGCCCGCCGCCAAGGCGATAATTCATTCGTTCTTTGCGTAAAGGGTTGAGTAGCGTCAGAACACCACGCTCAGGCGTCGTGTGCAGATGTATCAGTGGCAGCCTACCGTCTTCAGGGGCTTTTGGTTCCGAAATGCACCGGTACTTCACACAGGAGAACATGGCGTTCGACAAAAAGAAAAGAGCATAAGTCGGTGAGCGCATTGCTTTTGTTGACTGACCTACCCCGCGCAATACAGGGGTCAAGGAACTAACAGCCGACATGTTCTGCTACCCACCACAAAGAATGACAAACTAGCAAGTGGGGGGGGGGGGGGGGGGGGGGGGGTTAGGAGCACAGGTAAATTACTCCCGCTCACTTTTTCCGCGCTTCCACTCCTATGCACGGCATGATGCGATTTTAATTACTTGTTTGCCGTATTCCTTTTTTTTAGATTCCAAAAATTAATAACCTTGATCGTATACACGAGGCAGTGACTGAATATGTAGTTCAGTCGTTTATAATTCGATCCCGGTATTAGTGCGCCTAAACTGGAGAGCGAGCCTGGTTCAGGCCGATTCCGCACATTTTTTTAGTAGCAACTGTAATACAGCTTACATGTCTTATACATGTAAGCAGTATTAGCTGTATGTAAGCTATATTATGTGTAAGCTTCGTGTCACCCTAAGTCCAGACGCTGCCGACGCTACGGGCTAATACGAATAATCAGATAGCGTCAAAAGCGTGGTGTTCGTCATGTTTCTGTACATCGCTGAATTAATCCTACACAGAAATACTCAGTGACTTGATTGGTCTGATTCGCCCGTAGTGTGGGCTGCGTCTGGACTTAAGCTGAGACCAATTATAGATGAACAAACAAAAACATTTATTTGAAACGAGACAGAATAACCCTACATTATATCTTAAGAACTCTTGAGCGTCATCCCCCTGTGAACAAAGATTAATTTAGAGCAAAAGCACTACCGCTAATAATTGTTAGAAAGACAAGAAAGTGCAAATAGTTTTGTCGGCAAATATTTTTGTTCTCGCCTATACAGCGGGGCAAGGTCTTGATATTGGCTGAATTGTGATAAAGGAAAATCAATGATCTGGCAACGTACAAATGTTTGTGTCCAGAGCCATCGCACTTTACCAACAGCTCAGCAATGTTGGCTTTTTCACTATTCAAACACTGTGACTAAGTTTTGACTTTCTTTATAATAGGTGTTTTAGTAGTAATGCAAAATCTATGGACATGAACCCTGGAGGTTTGGGATGTGAAACAATATTTAGTCACATTTTTTGACGTTGCAAAAAGCTGCATGTGGTAAGTACGAAGCCTATGTTCCCGTTTCTTTTTTTATGAATACAAAAACACTGATTTTAATAATTCCGACAAAAACCATGCTACGTTTTCAACGTAATAGCACCTGTATAGGGTTTTATAATTAGTAATTGGCACCTATTATCCCCCTCAAAGCGCCAGTTTTTGCGCTCGTCAAAATATGCTAAAACATGTAACATGGTTTTGTTGACGAAATTAGTCCCTGGAGAAAGGGAACAAGGGGAACAAAGGACTAACAGAAATCTCCAAACTGTGCGAGGTGACTGATCGCGACCGAAAAATCTGCCTGGTCCTAGTATAGAACCAGGGATTTGTCCATTTCCTTTGGAGCGCTCTACCAACTGAGCTAACCAGGAGTTAGACGTCAGTAGAGCAAACGGGCTTTATCAGCTGCCACCAGTCTATCTCAAACAAGGGTGAACGGCTTGCATTTTAAGGTTATTATTATAATGCAATTCAATGCAAAGGAACAAACTACCTAGATATGAATGACGAAAATATTTTCAGGAGAAGGAGGAGAAGGAGAACAAGAAAAACAAAGGACAACCACACATCTCCAAACAGAGCAAGGTGACTGGATTTAAATATTTTTGTTATCTTCATTTCGGGTGATATCATCACGGCGCTCATAATACAGCAAACAAGTTCTTCAAAATGAGTCTTTGGCGCATCGGAACCCAAGGAGCGGCGCGCGAATCATAGGGGAACATAGAAAACTCACAGGGAGGGCACGATGACGACGCAGCCCTGCGCACGCCGCCATTGTTAGAGGTCGGGGGAAAACAAATTCACATGGACGCATTGAAGGGGGGGGGGGGGAACGCACGAGGCGCGCAAGCAGCAGACGAACTTGCACGCCGTATACACCTTTGCAGGTGGGATCCCGGCTTGACCTGGAACCGCGCGCCGAGGTGAGGCGGGCCTACTCTCCAACCACGACGATCGCTACTTGTCGTACAATCTTGTCAGGCGTCTCTTGCTGAAGCACACGCAACTGAGCATAGAAATAAATAAAAAAATATATAGATATTTTATAAAACATACAGTTGTGTTTTTCGACCGCGAAATAGCATAACAAATTAAGTAAAATGCATAACCACCGACAAATAAAAAATACAAAAACATGTAAAGTTTCAAGAGGGAGAGACAAGTGTAAAGCCTTCTTCAGAATGCGCCAAAAGCCGCATGGCCATTGTATCAACGATGGCTGCGCTCGCAGCAGCGCTGGCTTCCACGACGCGCTGAAACAGTGGCTGCGATCTTTATAACGTCAGCTCCAACCCTAAAACATTCCTGTCCTACAATGTTTGATGCTATAATTCTGTGTCGATACCTCCTCCTGAGCACCAAAACAGTAGGTGTGTCGCTAACGCTGGCCGTCGGTGATACCACAAATTCCGCCATCTTGTCATCGCGCACCCCAATGACGTACACCTGGCGCACCCCAGCATCGCGGAAACGTTACGCGGCACCGGCATCGCTCAACATGTCAGCGCATGGCAGACTTTCTTGCAAACATGTATAGAGTTTCTT
Organism: Ixodes scapularis; assembly: GCF_016920785.2. Classification (NCBI taxonomy): domain Eukaryota; kingdom Metazoa; phylum Arthropoda; class Arachnida; order Ixodida; family Ixodidae; genus Ixodes; species Ixodes scapularis. Next base: position 191,810,579 of record NW_024609835.1, on the reverse strand, counting down.
TTAAACGAAAACAAAATGGGATGATTTTTTTAGACTTAGGAGAATCACTTAATTCGTGTATGATTATGCTAGAAGTGTATAAAACTCGAAGCTTAAACAACTGAAGGAAGCGGTTTTAAAAAAAAAAATGCATTCAAAACATAAAAATAAGGTACTAGAAGATAGAGGTAAATACAATCAATAAACAGTATTTTTTTCTCCTAAATGTAATTCAAAATTGTTTACTAGTTGAAATAAGGGCTGTACATGCTCATTTACATCGGCTACATCGAGAAATACGTCACACATGAAAACGTTCGAGGTGCATGGCGCTCGATCGTCCCAGGAATCGCGCGTGCGCGTGTCGTCGTCGTTTTTCTTGTTTCGTCCCTGGTGCTGGTACACACGAGCGGACACGACACCTCTGCCCCCTCTGTTGAGTTCCTGTACCTGGCAGGCGGATGTTTCGTCCTTGTCGATTTGCGCAGCACAGGTTCTTCAACAGATGACTTCGAGTCGTTACTTTCTCGCTTGTGGTTACACTTCCGAATGTGGTTCAAGTGTCGGCGAACGGTCTCTTCTCCGCACTGCACTAGCCATGAGCGTGGACTGAGTTTCCTGACCAATGTGCCTCTAATCCATTCAGGTTTTTTCAGGAACTGTCGGATCATGACAGTCCTCCCTCCTGCAGCTGGCGGTTTCTAGGTAACTTCTCTGTTGCCACTGGTGTAGTTTTGGTGGGTACAACAAGGTCTAGAAAAGTCGGTAATTCCCTCCCGAACATTGCCTTAGCCGGGGTCATGTTCGTCGTCTGATGGACTGTGCAGTGTTGACGGAATAAAAACCTCGACAGCCGTAGGTTCACTGATCCAGATGGTTCCCGTGCTAGTGCCTTCTTCAGTTCGCCCACGTAGCGTTCTGCCTGCCCATTAGTGGCAGGGTGGTACGGGGCAGACGTGACGTGCTGAATCCCATTGTTCTTGTAGAACGTTGCAATCTCAGCAGAGACGAAAGCTGTCCCGTTGTCCGACACTCCTTTCTGTGGAATTCCAAACGTCGCAAACAGGGATCGCAGCACATCGATTACTGCCGCCGACGGGGGATGGCCTACTTGACGTACCTCCAGCCATTTGGTGAAGGCATCCACCACCACCAAGAAAGTGCGTCCCTCCACGGGACCTGCAAAATCCACACGCAGTGTGTGCCACGGTATCGACGGTTGAGGCCACGGCGGAAGATGGGTTTTTGCTGGGTTCCGCTGTGTACGCTGGCATGGATCACAAAATCCAACGGTTGGTTGAATGTCTTCATCCAACCCTGGCCACCACAAGTAACTCCGAGCGCAAGTCTTCATAGCTATCACTCCTCGATGTCCGGCGTGAACCAGGTTCATGGCTTGCTCCCGTGCAGCTGTGGGAATGACAGCCCTTTTTCCACAGGTGATGCAACCGCGATGAATAGCCAGTTCTGTGGCTCCTCTGCGGTAAGGTTTAAAGTCATCGCCTTTCAGCTGCTGCACCGTACCTTCTTGTATCGCTGTGTAGAGCCTTGAAAGTATAGCATCCTCCTGTGTTGTTTTCGCTATAACGTCTGCTGTCAGGGGTGGTTGTGGCAATGCTTCGAACATTAGAATGTCGCCGGGGACCTGGGGTTCCTCGATGCGCTCTGGCTGTGGCTACCTACTGAGTGCATCAGCGTTCTGGTGCATCTTTCCGGCATGGAACTTGAGGTCGTAGTCATACGCCGCTAGCTTAAGACACCAGCGTGTCATGCGGGGGGAACGCATCTGCGCTACTTTTTTTGAAGTCCAAGAATTCCCAGTAGTGGCTGATGGTCAGTTACGAATGTCACGTGGCGTCCCGCAATGTACTTGTGGAAGTGGTCAGCTGCGAACACCACGGCCAGGCCCTCCCGGCCTAGTTGAGCGTAATTGCGTTCTGCTGTACCCAATGTTTGTGAGGCGAAAGCTATGGGAGCCTCCCTGCCCAAACTGTCTTGCTGCGCCATCACTGCACCGACGCCATAAGGCGAGGCATCACACGAGATGATGAGAGGCTTTGCCTCGTCATAATGTGTCAGTAAAATCTTCTTCGAAATCAGCTGTTTCAACTCTTCAAAAGCTTTCTCAAGAGGATCTTCCCATTTCCACGGTCTGTCTTTCTGTAGTAGCTCATACAGTGATGATGCTACTGTAGCCCTTTGCTCCAAGAAACGATCGTAGAAGGCTAGCAGGCCTAAAAACGACTGTAGAGTCTGCTTGCTTGTGGGCGCTGCTGCTTCCACGATGGCTCGTACCTTGTCTTGGCATCAATCCGGTGGCCCAGGAACTGTACCTCGGGTACGCTGAAACGACACTTTGTCTTGTTCAGTCGCAAGTTTGCTTGAAGAAGGCGTTGTAGCACCCTTGTCAGCCGCTCTCTGTGCTCCTGTTCCGTGGTGCCACTGACGATAATATCGCTGAGGTACACACAGACCCCGGGAAGTCCACTCAGAATGTTCTCCATGAATCTTTGGAAAATGGCTGGGGCGGCAGCTACACCGAAAGGAAGTCTCTTTACCTTGTAAAGCCCTTTCAATGTGTTTACGGTGAGTACTTCTGATGTAGCTGAAGTCACATGGAGTTGCTGGTACGCCTGCGCCAGGTCCAATGTGCTGAAAGTTGTCGCACCTCGCAGAGTGCTCAAGAGGTCCTCTGTTGTAGGTAGTGGGTAAGATGCCTTCTTTGTGGCTTCATTCACGGTGCTCCGATAGTCGCCGCAAAGTCGAAGGTTCTCGTCCTTTTTGCGCACCAATACCAACGGAGTAGCCCAGTCAGAGTGTTGTGTTGGCTCCAAAATCCTTGCTCATGAAGTAGGTAAATTTCCGCTTCGACTTTAGAACGGAGGGCAAACGGAACAGGTCGTGCCTTGAGGAACTTGGGCCTCACTTCTTCTGTCAACTCCAGATGCACCGGTGATCCGGCATGTCCCGTGATATCTTCGGAAAAAACCGAATCAAAATCATGGAGGAGTTGTGTAATATCGGAACTTCCTCCTGTCAGGTGGATGCCACTGACTGTGATGCCCAGCGTTCCGAACCAGTTGCGGCCAAGCAAGCTGCATTTAGAGCCTTGAACCACAAGTAGGGGTAGCTGGTACGTCTTGTCTTTGTGACGAACAGCCACCGGTGTTGTACCGGAGGCTTGCAGTGCCTGGCCGGACCAGGTCGTGAGGTGAATGTTACCTTGTTTCAAATCCGGTGAGTTGCTTGGCCAGGTTTCCCGAAAAGTATCAATGCTGATCATTGTACAAGGGGCACTTGAGTCCACTTCAAATGTCATTGGTTTGTTGTTCACGTGAACCATCACTGTGAACTTGGGAGCGATGGCCTCACTGGCTACTGAGTGTAGGTCATGCAGAGTTGACACCTGTTGCTCAGAATGGTTCGCTCGTGGAGTCGCTCGTGCTGTGTCCACGTGGTTGCTACGTTGGAATTCTTTCTTTGAAGTTTTCCTCTTTTGAATGCAAGCTTTTTCGATGTGGCCTTGTTTGTGGCAGTAGTGGCACGTGGCTGTCGCAAACCTGCATGTTTTCGGGCTGCTGTGTTCATCACAGCGCCAACAACGTTGTTCCACTTTTGCTGCCTTGTAGGATGTCTTTCCCGAAACTGCGCTGGGGACACGACAAAAACGGTGAGCTTCGTTTTTGACCTGGTCAGATTGTACCAACCAGCTCTGTTTCAAAGTTTTCCAGCTAAATGTTCGTTCATCTTAACACATTTCATATGTTTCCCTCTACTTCTATGTCCTATTATGCCTGTTTAAGAAATTCCTTTCTATAAAATTACATAGTTTCATACTGGTATTTGTCAGTTATCAATACAATGACATAGGTATAAAGCAAGTTTAATTATGAAAAAAACTGTTTTTATATCTCGGGTTTCAAATGACTACCTGTAAGGATAGGCCCTCCAATGAGTGATAATAGTTTATACTAGTTTTATTAATACATAGGAATAACTTATTGTAACTTGATTAAAAGAAACCCCGATTGAGGAGAAAGTCGACTTCGCGGCACACGCCATCGAGAGGGAGCCCACCGCCTTAACAACGGCACATAACAACCGCCAGTATTATAGAAACAAAAATGTATAAATATATGAACGACGGAATGTTGCAGTGATAACGGGAATATTATTTACAGTCGGCTCAAGATTGCCGTTTAGAAAAAAACAGCTTGGCTTGAAACCAATCCTTTTTTCTCTCCTGATCTGCCATCGCTCACAGACTCGCCGATATTGACTTTTCATTATTGATTTATTGAAATTAAAGTAGGTTGAACGCTACAAAAAACAAACCAACAAAAAAAGTAAATATAGGCGGGCGATATCTGGTGGTCCAAACTCCTCACCACAAGGATTTTTTTTTTTCATATCTGGTAAGCCCGGGAGTTCGTAGCCACGGGGAGCTATGTGCCGTGCGCCCACTAGGCGTGCATTATGATTGTGTATGCTTTCTTATTGGGAACCACGGATAGTCTCGAATGGATTGCGGAAATGATCCACTCTTCTACTTCTCGGGTTTGCCCAAGCGCTCGAGACAAGTTTACATTTATAGATATATGGATCGTGTGAAGAATTCGATTTATTGAGAGGTTTCCACGGGTTTCGCTTCTTCCGAGGGAGCGTTTAGAGCTTTGCGTTCTTCATTCTTAATAATTGTGAGCAGTCCCTTGTGGTAACCAGTGCCATCGTACGGGGAGGATGCTTATCGCGCACGCTATGCTCTCTATTGTCTGTTTGAACAAAATCTTACCGTCATATGTCGGATGCATTATCCGTTGGTGTATTATGATCCGTCCAGTAACTTCACGAGATTTCGAGGAGAGCTACCCTTCGTCAGTCGGGGGACAGCTCAGCCCGCATGTTGTTGCCTACAAGCACAGGCTCCTGTGTGTGATACTCAGTTCAGCTACTGACATTCCCGTTCTTCTACCCCTCGTGGCGCCGTGCGAAATTGCTGGGCTATGAATCGTATGGTTTCAGTTTTGATCCTCGTTGAGTGGCTTGGTTACTTGCGACTATTACAAATATACTTGTACCCAGACTTGTCCGTACGCATTACAAGTAATCAAATTACTTGTAATTGATTACTTTTTGGACTAATTTTGTAATCAGTTGATTACTTTTATTAGGCAGTATTCAAAAGAGTAATCTAATTACTTTGTGAAGTAATAAGATTACTTGTAACCGTTACAATGTGTCCACGCCCCCCCCCCCCCCCCGCACACGCCTTTTTTTTATGAAACGACAAAAATAAATTTGCTTTCTTTTTTTCGAACGGAAAGACGAATGATTTTTGTGGAGCTGTAGGAAACGAGGTCAATCTCTTTCTATGTACAGTTTCTGTAGAATATCCGTTCTTTTTTTTTTTTTTTTTTTTTTTTTAGCTGGGACTGGGAGTGGGAAGCACCAGTGAGTGACAAAGACCAATCAGGACAACGTTTGAGGAAGCAGAATGTAGCTTCGTGAGTCCTTCATTCAAACTAGCCCCCTCACGCACACACACACAGAAATAAATAAATAAATAAAAAATCCTGCTTAGGGTACCTACTCGCGGCCCGTAGGAGAACCAGAACCGAAGAATGCCTGACGCGGATGCAAAATATAACAAAGGCAGTTGAAATATTTCCCCATTTCTCCTACGTGGTCATTGTGACAAGCAATGTTTCGAGTTGAGAAGTGGTCGGGGAGATTTCTTCCGCTAATGATACTACACATGATCCGCTTCAAATCCTAGAGCTGCTGCTGTTTGTATAACATGCGAGCTCATCCACATGTGAATAATAAAATGAGCGACGCAAACTTTGAGCGATAACACTTGCTCAAGCTTAACAAGATATAGAACCCCCTCCGCTCCCCCCCCCCCCCCCCACGCACACACACATACTAGCGAACGCCCAAATCATCAAACGTCTTCAAACGAATTCTATGCTTGTGTCCGCATTGTGAAGGTGCCGTTATATTACAGAACCGTACTGAGCTAACTCATGATGCCAGACATTATCTGTAACCCTCCGTAATACCACAAAAGCCGTGGATGACAGTTCACATTATCATTTCTGTACAGCAGACATACAGCAATAGAAGCGCAGTAGGCAAGTAGAGGACTAAAGCCGCAAACTTAGCTCGAGGTATCCAAGCCGTCGAGTGTTCAGACGGTATTGAAGGCGTAAGGGAAGGGTACGGTTTCAGTCCCGTATTTTCATACTGAACTTCCATTGCCGTATTGTAACGGTAACGGTGCAGTTACCGTACCCTTCCCTTACGCCTTCAATACCGTCGGAACGCTTGACGGCTTGCATACTTCAAGTTTAGTTTGCAGCTTTAATCCCGTACTTGTGTACTGCACTTATATCGCTGTGTGCTCGCTGTATGGTAACAATAATGTGAACTCTCAGCTACGGCCTTGGTAGTATTACGGAGGGTTACAGATAACGTCTGGCATCATGAGTTAGCGCAGTCCAGTTCCGTAACATAACGACACATCCTTAGTAACAAGTGTAGTGTGTCTGAAAAAAGGGACAAGACAAAACGGAGGCAGTTTTGAAATTGAAGAACTATATTGTAAACCGTAAAAGAACATAATTATAAAGAAGCCTTCATGGCATCCGATCAATCATCAGATGAGCTGAAAATAAAACAAATTCATATTCAGATGATTTAAAAGGCTACGGGAGGGCCACAACCACTTGCACGAATTGCAGAGGCGCACGCATATGAAGTCACAAAAACCTGTACAGCGGGGCTCCCAAGCTCACAGAGCAATGATCTAAGCCTCTGGCAACAGCGCGCAAAAACACAAGGACAAAGGGAGGAAATGCACAAGGCGAGCTGAACTTCAACTAAATGTTTAATGAAAAGGAAACACCGAAGTCCTGTGCATTCGTCCCTTTGTCCTTGTGTTTTTGCATGCTGCTACCAGTTGTAATCATGCACCAACTCGCCTGTGCATTGCCGCATTGAGCCACTCAGCACCATGACAGATCAAGGTTGCTGCCCTCGACCCCTGTGAATGCAGTGTCGTGCCGCTATTTGCTTTTTTTTTAATACACAACAAGACTGGAAACCTTTTGATACCACGTCGTACACATGCCAAATCAAATATGTACTCACACTGTTCCATATTTTCTCAAAAGCAGCAAGATCTGTGGCGGCTTTGATTGCTCTTGCCCGAGCTCCTTTCGACCTCCCGGCCTCCTGTCGTGACGCATCATGTTGTTTGATACCAACTTGGTATCTGAAACAAATAGCAGATTGGCTCATAAGTATGTGGTCAGAAACCAGACAAGTGAAAAAAAAAATTGCAGTGAAGGATTTGGGATCAGTACTTGCTGATATTTTACATGCACAACTAATGTCGAATGCCCCAAGCTTTGCCACCAAAGTCACATAGGTGCCCATTTCAAAAGTATAAGTGTGTTGAAGGTTCCTAAAATAACAATTAAGCCATAACAAGCTGAGCAAAACCTACATTTAGGCCAGCAGACTGTGCACTGTGCACTTCAAGAAAATATGTCAAGGTACAAATTCGTGCCTAGATTTTGAAGAAAATAAAACAATGAGGGAACAACAAAAAAAAATAATTGTAATAATGTGTCATTTTTCTGCAAGAGGAGAAAATCTGGCACTCAATTCTTCCCTCACTCAGATGAGATGGGGATACAGAACTCGGAATATTTCAGAAGTTATAAGCCCCATGTGGCACATCTTAAGGGGTAGGATTCATATAATGTAACTTTTAGACCTACAAAACACTCAAAACATGTTGATTTAAAAAGATATTGAACAGACAGCGATGTAATTGATTTGAGTCATTTGGGAGAAGCTTTGAAAGCAAACAAAAGTAAATTTTATAGCAGCGACATAAACAGAAGAACCAGTAAATACTTCGCGCTTATTTCTTTTATTACAATACAGCATTAAAATTTGCCTGTTGTCCTACACAGTTACAAAGCAATTCCTCCTCTGCATTTCTACTCGTAATTAAGCAAGCACTCATTTGCATAATTAGTAGTGCAGACAGTTGAATGACCTAAGATACTCAACTAGCTGTTAATGATTGCTTAAAAGCACCAGACATGGCAAAAGGAATGTTGTAAGAGAATCATTCTCTTTTTTTAGGAAGCCACATTTTGGCCAGCCACTGTCGAAAGAACATACGATTGATAAACATGTATAAAGACGAGAAAAAGGTATTCATGTACAAAATCAAACGTGAACCACGTGCTACTAAAACATGCAGAAATAAAGCTTCAAAAAGTTGTGAAAAGGTTGTATATCAGTCAAATTTAGTTATGAACTAGAGATCATCTGCACATATCACTTCTAGACACTTTTAGAGTGATACAGAATAGCATGGTGCAGTAAAGAAACTCTTAAATAAATAATTAGCTGAGTATATTAAACATATTTTGAGGCTCCAATTTGTTTCCAGCCAAAAATAATTTAATGATGTATACTGCTTATGACTCTGCCTTCTAACTGAAGGTTAAATAGAATTATAAGTAAATGACACATTCAGTAAAGATAAAACAATAGGGATAGTAGATATATTGACATATTTATTTGTGATTTCTGGGATAGGATCAAACATAGTCACATTGTAACATTAGGTGAAATTTTTAAATCGAATTATTATGCAAGATATAACAACTTTAAAGTAACTGAAGAGCGTGTTGGTAAAATTCACAGACCACAGAAAGAACAAAACATACCCAGACGAGGGACGACAAACATTTCTTTTTATTAACAACATGAATGAGCTTAGAAGCACTTCCTTCAATTCAGACCGCCAAGGCGATTGAGAGAAAGGGAGGCAGAAAGAGAGAAAGGTAAGTGTCAAAAATTGTAAGGAAGGAAATAAGAAAAAGAGTGAAGTAACAGCATGAGTGACAATTCTAACTTTACACTTTCCTCTTTTTCTTCCTGCCTCCCTTTCTCTCCATTTTCTTGGCAGTCTGAATTGCACGGAGTGCTCTTAAGTTCATTCCTGTTGTTCTTAGTTGAAAGAAATGTTTGTCGTCTCCTTCGTCCCGAGCACGTTTTATTCATTGTGTGGTCCGTGAATACAACACCCTATTGCGGTTTAATAATGGACTCTGAAATTGAGCTTGGAAATGTGGGTAGCCAGTGACAAATTAAAGGGCAACTCTACTCAATTTAGAAAATTTCAAGATAGTGGATGACCTTACTTTGTAAAACACTCATGAACAACTCTACATTGTTTCACGAAAAGTAGAATATTGTTTGTGCAACTTTGCTATTTATAACTGAAGTCGCAAACTGAAACCGAAACTTCGACAAAGGGCGAGCAGCGACGTCAGTTGCATGCACACTCATGTCCATGGCAGACGCATGATTACGTGATTTACCCCACTCACTGGGTCAACTCTAGGTAGTGTTTTCTGAACCGACTGGACATGTGTTGGCGTTGAAAGAGAAAAAAGCCGGTGTATACAACAGACATCAACATGACGTCACATCTGAAGGAAGTGCCAAAGTTGGCTAGCCTGCACATCGCTCGCTAAAATTAGCAGATTAGCGCTTGTCAAACTTTGAGGGTCCAATTTAATATACAGAAAGATTTCAGTTGTAGCCTTCCTAGATGATTATAAAGAGAACTAATTGTTTTCTCAGCCAAAATTCAGCAGAGTTGCTCTTTATTGCCGCTCATGAGGCTCAAAATTATGAAGGAAATAAACCATACCTCTGAATGAATTCAAGTGTGGTTCCCGCACCTTTGGCATACTGGATGTTTAAACAATAATAAAGGGCGAAAAGGAGCTCCACAGCTTGCAGAAAGCCCACATCTTCCATCATCACCTCATGGTCCACAAACAGCTGGCAGCTGTATTCGAAAAGTGAGCGGCCTAGGAAAGAAACAAGCGATTAATGTAATTAATGCGGAGAAAATGTGTTAGTATCAGATGTATCGACCTATCTAGTCAAGTGACAAGAAACGTCATGCGACCGACACCACTACGCCGGCTTTTTCTCTAATAGGGCTTTTAACGCTGAAGCATTAAATGAAGAAAAAAATACCATCGTCATATTTACATCTGGAAACTTCTATAGAGGTATTACCAGCAGGAACACTGAATAGGTAGGCACACTGATATAGGATTGTGACGCATATCTGAGATCTGAGACTGAGATGCATCACAATCACAGGTAAGGCAAACCTTATATGCCAAGCCAAATAAGGGTCACACTAAATAGTGTTGAGCAACCATACCCAGTAATGACATTAAGTTATGCAAAGTGCTCCTGAAGGCTTAAACAAAACAAAAAATGTGTATATGAACATGCAGAATCAAACACTTTTTGTTGAGTTTGTGAACAGAATCAGTAGCATGGAAGTCTGATGCCAACGTGCAATGCCAGTCGTCGGTTTTGTTTAAATTGCTTTTGCTAGAAATTAAGCGACCGGAGACCGCATGCGACCACACATTCTACGAGCAGAAAATTTGGCTGTTGGGGTTTGACAAGACACAGAATGCAGGCCCAAACAATCAAATGCCTCACAGGCACCTGCTGTTTGGGCTGTATGCCGTTTTGTGGCACCTGCACTCACAAACCAAAATAAAAACTTATTTTTCTTGCTGGATCAAACAAACATTGATTGTCGAAGTATGGTATAATACCAGGACATGTGCTTTACATTGGTGCTTGACAAGGCCGCCGAAACCAAACGATGTGGTCGTCCATCTAGCTCTGGTCAAAATCGGCACATTACCCTTTGGTTACACCACTGCAGTATTCCAGCACTCTGGTTACACCACTACAGTATTCCACTATAATTGAGTCACTAGGAGTCATCTGCACTGACCCCTCTTCTCTCTCTCACTCTCAAAATTGCACTACCCACGATAAAACGGTCTAGGTTGTTGTTCCAGAATTCAACACAAATTAAAAAAGAAAGCACCTTCAAAAATACAAAGCATGCAAGGAAAAGACACGTGAAGCTCACCCAGTGCAACAATTACAGAAGAAGCAGGCAGACTGTTACGAAGCTCCTCTGTGATTTCTGTTGTCACCTAAGAAAAGTCAGAAAATATGTGGGGTTAATTGAGAAATGCACGAAATGCTAGTGAAGGTACCATACATCTATGAATCTATATTTATTCCCACAGAATATAGAACTGTGGGACACGAGCAAGACGACGTAAGGCGGATCGCCAAGAATGATGCCCGAAGAACTTATCGTGGCCGGCGACTTTACCACAGATGCACGAATATGGGGATACAAGCGAGACAATGACAGAGAGTTCAATGTCTTAACACCCGCCAAGCAGGCCAATCTATGAATTCTCAAAGAAAAACAGACTGCCATTCGCATTGGCAAACGTCGCACTGAGAACGACACCACAACAGACTTGACATGGGCCATACACAACATCCAAGCCCGAGGGCGAACTGCTCCGACGCCTTGGGAAGCAAGTACCTAGCCGTCGAAATAGAATTAATGACAGAAAGACACCGCAACACTAAATGACAGATCAGCTTCATTAACCTTACACCTGAAAAAGTGTCTAGGTGAGCGAATAATGAAAGCCACATCCACTCAGAAGTACCAAGCCAAACAAGACGACCCAGACCCCGACCTTCATCTCCTCAACTTGTGTGCTATCAGACTGCAAGCCCAACAATGTTACAGGAGAAATAAGGACTGAAAACTCCAAGCCAATTTCAATGCAACCACGGTGAAGATAAAAAATACACCCAGAAGCTCCGTAAACAAGTTAGGTGCGAGCTCCAAGATAACACACAACGAGTGTGGGGCACATTCAAGAGACTCTAGCAGGAAGGCCGACAACTTTAAATCCACTGCTTCCTGGTACACCAAACCATTCCCAAGGAAATGAAACAGCGTCTGCCGCCCCATGCGAGTTCCTGTCTTCCCTTATTTTTACCATCCTTGGTGACAACAGCGCCGCCTTCATTGAAAAAGACACAAAGGATACCCTATTCTCCCAGGAAGCCACACAACAGGCCCACTGAAAACACCTCACGGCTCTACTCAAAGAAGACTTAGACCCACTCCCAGATGGTAATTATACCAGTTGGGAAGAGATTCGCCTGGAAAGACAACGGACCCACACCACTATGGTTTCCAAGGAAACAGCAAAATGTAACACCCACAAGAAGAACATGGTGCATAAGCCGCCATACACAAGAAAAGCCTATGCGCCCACTGCGAGGTCACAGTCTCGGAAGCGCACTCCTGTTACTGCCCACACATGCAAGTCAAGCAACCCTAAACCTTGAAAGAGTCTGTTAATCCCACGGGTATTCGGGAATACCAAAAGGCTATTCTTCATTCACCCCTCACTTATGTGAAAGAGGTTTGTCTCACCCACTTTATTTTCATCTCACCCGTATTTCCTTTAACCCTTCATCCCACCTACAGGAGATAGCATTTGCTGAGATTAAAGGATGCGGTTCCTGTTATTTTTTCATTAATAAGGACATTTTTAATTACAAACATTTGTTGTCCTAACGCTCAATAACAACTAAAAACAGCTTTAAATAAGCAGCAATGTATCTGCTGATATCTGTCACAAAGCCTCATTGTTACACCTGCGGGACAAGGAAGTTACTAATATTAAAAACAAATGATCCTAACTTAGGAGTCGAAGTGGAAGTACAAACGTTTGTCACTAGTTAATTCTCTAGCATAATTTTTGTGTTAACTCTAACACTCGATCCCAAAAATGCAAAACATCATGTGAACCCATTAGAAGAAAGTGGTGCAAGAGTGGGTGCTCACCGCCACTCCCCCTTTGGTTTAGTCAAATATTTATGTAGAACATACTATAAGATGACCCAGCCTAGAGTTGCATATCTTCCCATTGCACTCTAATGTGAAGTATAATAAATTGAGCCACCTCAGCCAGGAAAAAATTAAGCAAGGTTTGGCTCCTCGTAGAGCAATAGTAATTTCACTTTTTACGTGCTCATTATCAGCATTGTCGTCAGATACCAAGAAAGCGTTCACAAAGATTTTGCAGGCAATTCTGAAAAAGTGAGGGGATGGTCGCTCAGAAAGCGAAACTGCAGAAAGAGTACAAGGCATTGCAATGGTTAAATATCACTAGATAGGCGCCTATTCGGACATAGGTGCATGACCGGTATGTTACGGTATACAGCAAGACTGATATAGCTGAAAATTCCAAAAATGAAGAAAAGTTTAGTATTTCCAGATGCATAGTCTCTCAATGGAATGCTGACTGCCTGTGTGAGACTTCCAGGAAGTTCTTTTCAACAAGGTCATAAGGATGTGTCTTTGGAAACAAATAGCCTGGTTATTATGAATGCTCCTACCTGATGTAACTGGAAGAGCTCTCCGAGGTTTTCTTGAAAGTAGGATGCAAGCAATGGGAGGAGGCAGACAGCTGCTGCGTTTTGATCTTTGAACTCTGCCTCGGCCTTGTTGATTTTGAGGCTCCACTCGACCACAGCATCATTTTTGGGGCTTGAACGTAAGAATGTCACGAGGAGGAGGACACGTTTGGGCAGGCTCAATTTTCCGTCCAGACAGACACCTGTAAGCCTTAAAAAATTCATGTTATCACTGACTCCTCATATCCAAAATCGTTGTGATCAAAATACCTTTTTGCAAAAAGCAAAATATTGAAGGAAAGAACTCTGCAAAGACCACTGTATGGTGAAAGTAGCAATCATATTCGTTGTTCAAAGCACCTTTTTATGAGCATAATAGTGTATGTTTGTTTTAGGAGTGAGTGACTCCTCCAAAGAACTGAACATATTCTGCCTTTCTAAAAAGGTATATTTGTGCAAAAAGATTTTCAAGCACACATCCCAGGAAAAACTTTGAAACTGCTGCAAGGTTTCATCAGTCTGATGCGAGGAGCAGTCGTAACAGTGCTTTGGAAATAGCGCCAAAGCCCTGTCATCCCTGAGCGTGACATCATACCCAGATTTGTCGGAACTTCTGCTCTTGCGTGCCTACAATGCCCATCAAAGCTACGCACGTCCACTCTTGATATTGTCAGAAAGGCCAGACGAAGACGTCACAACCAGTGTCACATGCAGGGTAATATACCTGGCAAGCTTGCAATTCCATGTGCTGCCGACATGAGCAAAAACGCGCTTGGCGGCCGAAAAATCTGGATATGACGCAACGACCGGCCTAAGGTCTCTCGAGTTTTCTCGCATTTAGTTACATCTTCAGGGTTCACGGGATAACATTATGCTGAAATCTGGCTCAAATTCAGTTTTCTTAAGAACCTCTTTACTTCCCTTTAAAGAGAGACGACAGGGAGCACTTTCTGCATGGCTGAAATCCCTCCCGTAGTGTCCTTCTCTCCCCTCCCTCTTGCACTCTTCTCTCCTCCTTACCCGAAAACAGAATGTCCAAAACTAGCCTCCACAGAGAGGAGGCAGTGTCTCTTCCTCTTTGGGGTGCAAACGAGGAAAGCGAGGGACAGCTTCCTAATCGTTTTGCATTCGTCAGCCTTTAAGAGTGTTGGCTATTCATTCCGGTAAATACAACCACTGGTGCCAGTGTCATTGCTTGTTTTGTTCTCTTCTTGTGCATCCTAGTTCTGTCAGAGAAGACCAATAAGCTAACTTTTATGTCTTTGATGTGTTCGCTTACAAAACACAATGAGCACAGTACCTATAGGTTTTCCAATTTCTCGAAAGAGAACACCAGCTGACTTTTCTGCGCAGTAGACATATTCTAGAATATTAATAAATATTGTTATTATACTGTGTAACTAAAATTCCAAGCAAAATAATCCAAGTGCATTTCTTTGTAGTTTGTAGTTACAGTCTTTGAAACTTCTAACTATGCCATCAAAGTGTTACGTTTGAAGCAAAAACTCTATACTGCACGTCTGTTGCTAATTGCCTGCATAATAAATAAAGACAAATTGGCAGAAACTTTGCTAGGGAACCTTTATCAATTAAATAAGTTCTTTGTTTTTCGTTCTATGAAATTAGGTGTTTCGAAGTTATTTTTAATTTCTCATATTACGTTATAATTTGCTTCACATTTGCTTTTAACTGAAAAATTACTACTCCCCCATTCCTAAACTAAACTCAAGCTTGGACTTGCCTGACACCCAAGAATCTGTTGTTGCAATGAAAGTGTGAGTAGCATCCTCAGGTGACTGATCCAAGCAAATGAAAGCTTCTTCGTCCTCCTCCGTTCCATCCAGCATGTGTACCTGGAAACAGGGTATGTTATTTTGAGAATAAGAATGGCTAAGTACATAATTTCAACTTCTGAAATTATTTTACAAACCTTGATGTCTCCATTGCAGCATATACCAAACTCTATCTCCTTTCTCTTTAAGGCGTCGAATGTGGCAACCACTGCTAGTTTCTTTATCGTTTTATCAAGGCTCCAGATCTTGACTATCATCTGAAAAACAGTGAACGTACAAATGCAAAGTTTATGTTATGTGCTACAAAACAATTGTAATTTAGAAAAAAAAAATAAGGGTGCAAGTTAGCTGGTAAAGCATTGCTACAATTTAACAGGGGGTCTACAAAAAATTAGTGGTCTTAAATTCGCCGACTTTTCCCAGTTTTTCCATTGACTATTTTGATAAAATCCCGTGAGCCTTTGCGGGTCAAAGGATCATATTTCAGAAACATTATTCGGCATGGCTCTGCTCATGCGCAACCATCTAGCTTTGTTCCGCATTGCCATTCCACTTTTACTGGTCATTTTCCCTGGTGGGGCCAACGTTTTGACGATATTCCCTGATAATTTCACGACTTTTCCAAATGTTACTCCCCACTACTGCAAATTAAAGTTATTAGACATTGCGGCTGTAAAAACTAGGGAGCCTTCATGTGCGCTTTGCTAGGGTGATGCCACCCTTTGTAATACCACTCACCGACAAACCAGCAGCCATTTTGGTCCTTGGCGATAATCCGTGGGCTTATAACCCTTCCGGAAACAAGTACCTTATCTCACAAGTTCGAAGCAGCGTTGTGGAACCCACGGAATGAGGATTAGCATTTCCCCCCTCGAAGGGAGGACCGATGGAAACAAAGGCCACTTTCCGGCGCACGTTGAAACAATTAGGAACAAAATGGCGGTGGACGAGGGTGTGGGAAAGGGAAACAGGCAGTTGGCATCACCCTATGCGACGCGCACATGAAGGCACCCTAGTAAAAACTTCCAACGAATGCTATAATATATTTAAAAAAAACTAGAAAAGCCTGCCTAGAGGTTTTTTGTTTGGCCTACATTTTCCAATTGTCTGTAAAACAGACAATTGTCTGTAAAACAGATGTCCCCTGTCTGTAAAACAGACAGGGGACATCTTGCAACTCACTTTTTCAGTATACTGAAAAAGTGAGTTGCAAGATGTCCCCTGTTTTTAAATTTGAGGTAATTTCCACACAAATCACTGGTATCATACCTTCAAAATCGTCGAACAATAGTGAACTCCGCAGCCTGATCACAAGACAGTTGAGGAGTCTGTACGGGACATATGCATGTATGTCCATCAGCTGAGAGGAAGACAACAACTGTAGCTCTTCCACTTCCAATTCCATCAACTTGTAGAGCCTGAAGTTTGGGAGGAATGCAGACGCTGCTTTTTTCACAAAAAATAATGGAGTTGCCTCATGGCCAGACTCTACCACAATATGCAGAAGCTGGCCGAACTGCAGGTTGTACTGGTCCCCACCAAGCACTATGTAAGAACCTGGCTTGTAATGTGTGCCACATAGTGATGCGAGGGCTCGGAAAAAAACCGGAAATTTTGGAAAAAAACTGTTTTTTCTGGTTTTTTCCCTGACATAGTATTCGGGAAAAAAACCGAAACCCAAGTTTTTGAAGTATTAACAAATCTATTAAGCAAATTTCTGCAACGAACGTTATAATTGATATCGCTGACCTCATCGAAAGGGAAAATGGCCATCACGCTCCTCTGAATTGAGTTTTGCCGGCAGAGCAGGCGGAAACTTAATCACGCTATACTAAACATAATACATCTTTCAGCCCCTAAGAAAACAAAACAGCGCGACGGCGGGGCAAGTGAGGAAACACAATCACCTCGGGTTGTCTGCCGCCTCGCCCCGTCGTTGCACCGTTTGCGTTGTCTAAAAACTATGCAGCAACCATCCCGAATGACCGTTGCTTTACTGTTCAGTGTGAACGCCTTATACGGAGGAGAAATGACAGTGCTGTCCGAGGCTTGTTGGTAGTGTGTACGCATGTGATGAAGCCGTGTTTCTAAGTCCTCTATGGCGTTTTTCTCGGTCAATAAATTAATATACGAGACTCTTAATTTACAGCCGGATCTCCACTACAGCACCAGCATGAACATAGCTTTAAATAACATAACAGCAGAGTGGCGAAATATAGTCGCATATGTCAACCATTGAAGAAATTAATTTATTTATGTACTATCATGAAGGTAGTGCCATGTTTTAATGCCACATTAAATAATCATATTGAAAGGGGAGTGAAGTTTAACAACATTGATGTATTTTGTCATGACCCTTTTCCCTTCTAAGGGTACAACTAGTTCTGCATTAAAGAGTACAGGATCAAGCTTCAAAACCAACATTGGATGATGTAGATATGCACGCGTTGACTAGATATCTTTTGTAAATTAAGACGGATGTTCCAAAGCAGTGTGTTAGTTAGGGCTACTCTGACTCCACGCTTGAGTCATCTGCGTCGTGGTATTTCAGATCAGGGCGCTTGAGCTCGAGATTGGAGCGAACAAACACCAACTTCTGCACTCTGTGTCCTTTGAGTCGGTTCCTACTTTTGGTGTGGACACCGCTGAACTTCGACCAGTTTCGTTCGCACGCAGCGGAGGAGGGCGGGACTTGGAGAAGGCGACAAGCAATTGCTGCCAGGGGTTCAGAGGCACACAGCCCTTGCCACCACGTGGACGGTGGAATATGCTTCGCCGAGTCCTCCAATGCCTTCCTGGACCAAGCACCTGACTGGACCCGGTATTCGGCGAGATTTGACAACACTTTTCCCACATCGAGACACATCCTTTCTGCTGTCCATTGCGTGGCATACCTCTTCGTCACTTAAGCACCGCCCTTTGAGCTTCGGGTCGAGCAAATTTGCGGCAGCATGTGCTGGACGGCAAATAAAGTTGCGTCACTCACGCAGGATTTCTGCTACCCTTTCCTTTTCGCCCGTTGTCAAGGCAGAGTTTGGAAGGGCCTCTTCGACTTGTCTTGTTACTTTGAACAGGATCTCATGGACGTCTGAGAGGACAGCAGTGTCTGACTCAGCCTCGGAAATAGCACGGGCAACTGGCTGCAACACGTGGAAGGTGCTTTGCACATCTCGCCAAAAGTAGTCTTCATCTAATATCGTTGATCTTATTTCCCTGCTCACTTGAAGCTCCGCAGCGATCACAGTTTTCTGTAAAGCTCCTTTGTTCTTCAGTAAGCCTTCTAGTGACATCAAAATGCCCGCCCAGCGAGTTTCAGCTGGTAGTTTTAATGTGGTCTGGTTTCCAGCATAGCACTCCCCTTAGCAAAAAGAGGCCGTACTTCAAACGAAGTTGAAATATATTTAGTACGAATATTCATTTTGTATTTATTCTGTATCATTTTGGCCGCATTCGAAATACGCGCGTAATGTATTCAAAATACATTATAAATATGAATCAAAAAATATTTTAGATATACCAAAAATATTATTCCTTCACACTCAAGATGCCATTTGTCGATTAAAAACCGGTTACACAATTTTTTTTTATTTCCGATTTTGTCAGCAAATGGTGTCCCTGTGGTATTTGAAGGCACTACTAAATACATCTCACAAAGCCACATTAGAAACGAACACAAACACAAACACCATGACGCACTGAAGAGCTCATTCACAGTCCCGTTGACTGCTCTAGAGCCTTATATAGCCTACATATTGAAGGTAATAATTTTTTCGGTGACCACCTCTGCGCTTATTAAGGTTACAAGTATTCGATCTTCTCCTCGGGAGTCTGTCAAGGGGGAAACAGTGTTTTCAAGTTCGTGGACGATATCTCTTACTAAAAGGCATTGGTACAACTAATAACAATTCGGCACAGTCTCTAAAACAATATCCACACAAACGGCTCATAAAATACATGTTATTGCTTCTCCGCGTAGCACCACTCACGGCGAAGCGAATCAAGGCAGTTTCTTCACTTTAAAATACTGTAAACGACTTTATTTTCGTGAGGACCTAATTCTCGCAAAGTTGGCGAATCGCCTACAATTCCGAAAAATAGGTCCCGTGAACAATTCCGGCAAAATGTAAAAACATTAAAATCTATATTGCGATCCCAGCGCGTCGCGAAAATTTGAATTTGCGAATTATTCCAAAACTCCAACTTTGACCTAAATCGCGAAATATTGAGCTCGCGAAAAATAAATATTTTACAGTAGTTGTTTTGCCTTTCCTTTTTAGTAGTTGACTATTTAATATGGTAGTTAATGTCACTGTATTAAAGTCACTATTCACATCACGTACAATGGTGAGTATACACGTTCAGTGAACTAACATTGTGCTAACAAAACCACGCCAAACGTATCTGTTCACAGCACCTGCTGAAGCTTTCCATCATCAGCAAATGTTGTGGTTGTAGTTTCCGAACCCCGTTTGTGATTGGTGTGCAAGGAACTGATCAGGTGTGTTCTTGATAGAAAAAAAGGAAACAATAACATAAACTGGGCTGATTTATCAGTGCGATGCTGCGCAATTCAATTGCCAAACTAATGAAATGTATTTAGGCGCTTCAGTGTACTCCATATCTGCTTGAAGTGAACTTCAGAAGGGGAGCTTTTAAATATTTTGGTAGTTTAAGTCAAACTACCAAAGTATTGCAGTCAAAAGGTACTTAGAGTATAACACAACAGTATTTACGATTTTCAGGTATTTTAAGAGTATTCTGTACGTATTCTTGATTGCTCCGTTTTTTAGGGTTGGAGTATATTTTGCACGAATTAAATAAATATTTCAAGAAATATATGTGAAAGGTATTTTGTGCCTATTAATTTAGTATTTACATATTTCAAAACGCATGAAGGGAACTTCAAATGTAGTTTAAGTAAAGGTATTTTAAAATGATTTTTAGAAGTATATTTTAGTACCAAGTAACAAAAAAAGAAGTTTATATTTTCGGTATATTTTTCGTGTACTTACAATTATGAATTGTATTTCAAATACACTCAAATTAGGATGTGGTATATTTCAAACGTATTAGTTTTCGCTAAGGGTCTTCTTGCCTCTTAGCAAAGTGAGCCGCAACCACGTGAGAGTTTCTGACATACTTGATTACAGTCTTGGACCTCTTGCAAACGTCTTGCAATGTCACCAGTTTGAGCGTGTCCGACAGCAACAAGTTTAGTCCATGAGCACAGCATCCAAGAGTAGTGATGCTAGGGTAGCGCAGACTGACGATTGTCCACGCGGCCTTCATGTTGCTTGCATTGTCGGTAACAAGAGCGAAAACCTTGTCGGTTCCAATTTTCTCCACAACCTTCACAATCTCTCCCGCGATGTAGTCTCCTGTGTGCCTGTGATCTTCCGTCTCCACGGCGCTGTAGAAACTAGGCTTCGGTGTAGCCAACACAAAGTTAAAGATGCTCTCGCCCCGTACATTGGTCCAGCTGTCCGGGAGTACAGTGACGCCCCTTCGCGAAAACTAATACGTTTGAAATATACCACATTCTAATTTGAGTGTATTTGAAATACAGTTCATAATTGTAAGTACACGAGAAATAGACCGAAAATATAAACTTCTTTTTTTTACTTAGTACTAAAATATACTTCTAAAAATCATTTTAAAATACCTTTACTTAAACTACATTTGAAGTTCCCTTCATGCGTTTTGAAATATGTAAATACTAAATTAATAGGCACAAAATACCTTTCACATATATTTCTCGAAATATGTATTTTATTCATGCAAAATATATTCCAACCCTAAAAAAATGGAACAATAAAAAATACGTGCAGAATACTCTTAAAATACCTGAAAATCGTAGATACGGTTGTGTTATACTCTAAGTACCTTTTGACTGCAATACTTTGGTAGTTTGACTTAAACTACCAAAATATTGAAAAGCTCCCCTTCTAGAAGTTCACTTCATGCAGATATGGAGTACGCTGAAGCGCCTAAATACATCATTTGATTAGTTTGTCAACTGAATTGCGGAGCATCGCACTGATAAATCAGCCCAGTTTATGTGATTGTTTCCTTTTTTCTATCAAGAGCACACCTGATCAGTTCCTTGCACACCAATCACAAACGGGGTTCGGGAACTACAACCACAACATTTGCTGATGCTGGAAAGCTTCTGCAGGTGCTGTGAACACCCTTAGCAAAAAGAGGCCGTACTTCAAACGAAGTTGAAATATATTTAGTACGAATATTCATTTTGTATTTATTCTGTATCATTTTGGCCGCATTCGAAATACGCGCGTAATGTATTCAAAATACATTATAAATATGAATCAAAAAATATTTTAGATATACCAAAAATATTATTCCTTCACACTCAAGATGCCATTTGTCGATTAAAAACCGGTTACACAATTTTTTTTTATTTCCGATTTTGTCAGCAAATGGTGTCCCTGTGGTATTTGAAGGCACTACTAAATACATCTCACAAAGCCACATTAGAAACGAACACAAACACAAACACCATGACGCACTGAAGAGCTCATTCACAGTCCCGTTGACTGCTCTAGAGCCTTATATAGCCTACATATTGAAGGTAATAATTTTTTCGGTGACCACCTCTGCGCTTATTAAGGTTACAAGTATTCGATCTTCTCCTCGGGAGTCTGTCAAGGGGGAAACAGTGTTTTCAAGTTCGTGGACGATATCTCTTACTAAAAGGCATTGGTACAACTAATAACAATTCGGCACAGTCTCTAAAACAATATCCACACAAACGGCTCATAAAATACATGTTATTGCTTCTCCGCGTAGCACCACTCACGGCGAAGCGAATCAAGGCAGTTTCTTCACTTTAAAATACTGTAAACGACTTTATTTTCGTGAGGACCTAATTCTCGCAAAGTTGGCGAATCGCCTACAATTCCGAAAAATAGGTCCCGTGAACAATTCCGGCAAAATGTAAAAACATTAAAATCTATATTGCGATCCCAGCGCGTCGCGAAAATTTGAATTTGCGAATTATTCCAAAACTCCAACTTTGACCTAAATCGCGAAATATTGAGCTCGCGAAAAATAAATATTTTACAGTAGTTGTTTTGCCTTTCCTTTTTAGTAGTTGACTATTTAATATGGTAGTTAATGTCACTGTATTAAAGTCACTATTCACATCACGTACAATGGTGAGTATACACGTTCAGTGAACTAACATTGTGCTAACAAAACCACGCCAAACGTATCTGTTCACAGCACCTGCTGAAGCTTTCCATCATCAGCAAATGTTGTGGTTGTAGTTTCCGAACCCTGTTTGTGATTGGTGTGCAAGGAACTGATCAGGTGTGTTCTTGATAGAAAAAAAGGAAACAATAACATAAACTGGGCTGATTTATCAGTGCGATGCTGCGCAATTCAATTGCCAAACTAATGAAATGTATTTAGGCGCTTCAGTGTACTCCATATCTGCTTGAAGTGAACTTCAGAAGGGGAGCTTTTAAATATTTTGGTAGTTTAAGTCAAACTACCAAAGTATTGCAGTCAAAAGGTACTTAGAGTATAACACAACAGTATTTACGATTTTCAGGTATTTTAAGAGTATTCTGTACGTATTCTTGATTGCTCCGTTTTTTAGGGTTGGAGTATATTTTGCACGAATTAAATAAATATTTCAAGAAATATATGTGAAAGGTATTTTGTGCCTATTAATTTAGTATTTACATATTTCAAAACGCATGAAGGGAACTTCAAATGTAGTTTAAGTAAAGGTATTTTAAAATGATTTTTAGAAGTATATTTTAGTACCAAGTAACAAAAAAAGAAGTTTATATTTTCGGTATATTTTTCGTGTACTTACAATTATGAATTGTATTTCAAATACACTCAAATTAGGATGTGGTATATTTCAAACGTATTAGTTTTCGCTAAGGGCAGATACGTTTGGCGTGGTTTTGTTAGCACAATGTTAGTTCACTGAACGTGTATACTCACCATTGTACGTGATGTGAATAGTGACTTTAATATAGTGACATTAACTACCATATTAAATAGTCAACTACTAAAATGGAAAGGCAAAACAACTACTGTAAAATATTTATTTTTCGCGGGCTCAATATTTCGCGATTTAGGTCAAAGTTGGAGTTTTGGAATAATTCGCAAATTCTAATTTTCGCGACGCGCTGGGATCGCAATATAGATTTTAATGTTTTTGAATTTTGCCGGAATTGTTCACGGGACCTATTTTTCGGAATTGTAGGCGATTCGCGAACCTTGCGAGAATTATGTCCTCACGAAAATAAAGTCGTTTACAGTATTTTAAAGTGAAGATACTGCCTTGATTCGCTTCGTCCTGAGTGGTGCTACGCAGAGAAGCAATAACATGTATTTTATGAGCCGTTTGTGTGGATATTGTTTTAAGGACTGCGCCGCATTGTTATTAGTTGTAGCAATGCCTTTTACTAAAAGATATCGTCCACAAACATCAAAACACTGTTTCCCTTTTGACAGACTTCCGTGGAGAAGATCGAATACTTGGAACCTTAATAAGCGCAGAGGTGGTCACCGAAAAAATGATTACCTTCAATATGTAGGCTATATAAGGCTCTAGAGCAGTCAACGGGGCTGTGAATGAGCTGTTCAGTGTGTCATGGTGTTTGTGTTTGTGTTCGTTTCTAATGTAGCTTTGTGAGATGTATTTAGTAGTGCCATCAAATACCACAGGGACACCATTTGCTGACAAAATCGAAAATAAAAAAAAATTGTGTAACCGGTTTTTAATGCACAAATGGCATCTTGAGTGTGAAGGGATAATATTTTTGGTATATCTAAAGTATTTTTTTATTCATATTTATAATGTATTTTGAATACATTACGCGCGTATTTCGAATGCGGCCAAAATAATACAGAATAAATACAAAATAAATATTCGTACTAAATATATTTCAACTTCGTTTGAAGTACGGCCTCTTTTTGCTAAGGGGCACAGAGCGGCGTTGACTTTCTCTTCCACCTGCGTCATCACTCGGGCATACTCGGCCTCCAAGAGTCGTCCACCTAAAGAATGCCTGGAAGGCGGCACGAATGCGGGCCTGAGGAGCTTGAACGCTTCTCGCCAGTATCTGTTTTCCGTAACTGATAAAGGCGTTCCACTGGCATATATCGCTCCAGCCAGCGCCTCATCAAGCTTGCTTTGACACCCTTGCGTCATTCTGTCAACGAACGCTTCTATAGAAGTTCGCTGCTTGACATACCTGTCGGCCTCATTTTGAGAGCTTGTGCTTTCATTTTCCACAGGTGCACGCTCTGACCGTAAAACTTCCACAGATGGGCTCCTGGACCGACATGCCCCAGGCTCTGATCTTGTCGGGTCGTCCAATGCTGCAGACCGAATGTCCGGGGGGCACTTCGAGCACCTTTCGATGTGCTGCCGCAAGCGAGTTGCGTTGGGAAATTCGTATTTGGCACAGCAAAATCTGCACACCGCTGGCCCCTTACCACTGTTTAGCACGTCAAAGTTCCTCCAAACGTTGGAGCGCGGCCTCACCATAGCGAACAGCGCACAGTTTTCACGGATCCACGGCGAAAGTCCCTACCCGAGAACGATGCGCGCGAGGTTTCGGAAACGGCGCTGTTCAAGCTAAAGCGTTATAGCTGCCCTGGCTGACCTCTCCACGGTGCACAGCACACAGTTTTGACAGCTCCACGGTCCACGGCAAGTGTCCACACCAGAGTAAGATGCTCAGAACTTTCACTAAGGGGCTGGGAAAGCTAAAGTGATATGGCTCCTCCGACTGCCCGTCGAGAGCGCGAACGGCACCGGCGGGAACGAAGAACTGCGTAGGTGCTATCGGTTGTTGCCAGATGAGTAGTCAAAGCTCAGCTAAATTGACAAAAGTTGTCGTAAACGTTAAAAAAGGTGATATAATATAATAGTTCACCGTAAAACTGGCGGAAATATCTTGCGGTTGTTGACCTCTGTCGATATGTTTCGAATCATTACTGAATTATAGCTGTTGAGAATATTTTTCGAATTTTTCCAAAATTTCCGGAAAAAAACTTGTTTTTTTCGTCGTTTTTTTCCGGCCTTCAAAATTTCCGGAAATTTTACATCTCTAGTGCCACATAGTGTCACTGACGAAGCAGTCATCAGGGTTTCATGACTAGTGGGCAAGTTTTTCTGAATGAAGCACCACAAGTTTTTGTCGAAGCTGTCTATTTCAGATGCAGGAGCCAGGTCACTGAACGCCGCAGCTGGTCCAAACAAGCCTTCCTTTTGCAAGTAAGACAGCAGGAGCTGGTGTTTCTGAGCAAGTGACTGTAACATTAATAAAGTTGCCAGATGCTCTAATGCAACGTTTGAAGTAGCTGTGCTTACTTTCGAATCGGAGAGACCATACTTTCACGAGTGGTCCAAACTGTTTTATGAGATAAGGATAATGGAATAAATAATGATGCTTTGGAAGAAGTGGAACAGCCAGAAACAACCTTTCCCCCTCACAGATGTAATCACTGATCAAGAGTGCCAGATATGACACTTGGTCGTCTGAAATGGCAGTTGCCATGACGAGTTCTACAATCTGTTGGAGAGTCAAAAGGAGACGCCACATTTCGTTAGTTGCATCCTGAACTTTGTCTCCCACCATTATTGGTAGAAGTAACAAAAGAGTGTAGGTTTGCAGTGCCTGGCCTCCAAGCTTTTTACCACTTATGTTCATTGGAGCTGGCTTGTTCCTTCGGTCACACGCGTTGTACTTAAATTTGAACTGTATTGTTGCATTAAGATGGTGGTAAGAGAACCATTTCAGTGTTTTCACGAAATAGTTTATCATCAGTGCAACGTCGTAGTCAACAACACCGTCAAAAAGATCATGCCCAAGACATGGCGGGAGCCCAGGAAGACAGACATGAAATGTTGAAAGCTTGTTGAATGGAGAGTCGTGTTTGACTCCCATAAAGCCCTGTTCTTGGCTGTCCTTAGCACGGTTGACTGCTTCAGTGTATGATGAAACAGTTCGAAGCTCTGCTGGCTTGTTGTTCCTAAAATATTACATGGTTGTAACACAGTACCGGCATATGTAAGAGGCCCTGCTGAAATTCTCCACAAAGCCGCCAATGCTATGGCTTCCAAGGTTGTCACCGCATATAAAAACAAGCTGCACAACGTAACGGTGACCGTTCACTGTGATGCCATCTTCAAGATTTTGGAGGTCACTGATGAGTCGCTCGAAGAGCTTCCCACAACCAAAGTGTTTAAAGTCTTTATCATGGCAAAGCAAAACAAGCTGTTGAGGGTCAACTACGGTTCTGAGGTAAGCTGGTAGGTTTCCAAGCGTGAAGTATACCGCTAACATTTTAAACTTTCCACGGGCTGATCCAAGGGGATTGGCGACTTCGAAAGCATCTTGGTATAAGATTACCGATACAGTACTGCCATCGGATGATATCCGGCTTTGAAAAACTTTGCCGTCTGTGAATTCCCGATACACACCATCGCTGCCTCCCTGCGCGTTGAAAGAGAGTTTGCACAGTACATCTGGGTTAGAAAGCAGCGAATGAAGTGTCACCTTTATGGGCACATAGCTGTAATGTCGCATTTCGTTGGAATAGTCTAATCCAAGAGAGATTTCGACTGGTTTATTGTGATAAAATTTGTTAGTGTAGTAAACATTTCTCATGTAGCTTGAGCGAAGAGCTCCATCACTTGAAAATGCAACAGACAAAGGACTCTTCCCAAAGGAGTGGTCAATTGCCTCAGTCATTTGGTCTCTTGACATCTTATCGGTTAGGTGAGCTTTCAAATCAGTCATAAGATGCTCCTGTGAAATGCCATGAAGTCTTTTCACGTCATCAACTATATCCTGGACGATTGAGGACGGGATCAAATATTTTGACTCAAGCTTCAAAGTAAAAAGGGCTATGCTTTCAAGGAAAGAGTCTTGATCTAAGTGAGTGGGATCCACATCTTCAATGACTGAAGGCACTTCACTCTCAACGTCTGGTTTTTCCCTAATGTTCTCCAGACCATTGTCATCCTTGCTACAGCATGACGTCACTATTTCATCCTGCTCTACTGGCTCTGTCACCACTGATTTTTTTTTCCATTCCCATGGTATTTGGAAAGATGGGTCTTGAGTGAACCCCACGTCTTAAGCTGGCTATCACACGCATCAACTGGACAAGTTACAACAGTTGGCGGGTTGCCGCTGAGATGTTTTTTTGAAGTGCTCGATAAAAGCTTTTCCAGGGCTCACCTCTTCAATGCAGGAACTTACACTGCATGTCCGGCAGGATTGGAAGTTAGTTGCATTACGAGGTGCAAGCGGAGAATGACACCTTGTGATGTGGCTTCGCAACGAGTTGTAATTTTTGAATGCAGCCTTACAGCCGACGACGCTGCATGGAACACCTCTTGATGACGTTTCATGATATAATGTGTGCTTGAAGAACGAGTCCAATGATGTAAACTTTTTCTGGCATCTTTTGCAGTGATGTCTCATCTATAACCAAAAAGGAGTGCTTGGTTTATTTCAAGTTGATTTAATATTGAACATGTTCGTTGGGACCCTGAGAAATGCAATATCCTAAGACGACATGAGAGCTGAACAATTTGGCTTTTTTTTCGGATTGAAGGTCTACTTTAAGTCCTAAGATCTGCAAAAAAAAAAATTTCTCTCCACGATTTTGTACTTAAACACATGATCTTTGCATTTTTATAAAGATACCTGAAACTTTAGCCAATATTCGAAGCAATTATGGCGAAGTCCTAATCCAAAGATATTAATCCTTGACCCCAATTTTTTTTATTCCTGCCACAACTGAAGTCAGTGAACATTAAATCAATTGTGCTTGTGGAGATAATGACACACAGCATAAACATCCACCTATCTAGAAATGAACACGGTAAGGATTATAAAGCACTTAACGTGAGCTTTCATCAAGTTTCAAAACTAACATTGTGTTTAAACTGAAGTAAAAAAACAGCCATCCTCAATGTTCTGTGTTAATCTGAAGGCAATATGTTTCTATTTACACCAAAGAGATAGAATACCTGCACCTGCCTGTCTACACCTGCAGCGTGCGTGTCGTCTTGTCGTCCAGTCTTAACATACAAAACTATGTTTCCGTGTTCTTTTAGGTTGCCCCTGAGCCATGAGGAGCTACAGTCTAGCATGCTAACATTGGCAGTGATATAAATGGCCGCAGTAATTGTCATTGAAACGTTCGGCTAGGTTTTCGTTTCTGTGCATCTGGCTTGAGAGGTCAGGTGAACAGAAATGGGCTGGAATGGTATAGCGCCTTGTCATTCATAGCTTGAGCAGTGCAATGAAAGCCAGGACGACGCAGCGCTATTTGATTTAAACTGCTGCCAAGGGCAAGGGAAAGGAACATGGAAAGGAGTAAGTAAACAACCCTGGCAAGGAAAGGGAAGTTCCTCCTCTCCTTGCCAGCTATCCATCTGCTTCCTCCACTCCCACCTTCCTTTCCCTAGCATTTCACGCTTGACTTACTGTTTTTTTTTTCTTGCTTCTTTTTATTTTTTGTTTGCGTTGCAGTCTACCGCGAAAATGTTCCACGCTAACGCCCCGCAATTGCACAGTAATGTGACACATTTTTTTACCACCTTTTGGGGCAGAAAATTGGTTTTCTAGATATGTGGGCCGGCTTGCATGAAGCAGAGTCTCGGGTGAGACTGCTCAAAGAAAGCGCTGTCAAGGCTATAGCGCTCGATCTTAAGCCGAGTCTCAGACGCTCGCGGGCCCGAGCCTTGGCAGCGCTTCCTTTGAGCAGTCTCAACCGAGACGCTGCCTCTCGCAAGCCGGCCCAGGCATCTAGTTTGTTCTCCTTTCTACCTCAAATACTACAATAAGACATATGACTTAACTCCAACTATAAAGCAACACATCTCTTTTTTTTCCACTGCTGGCAGCCACTTATTACGGTGCAGTTACCAAATCATTTCTTGCCCGATTTCATTTTCTTTTTTTTCTAAACACACGACGCGCTTCGTGCACCCTGCTGTGCTGAGACCGTTTCTTCTCTGAACAGAGCTGCGCCGCGGCAAAATGTTAAGGCTGAAACACATTTGCAAGAAAAGAAACCGAATATAGAACGGAAATCGGAGGGTGCAAAAATTGTTGCCCGCAAATTTGGAAGACAAGTTGCACGAGAAGACTGATCCCGCGCAAAAGGCAACGTCCTCCGCAGTAAAATTAACGCAAACAACACCAAACGTGCACTCTTGGGATATATATATATATATATATGACGCCGTGATTAGGACTTGACAGAATCATTGGATAAAAAGAGACTGGCTGTATCAGCTTTGGTTTTCGAAGCAACCGAGGCCTTCACGCACCGGTACAAAGACTGCTATTACAACAGATAAAGTAAACAGAAGCAACGTGCGGAAACCAGTGTACGTATGTCACCGGTCACGACATCCTTCTACAGCCACACGCTTGCCTCGTTCTTATTCACGAAGTTCCTGTTAGATTAATTCGTTCTTACATGCATGGAGTCAGCCACAATCGGCGCTCAATGTTTAGTTGAGATTGAGATGTGCACCGACACGAGCATCGGCCGACGTACAGTCGGGAGCAAAAGTTTGCGGGGCACGGGGGCGCCTGCCGAAAAGGCTGGCTGCGCCTTCTCACGGCACGTTGCTGCTCCAAGACTCACGCTATGCGCACGCGCTTCCTTCCTTGTTCGCGGTCATGCTTTTTTCGCTCGCTTCCGTTCGACACGCACGATATATAACTGGGACTGGCGCAAGGTGCCGCGAAATGTTATCTGTAGCATGCGCGAGTTTCGTCACCTACCACGGTGGCTGAGGCAGACGCGCGGCGTGATGGCTGTCATAGCGGCACCTTGCGCCGGTCCCCGGTTATCTCGTGCACGTCGGGCAGAAGCGAGCGAAAAAGTCATGGCTTCGAGCACGAAAGGAAGCACATTCTCGAAGCGTGAATCTTGAGAGCGGCCGCGCGCCGCAGAAGGCGCAACCAGTCATTTCGGCTGACGCTCCCGCGCCCCGCAAACTTTTACCGCCGACTGTACACGAGCAAACTCACCGCGATCTTGCTTTGCCCGAATGCCACAACACAGCGAACAGCCCACATAATTTTCAGTCTTCGCAGTGCTCCGTTCACCACATACACGTAACACGACAAAGATGGGCGAAAATCAGTCTTCGTACAAAGCTGATCAAAAACCGCGGAAACACTCAACCAGCCTCGGCGGCTGCCGCGGCTGCGCCATAGCGTAGAAAACCCGGAGAGGGACGGAACGGACGGAACTCCCGAAGTAACGTTGCGACATCGCTCCGTCCCCCTCCGGGTTTCCCCGCCGAAAGAAAAAAAAGAAAAAAAGGCAATAGGAGTTGCTGTCTGATTTTCGTTTGCGATTTCTTCATACAATTTGGCCGCTTTTCGCAAATGTGTTTCAGTCATGACTCATTACGTAGAGTCCGGCGCCGTCGCTACACAGTAGCGCACCAAAGAATGGAGAAAACTAAACTCAACGAACTCAAAAAAAAAAAAAAAAAGACCGCGGACTTAGAGGCGTACTGCAAAGCATTTGAGTACTGGCAGTATTAGACACGAAGGTCGAAATGATCAATTTAAAGTTTCCTAAATTCACACAAGTCTACCGTAACAATATGAGAGTGCACGGAAGCTAAATGTCGGCTCGGCACAAACGAACCAAAAAAAAAAGGAATTTTGGCATTTCGGTCAAAGGTATGTAGTATACCATTGTGAGCACTTGAAACCTCATTGCACTGTGTCGCTTTGCATGTTTCGAAACAAATCGCACCTGAATAGCACGTTATGTCGAACAAGCAGCTACCGAAAAAATCGGCGTGCATGGTCCTTGTACCGGACCAGGGACCTCTGCCTTTCCAGCGGAGCGCTAAACCAAGAGCGTTTCACGTAGCCGAATAATATTTAACTAAGAAGGGAGCAAGAAAAACGTAGAACACCAACACACTACGTCTCATGATAATGCTAGAGTAACACTCGAAAGCAACAAGGCAAAGACCCCGTTACCCTAAACGCTACGCACCTCTAGCGCGAGGCGCACACCGTCTGCACACGCTTGTGGCGAGCGATGCATAATAGTAAATCCAGACAACTGCGCGACTCATCTAAGAAAACAGTGGTGCGATAGGTATTCATCAAACATTTCAAGGAAGGGGATGTAATGCACTTACCGTGAAATCTCCAGGTTTGAGTGCGGCGAACCAAAACACGTCCGCAAAGTCGCCGAATTGCGCGGGATCTGCCTGGTCTCGCTCACTGCGCATGCGCCAGGGGTGCCTTCACGCGGAGAGCGTCCCACGGGAGCGCGGGAAAGAAGTTCACGTGATCTTCCGCCTCTCCGAATAAAAGGGCTGCATTGACTGCCGCAGCGCGCCGACTATGTCTGTTCGTTCGGGTGCGGTGGAGGGGTTTACGGGAAAACGGCAACGACGGCTCGCGAGCGGCTCTGGTCCCGTTGGCGCTCCCTGTAATTTTACGTTTTTTTTTAACAGTGTAGTGCAGCTCATTGAGGTTAAAGCTACCTAGAGTTACCGCGGAGTCGGTGGCGGTTTCGTTGAGTTGGATTTAGCAGACGGCAAGCTCGAAGGCTTTGCTACACGGATTTCGCGAACTTCCGGAAAGCCGCTGTCGAGATAGAACTTCTTTGTCATTCATTAAATTCTGGACTTCTCCGAAGACGGTCTCAATGACGGCAAGTTTTTTGTATTTACTCCACTACAAGAGCAAGCTTGCCAGCTCAGCCATAGGTGCTTCGGTACGTTTGATTGTTTTAATCGGCGTTCGAACGTTTGACAAATACCGAATCGATCGCCAAACACCCGAAATAAGGATCAAAGCATACTATATAATACTCGCCTCCGAGCACAGTGTACATGCTTCAATATTGTTACTATTTTACGTTTCTCCCATAGCCTTGCGTCTATTGGCTGGTGTCAAGCAATGGCCGCCGGTGGCGACACCGACGGGCTCCCGATTCGTAAACCAGGCTACTGCAATGAAGATCAGTGGACACGCCTTCCTGATGACTTGATGATCGAGATTGTCGAGGACTTGCTCCTTAAAGAAATTACAAATATGAAGAAGGTACCGTGGCGCATCTTTACGAATATTATATTTAAGCTACCTGCTTCATATGTCTGCTAATGACTTAAAACCTACAGGCCCTAAACTTGTGGAACTGCTTCCTGAACGGGAAGGCATCGACAATGAACACCTGCGTCCCCCGAAGGCCGAAGAAACGCGCCGGTGTTCACTGCAGGAGGAGCCGAGTCGGAAAAGCAGACTATCTCCCTGAAAGTTTTACTATGCGTCTTTCACCACGACCCGAGTCTGTAATATACATTTTCTACTGCTTTCACTCGCTTGCTTTGGAATTCAAGGTTTGTTTCCCAAAACCTTCGTGTTACCTTGCATTTCAACATGCCGTAACAATCTGGTTGACACCTATCATCGTACGGAGAGGTTTGGCCAAGCCGACGCCTCCCGCAACCTCTAGCTTCTCTCGTTGCGCCATCTGCTGGCAGCACATCAAAGTAGGCGAGCACCGTCGCCGCCGTCCTGTGACTAGCAAAGCTTAGCGGCCCTCAGCGGCTCGGCGGCGTCAGCGTCGTCTCACTTCTATGAAGAGTTTACTTGTGGCATTTTGTTCTTACCGGTACGGATCTGTAACTGCTAAGCATGACACTTGACATTTCTAGAGCCTAGCTCTAGATATGTCCCAGTGCTCGTCGCGAACTTACCCAATCACAAATTAAATATAGGAGACTCGGAAGTATTACTATCACTCTCTCATGGCTGCCAGAAGTGGCGTTAATAGCCTGCTATTAGCAGGCTATTTGCGTTTTCGAGCCTCCTATTTTAAGTGTCAACACTAGTGAATTGAAATGTTAACTTTTCTTTCGTCTATAATAATAAAAAAATAAGACAATTCAACCTGGCTTCCGAATGTACTGACAGACTGAAGAAAACAAAACAAAACACGAGTTCTTTTTCGTACACTTAATAATGTGATAACATACAAAGACTTCCTATCAGACGCAAACACAATAGAAACGGTAACGGCGGTGAAGTGAGGACAAATGTTTCTGACGAGAGGATACACTATACGCACAGAAAGGCCAATCAAGCAGCTTGTAAAAAAAAAAACAGTTATCAAGGCAAAAAAAAAATCTTTCACGTGAGTGTAAAAAAAGAATCGGCTCCAATAGTGACAAAATAACACGAACCTGTGCAAAGACTGTGGAGTCGCGGATGACAAGAACTAATAGAACACGAACACTTAAGAAAAGTTGAAACGAAATAAAGAAAAGGAATGGGGAAACCTAATTTCGGGTTTGGCACCGTTCACGTCGTCCTGATCGAAGGAGCAGACCTCATTCTCTCACCTCGCCTGAACACATTGAGGACCTTTAAATAAGAACCAAAAAAGGAACGCAACAAAAACACACACACAAAAAAAAAGGCCTCAAATTGCAATTTTGGCTTCCGGCTGTCGCTGGTTCATCGGATTCATCTGCCAAATAGAACTGATGCGGTTCCTGTCGCGAAACCTTCATGTCAATTAACGATTGCCCTTGTTCGGTTAGGACTCCTTTTACTTTGTTTAGGAACCGCTTCTACTCTCTTTCGTCTACTGGGTCTAGCATGACAGCTTGCTTAGTGGCCTCCATTTTCTAAGATAGCGGTCGAGCCCTCTTCTGTGTGTATGTTTTTCCGGGATGTTGCTGCTGGCGGAGCAACGAGGGGCATGTCCTACAAATATTGATGCTCTTGTTTTGTTTCCGTTGGCATAGAGTAATATACACAAGGTAAAGAGCGGACACTGCCATAGGCCCCAGCGGCCAGATAGACCAGTGACAGGTAGCGCTCCTAGCGGGCGGTATTAAGTATAATCTGATTCCGTTTCCGGTCAAATTAGTTTCGGTTTCGGTTTGGGCGTTTCTGCTCCGGTTCTCCGGTACCCTTCTCTATCTCTTTACTCCTCGCCTCGCTCAACTCTCAAGAGCTCCTTAACTCCCGAAGCCGCTGTTTTTTTTGTTTTTGTTTTTTGTTTTTCTTTAATACGGACGCACTTTTCCTTTATTTTTTTACGATCGAGTCCGTGCAAAATCTGTTAAACAATATTTCAGCTTACTTCACAAAGCAGAAGTATATACATTTCTTGTTCTTTTTCTATTGTAAAGCATTGAAGTTACACGATCGCCGCATTCACTCCTGACTGATGGAGCATTTTGGGGTCAACAACAGTAAGTGATTCGAACACATTTTGTTGGACCACAATCTTGTATACATGATTTACTTCAGAAGCTTTGTATGTTTTATACGAAAGAGATCGATACTCAAAAAAAAAAAATGAATATGAAGGACTTCGGCATATCGTAAACTTCGCAATAGATTCTTAGCGGAACCAAGTTAACAAAACCTTTCCACAAAGAACATGCTGTATGATACATTCACTTTCACAACGACTCGGGTACGGGAAGTAAGTGCAAAAATAAATAAGACATCCCTATTATTACCAGTCATAAGAGTATAATAAGAGTGCGAAGCACACGCCGGATAGCACAAATTCCCAATTTCCGGCAAATATAAAAA
This sequence comes from Ixodes scapularis, assembly GCF_016920785.2. Taxonomy (NCBI): domain Eukaryota; kingdom Metazoa; phylum Arthropoda; class Arachnida; order Ixodida; family Ixodidae; genus Ixodes; species Ixodes scapularis. The sequence continues at coordinate 191,775,811 of NW_024609835.1, read as the reverse complement.
AACACAAATTTGCATAGCCTCAAACTCACTGCGGGCGAGCTATTACCAATCAATGAGAACTCTATTCGAAATCTGACAAGATTCAACGTCCCAAAACATTCCCCAAAATTGTTCAAAAAAGAAATATGGCTTCAGAAAAAAGCGGCTAAAAATCTATGGACAGTGGATACAAAAGTGGATAAATTTTCTTTCAAATATTTTGAGCCTCTATACACTATTTTCTGTCCAAATTTTGTAGAAAGTGGACAAATATTTTTGTTAGAAAGCCATGATACACATTCGCTGGAAAAAGGGGAAACAGATATTTGGAGAGCAAGCTGCACCGCCCACTTAATAAGCCCTTTTTTTTGGTTTGGCAACCGTCTGTGTTAATACACTATTAACAGTTAAACCTGTCTCGTTCTTACTAGCCACTGAAGAGTGCAACCGAAATTTATTTAAATTCTGGTTAAGAAATCAAACATGTCAACACAAGCGTATTCTGCAAAACTATTTTAAAAACCTTTTGTGGAACTCCTCTGGGCAAAGGCTAAAACCACCCAGACCTCAAAGTGTGCTCTACAAGGCGACACACACTCCCGGAACATGTGTCACACTCTCTATTATAGGAAGGAAGTGATTTTCTAGTTGCTGAATGAAATGAAAGGCAGCCTGTGGTGGTACTACTAAGTTCCCGAAGAATTTTCCAGGCACGTGGTATGCTTTAGGAACAAGACAGTACTGGTGAGGCCTGGTCAAGTTATTAGACTCATCCGATAGCAGCTGAGAACAGCCACAGATGTAAGTTGTCTGTTCAAGCAAAAGCTTGATCAAATAGCCCCAAACGTAATAAAAAAGTGGACGAGTCATCAATTATGTTAGACCTGATGTCTGATGCCAGCTCAGAAATATCCTCTAGTGGCCGGAAGTTATCAATTGGAAGACATTCCACAATGTCTGAAATTAAACTTTCATTGTGCGAAGATATTTGCAACTCCTTTAGGAGGTCCATCCTTGTCATCCTCTACGTTTTCATGTCCGACAGTTTGAACAGTTTTTTTATCCAGAGGTGTTTTAGTCCTGAGGTGAACTGATGCACATTTGGGTTTCTGTTGCAGCCCAGCATTTGTCGTATATAGCTCCAAAAACGTTCTCAAGTGTGTCTTGCTGCAGGCGTCGTGTAAGTAAGAACTTAAAGGGATACTTCAACGAAGTTTGAAATATTCCCGTCGTGCTCAAAAATAGGTTGAATATGATCCACAATATCCGTAAATGACAATCGCACGTTTGTATTTTGATCCTGGTGGCTGTATTTTTTGTTATAAACGGCCCACTCTGGCAAGCGCTCGGAGAAGGCCCAGCTTAGAGCACGTGACATCCAACGCAATCGTGACGTAGGTCGTCTCAAGACGAGCAAAGCTACGGCGAGGCTGACGTCGAGAGGATGGCCTAGTCGTTCCAGCCACCGAAGCGGCAGCTTTTGAACGAATTTTGAGTGACGGGTTAATCTTCTATAATCTTCTAGAGGGATAATAGCGACTTCTGCGACACACAAAAGGGATTCTCGGGAAGAGGGGAGTTCCTCCTTCCCCCCTTCTCTCGTCGTGGCCGGAGACGAGACAACCTCTGTCACCAGCCGTCAAGGTTCCTAGACGAGCATTACAAACGAGGCGTTAGCGACATCCACCAGGTGCTCTGTGCTAATCGTTTAATTCGTTTTAAAATTCCTTTTCGAGACTTTTTAACAAGATATTGGTATGTTCCAGGTGATACTGCTCTTTTGAACACATATAGACCAAAAAATGAGCACCGAAATTTTGTTGTAGTATCCCTTTAAAGTCATGGCTGCTTGAAAGCTCATCCCAGAGCATGAGGGAACTTTTTATAGTAGCTTGCCACCCAATGATGGCTTAGGGCTGCCTCCTACTTTGGAACTGCCATGCTGAAATCCATCCGAGTTACTGGTGGAGAAAATCAAGTATTTCAGATTCTCCCTTCAGAAGGGCATGACGCAACTTCTGCCCTTTCTTCTTGAATTTTTCAGCTATTTAGACAATCAAAAAGTATGCACATCCTATCACAGGAATAGGCTGTAGCCATGGCTGCCTCAGGAAGTTCCTTGGCATAAACATGGGATATGATTGCAAGAAAGAGTGGGGCACTCAGTACCTGTGGGCACAATTTTCTTCCATGTTACAGAAAGGTTCTTAAAAAAATGTGTATCTCGGTAAGTTTCGGAGCCAATTGCAAGCTCATCTCATGAATAGAAAAATAAAGTTAAACAACAGAAGACCACTTAATGACCTCATTTCCAATGCAAAGTTTGTGGGCTTGGAGATTTCTCTTGGTTATTTTGGGAAGGTGCGGAACATCAAAAAGAAAATAAACGTGTTCGTTGTCAACTTCAAAAAATGGCTTATCACCACACACACCAAGCCTACGTTCGAAGCCCCCTAACCACAGACCACGGCCTTTTCTGTGAAGCGAACAGTCTTAAGCTCCCGAATGAGAGAAATGAGGAGACTGCGTTAAACAGAAGACGTTGTTGGAGTTTGCACAACAGTGTATGCAAGGGGCTAAACGCACCTCCTGAAAATTTCAGATAGCATAACAACCAAGGCTCTATCTGCAATGTTAGAGGTTCGTTCAACACCGTCGTCTGTAAACCCATGGACAATGTCGTGTGCAGGATCGTAAGTTAAATTCTTTTTTTTTAAACAATCTCATCGAAAATCAACATGCACACACATTGATGTGCAGCCAGACAGCCCGGCAGAAACAACAGCGCGAGAAGCTCGAACCGATCAGCTTCACGAATTCACGCCGAGCATGCGAGCACGCGGGCGGTCATGAGTCACCTTGATTGATGAAAAGTCAACCGAACATGATGCAGCAGAAAGCACACATGGACGGCACGCACGGCACAGACGAACGACGCAGGGACGAGCAGAGGCCATACAGAATGATGCAGAGGCGACGGCGTGCAGACAGGCAGGTCATAGCAGGCGCCATTCATCACGTGGTTTTTGTGACGTATTTGATTTAAACTATTTAGTTGTTTTAAGTACTTTAAACAATTTTAAAGCCTTGCCATTCAAAAAATAAATACTTTTCACAAAAAAAGTTTTGATTAATTTTAATTAAATTGCAGAAAAGCGCCACGTAGCGGAGGGTATTAAACGCACTATCTAGGCCGCGAATCGGCTCCTGTGTCCTCTCTTTACGTTTACTATATAACTCTATGCCGTTGGGGCTCCAGTTAAATCGTGTGTTACGGTGGTGGCCGCAGCAATGCAGTGTATTGCACATTGTGGCCGAATCGAGCTTGGGGTGCAACAAACAGAAGCAGCAGTTTCAGCGTGCTTTCTGCCAAAGAAAACTTACTCTATCTCGACTCGTGTCACCATAATTCAGCATACACTTTCTTGTCTTTGCATGTGAAGGAAGAAGGAAAGTACAAAAAAAAAGGAATATGACGTTGTGGTTGCCAGCCTTATTGTAGTAATCACAGTTTAGGCACGAAAATCGCCAAGCACTTTTTGTTGCGAGCTTCATGACTATATTTTCACCTTTATAACTAGGGCTTGCTTTACAAAGATCTCTGCTGTTTGAGGGCTCTTGCCAAGCTCCTGATGCTACGTCGTTCGCATAACAACGTGCTTTTAAAAGCAGAATATTAATTGCATGTGCAATTAATATTTTGCTAGGGCTAGGGTGACTAAAATAAAGCAAATTATGCAAAATAATTACATATCACCTCTTCAAGCAATATTCTTATTTCCGAGAGGTCTTCTCAAAGCATAGCTTATTCGGTCTTATAATTTACTGAAGTTGGTGTAAGTATAGACCGAAAAAAGAACTTGTGCCCGTTATTCAGTATACACATGTAATTATTTAATGTGTATCTCTGCTTTAAAAAAAAAAGTTAAGTACTTACGATGGCGAACATTACTGGTCAACCAGCGCTTGGCCAGTTTCGAATGTAACCACCCAGGAATTTATAGCTCTGCAGTGAATCTTTGAATTTAAAGTTGTTTCTTGTCTAATGGAGCCGGATCAATACTTTGAGTACCAGACTGAAGGTATAGATTCTTTTTATTAATTTTGATGGGTATACATTTGTAATTAAACAAATGGGCGGAGCGGCATCTGGCGTCGGAAAACCGAATTCTTCTTCTGTTTATTGTAATGTTCTGCCTGCGTGATATTGGCATTCGTTAAGCGACAAGGTGTTTTTTGTTTGTTTTCGAAGTGTTTTTTGTTTGTTTTTTAATTTTAATGTTTCAGATTTCGCGGATTGTATTGCTTTACTGTAGCACCTGTTTGTTGTGAGTAATATTTTTGAAAGGCTGACCAAGTCGGTGGATGTGCGCCAGCGAAAAAAATTAGAAAGTGAGTGTTACTGCATGTATTGAATATCATTTCTGGTCTAATTGAGTCGTTACAGATGACCAAGTTATCCTAATTTCTAAATATATAAAAGCCTTCGCTTTTATATAATGTTTTTATGTCAAAAAATCTCGAAAGTTTTATTCGCGGTGAACTGAAGGACACTGCGTTGACACGAGAAGTATAATATCACAAAAATACACACGGAGGTCTATTATTGGGTCATATGGGTTTCGTGCAAATTCACACCCCATAGCTCAAAAGTGACTTTTCGTTTTTTTTTTAAATATAATTGGGGTTTTGTAAACGGTCTCACTTATCATACAAATACTCCCTGAAAAGTGCGAATACCTTACATCCAATTACCACCCACATAGCATCATTGCTTCAAATTTCGAATTCACGAATATATGAGCGCTCACAACAATAGACGTATACTTTTCCATTCGCCTTAGTCATCAATGCAATGACGTGTTTTTTTTTGTTTTTTTTTCAAATGTCACATTAATAAAATGTGACTCAGTGGAAAAGTGCGACACAGTTTTCACCGAGAAGCAATAAAACCTGTTAAAATAAATAAAAATAATGTCGCCTGTACGTATGCGCGCACAAGGCAAACTTTCTCCCAGGTTCCAATGGTGAAAGCACTAATGTCAAAGCAAACGCAATTTATCGCACCGCCTCAAAAAATAGCGAAAAAAAAAGAAACAAAAAAACAGAAACCTATATAAACGATGTAAACGAATGCGAACATATAAAGAAGATATCAAGCGCTGACATTGAAATATCTATCTGGAAGATTCAGTTCTCTTCCAAGTCAACGTTTTCATCCTAATTTGATTGTTTGGTTAGTATGCTTTCTGTTCTCATATGAAATCAAAAATTTACCTAGTCGAATTCCTAAATTGAACAGTTAATAGAATGTATGCCAAATTCCCACCTAATATATGCGGCGTTTCAGAATGCACACTCAAATTAATTTCGCGGGAATTAAATTTTGAGCCTAAATGAAGACGACGGATCGAGAGGCCTTGTGGTTTCATTCAATTGAGCCGGTGTAAAAGTTTCAGGCACCACCGGTTTAGAAACTAAAATTGGTGTTTTTCTCTGCTCCGTCAAAACAACATTTGCCATTCCACTGAATTTATAGAAACGAAAATTTGCTAATATATTTTATGTGTAAAAAAGGCTTCTTTCTTCGTGTGTATAAAAAGCTAAAATAATAATAAATACGTACTTCTTAAAAAATAAACACTGACTGGACAATCTGGAGTCTACGTCTTGACTATGTATTGTAGTCCCGCACTAATAAAAGTAGAATGCCCAGAGGAAAAAAAAACAATAATTAATTTAGCTGTCAATGCAAGATATACTTTTTACGTAAAAAAAACTGTTCAGAACTGCACATTGAAAAGAAACATTTTAATGTGGGTTTTTTTGTAAAGATCCCTCTACTAGTAATCGTCGCCCGATAGGTATGCGCTCCGCCCGTCACCCAGGGAGTGACATACAGCAACGAGAAGAGAGAGAATGGGTTTACTGTACCTCCTGGTTGTCCGTCGTCGAGAGCCGGCAGTCCAGGCCAGCCGACCTTTGTTGTCGCCCGTCGATCAGAGCTTACAGTTGGAGTCCGTTTTCAGGCATGCGGATCGCCTTTCCCACGCCAGCGCTGCGTAGGCTGGCTGTCCCGGGTTATCAATGCCCGAGTCTCGCTGCGGAACCACTCCGGGATCGTCATAACCCAGGTCATATGACCCGGGCTCGCCATTTCCACCGATTTTTCTCCAGACCTCGCTGGTGGACCGCCCCAGGGTTCGCCATGGTCCAGGCTTGGCTCTGACGTTCTTGTCAAGCTACCAGCCTCGCTCAGCCGCACTGTCTCGCGCCAGCTCCTGACCTCTTTGCCGACCGCCTGTCACGTGCCCTCTGCCTCGTCTTTCACCCTCGGCTTCCACAACACTGACTGGACAATCTGCAATCTGCGTCTTGACTATGTATTTTATTCCCTCACAGATAAAAGTAGAATGCCCAGAAATAAAAAAAAGACAATAATATTTTGGCTCTCAATACAAGATATACTTTTTACGTAAAAAACTGTTCAGAATTGCACTTCGCTTTACTTTCCTTCTCACACTCTTCCAAATTGATCCACCTCGATATAAACCTAAGCCACGTTTCTAATCAATTTTGAACTTAAAATACCTGCGCAGTACCTGGTGAGGACGGCTAGAATAACAGAATAAAAATATTAGCCTTACAAAGTACAAGTTATTTATAATGTTAGATATAAAGTATATCTTAAATTTTGAGCATTATTTATCTTTATTGCTAATATTGCTGGAACTGACTGATGGAGAACCAAAACCACAAGAGCGTGGACCCACCACAAGCAATGTTCTTTAATAATGGAGCCGTAAATCTGCATTCAGTAGTGAGGATGTTAAATATTTGGAGCCTTAAAGGTGCTTAAAACAAAGGAGTGAGCCAAAATTGCGCTCTACACCGTAGAAGAGCAAGCATCTGTACTTTTTTCAGGCAGCCCGCAGGCTTCGATGCCAGTATTGTAACCCTTCCAACACTCTAAGCCTACAATTACATAACTCCCGTGTTTCCCATTGAGAGGTACATAATTCGAAACAGTCTTTTGTTATTTTTTTCTCTCATGGGGTCCGTATAAAAAGAGAGTCAGTTTCCCCTCAGCGTTCGATCGTGCTTCTTCACTGCCTTCGACGGCCGCGACGCTCTGTTGTTATCTTTCTTTCTCCTTTTATTTTTGGGCACAAGTTCGCCCCATTAAACGTTCAGTTTGCTCAGTTCTTCGCAGCCTCGTAACTTTTCATCCGTGACATTTTGGTGGAGGTGCGGGGTAGCGCATTCTATGTCCCTTAAGCGTACCCCGCCGAAGACATCCCGGCCAAGTGACGTGCTCAGCCCGGGAAGGCCACCCTTTGTCAAAGACGCCGAAGCTCGAAGGAGCCGTCGTACTAGAGGTCAGTCCCCCGAACTTGGTCTCTTGCCCGAGCAACGAATGAACAAGGCCCCGACCATGAACACCCCGCCAGTCGTCGTCCTGCCCGTCGCTCCGCGGACACCTGCTCCCTTCCTCGGCGAGATCTACGAAGACGTCGAAGACTGGATCAACCAGTACAAACGCATGGCTCGCCACAATGAATGGAGTGACGAACAACGCCTGCAGAACCTCTATTTCTCGGTTGAAGCAACTGCAAGGCGCTGGTTCGAAAACCATGAAGCTTCGTTGACCTCGTGGCACCCTTGCAATAACGAGCTCACCCGAACATTCGCCAATCAACACCAAAGGGAGAGGGCCGAAGACCTGCTGCAATCCAGGACCCAGGGCCCCAACGAAAGCATCACGAGCTTCGGGGAAGACGTGCTTCGCCTGAGCTCCCGCGCCGACGCTTAGGCCACAGAGGGAAAGAAACTGCGCATTCTGATTCGTGGCGTGAAGGACGACATCTTCGGAGGCCTCGTCCGCAACCCGCCGACCACCGTCGAAGCGTTCGTCACGGAGGCGACCAACATCGAGCGCGCGCTTCAGGCGCGCGCTTCCCACTACCACCGGCATCCAGGCGTCGCTGCACTCAAGCTGCTTAACGGCGAAAGCACTCCGGGTACGCCGGACATCTGGGAAATTATCCGGGAGGTCGTCCGGGAAGAACTGCGAAGGTTCCTGGCAACCGCCAGTCGTCCGTCAACCCTTTCCATCGCCGAGGCTCTCCGAGAAGAAGTGCATCGGGCGCTCCAACCAGAGGTTCCCGTCACCACGGTGGCACCGGAGGAACCGACTACGCCGCCATGGCCCGACGATCGCCGCAAGCTTCCCGCCAAGCCACGGCGCCGAACCGAAGAGACGCCCCAACACCGCAGTACCCCCGAAGACAGGAAAATCAGGCGCACGTTCCCCCAGAGCGACCTCCGCCGAGGAAGACAGACGTCTGGAGGACGGCCGACCGACGCCCGCTGTGTTACCACTACGGGGAAGCTGATCATGTGTACCGCCCATGCCCATACCGACCAGTCGGGCTGCGCGGATTCCACCCAAGCGACCCGCGCCCCCGGTATGGTGAACGCCCTCGGGAGATCGACGAGTACCTGCGACGAGCCCAGTCCCCCGAGCCTGCGTCCCCCCGAGAGTTCCGGTCGCCGTCCCCGCGACGTTCAGCTTCGCCGATGCACCGACCCCGACGTGAAAGCCTATCACCCCTCGCTGCTCGCCGGGGAAACTAGGCGCGGCAACCCCTGGATGTGGAGTTGCCGAAGACGACCGACGCCAAGATCCTCCACGAACGTCGGAAGGCCCCCACTGGAACGCTATCAGAGATCGATACGACGCCCCTGCAACGGTGTCCAATACCCTAAACGTCGTCATCGACGGCCACGACGCATCAGCGCTCGTGGGCACCGGAGCAGACTACTCAGTGTTGAGTGGGAGGCACTCCCGCCGCCTTCTAAAAGTCACCACGCCGTGGGATGGACCACAAATACGAACCGCCGGAGGGCACCTCATCACACCGGTCGGGAGATGCACTGTTCGCGTCGAGATCCACGGTGAGACGTGCCCTGTGAAGTTCGTCGTTCTGCAAGACTGTTCAAGGGACGTTATCCTCGGAATGGACTTGCTCTGCGAGTATGGCGCCGTTATCGACCTCGGGGCAAACCAGCCGACGCTGCGAATGCCTGTTTTACCGCCGGTGGAGACCAAAATGACGTCAACCCCGATCCGAGTAATCGCCGGCCATGTGAACTTACCGCCGCGGTCGAGTGTTTTCCTCAACGTCATAACCGACGCAGCCATGCACGGTGAAGCTCTTCTGGAAGGCAGCGTCCAACTGCTCCTTGAGAAAGGAATTGGCGTCGCACGAGGCGTAACGGATCCCCAAGAAGGACGTACAACTGTTCTTGTGACAAACTTCCGAGAGGAGCCGCAGCACCTAACGAAGGTTACAACTGTGGGCCACATTGAGGAGCTTCAGGCGCAAGTCGTGGTAACCGCAATCTCCGTAGAAACCTCGTCGTCCAAGCACAACAGCACGCTGCCGCCGCCGATCGACATTGACCCCCAGCTCCCAGCTCCTAAGCGCCGGCAACTGGTTGATCTCCTCGCTGAATATCGTGACTGTTTTGCCACGTCGTCGAAAGTTCGCCAAACACCAATGGCGAAACATTACCGACGACGACGCGCTCCCTGTCCACCAGTCGCCGCATCGAGTCTCCTTAAAGGAAAGAAAGGTGATTCAGGATCAAGTCCAAGAAATGCTCGACGAGAAACACCATTCAACCCTCAAAAAGTTCATGGGCGTCCCCAGTCGTCCTTGTAAAGAAGAAGGACAGAACCCTGCGGCTCTGTGTGGACTATCGTCGACTGAACGCTGTGACGAAGAAAGACGTCTATCCGCTCCCCCGCATCGACGATACGTTAGACCGACTGCGCCTATCCCGATATTTTTCGTCGATGGATCTGAAGAGTGGCTACTGGCAGATGGAAGTCGACGAACGCGACCGGGAGAAAACTGCCTTCGTCACTCCCGACGGACTCTACGAGTTCAAAGTGATGCCGTTCGGGCTTTGTACTGCGCCAGCCACCTTCCAGCGTGTCATGGACACCGTGCTGGCAGGTCTGAAATGGTAGAGCGGCCGCGTCTACCTCGACGACGTCGTGGTATTTTCACGAGATTTCGACGAGCACCTGAAACGACTTCGAGCCGTGCTTCAAGCCATCAAGAACGCCGGCCTGTCACTCAAGCCAACAAAGTATCGATTCGCCTATGGTGAACTTAAGTTCCTTGGCCACGTCCAGAGTAACAAAGGTGTTCTCCCTGAGCCTGAGAAGACCCGTGGCGTGGCTGCATTTACGCCGCCGTCTGACAAGAAGGCCGTGAAAAGATTCCTCGGACTTTGTGCCTACTGCAGACGATTTGTTCGGGACTTCGTCAAGCTGTCCGCACTGCTGACGCACCTCACGAAGGACGCCGTAAAGCTCGAATGGACAGACGAACACCAGCGGTCATTCGATGAGCTGAAACGAAGACTCCAGACGCCCCCGATTCTCGGCCACTTCGACCAGTTCGCTGACACAGACTCTGTATCAGCGAACTGGTCGAAGTGGCCGAGAATCGGGGGCGTCTGGAGTCTTCGTTTCAAATTACCAAATTACTGGCCAAATTACTCATATTTTGTAATTAAATTACATTACTAATTACTTTGCTGAAAATTGCTGAAATGTAATTAAATTACTTTACAAAATACCGCAGCCAGAAAGTAATTAATTACCATTACAAATTACTTTTAAAAGTAATGACATTACTTTCGCATTACTTTTGTACACTTTTAAATATAAAGGAGCTATTGATAACTTCCTTTTACAGATAACTTTATTTACATTATTTACACAGTTCATGGCACACAGCTAGAACTCTCTGTTGCATGTTTACCGATGGACAGAGGAACGCACGCGACTGATCCGTTTCCCACCCCAACCCGGACAACTATTTTGAGAGATGACTGAGGACCCTACGCGGATTATGTCTGGGTGGTGGGAGAACGATTGTCATTGTTCGCAAAATCGCGTCGAGGGCCGTTCCACCAGGGGCCTTAGCTCGACCTACTTCCCCTCCTTCATTTCCCGAGAATGTCGAGCAGAAAAGCTCGAATGGAAGGCACTTACCAGCCCTATTTCTCACAGTGGAAGATAACACAGAGAGGGTACGCAGTATGCATCAGAAAAAGTAAGCGGAAACTTTCAAGAGGGGCCAGAAAACGTCGAATGCAAAACCGCAAAACATAGGTAGAGAATAGCGCTGAGCGGGTTTTCACAGTTCAAGAGAGTGGCAGAAAATGTCTAGCTGACAGCGGGCGCAAGAGTCGCACCAGCCGCATTAGCATCAGCAACATAGCGGCGGCCAAATATCGTTTTTTGGAAAGGTGTAGAGGAAAAAGAAAAATTAAAATAAAAAAGCGCTCTTGTGTATTGTGGACACAAAAAAAATATGCCTGGTGCGAAAAAGTAATTAGGTAATTTAATTACAATTAACGCCGCAGGAGTAATTCATTACATTACTAAATTACCTGCTACAAAAAGTAATGAATTACATTACTAATTACTGGAACAAGTAATTAAATTACTGTAATTTCATTACAGTAATTATATTACTGCCAGCTCTGATACAGAGATCCACACGGACGCCAGTAACACCGGACTTGGCGCGGTGCTTGTTCAATGGCAGGACGGGGCAGAGCGAGTCATCGCATACGCGAGTCGGACGCTGTCTAAGGCGGAGAGGAACTACTCTACAATTGAAAAGGAGTGCCTTGCTGTCGTCTAGGCGATAACAAAGTTTCGCCCATATCTGTATGGAAGTCCTTTTCGCGTGGTCACGGACCACCACTCGCTCTGCTGGCTCGCGAATCTGAAAGACCCCTCCTGACGCCTCGCCCGGTGGAGCCTACGACTGCAGGAGCTCGACATGACCGTTGTGTACAAGTCCGGCCGGAAGCACCATCACGCCGACTGCCTGTCAAGAGCTCCTGTCGAGGTCGGTAATGCCTGCATCGAAGACAACGACGATGAGTGTTTCCTCGGCGCTTTGGACGTCAGCGACATGGCAGCACTCCAACGAGACGACCCTGAACGGCGAGCGCTCATCGAGCACTTAGAGGGACAAGCGAGTTCGGTTCCCCGTGCTTTCTTAAGAATCCTGCATACATTCTCCATGCGGCGAGGGGTGCTGTACAAGGAGAACTTCGTCAACAACAACACAGCATGGCTGTTGGTTGTTCCTGCGAGCTTTCGAGACGAAATATTCCAAGGATGCCATGACGACCCAACGGCCGGACACCTTGGCTACAGCAGGACGCTCGCCAGGATTCGAGAAAAGTACTACTGGCCGAGGCTACCGAAGACCGTTCACCTATACATTCGATCATGCCACGAGTGTCAGCGAAGCAAGAAACCGCCAACGAAGCCGTCAGGACTTCTGCATCCGATTTCTCCCCCGTCTATGTCGTTCCAGCAGATCGGAATGAATTTACTTGGCCCTTTCCCATCGTCAACGTCGGGAAACCGCTGGGTTATCGTCGCCACCGATTACCTCACACGGTACGCCGAGACGAAAGCCCTTCCAGCAGGTACGGCTGTTGAAGTCGCCAAGTTTTTCATTGAGTCCATTGTCCTCCGGCACGGCGCCCCTGAAGTCCTCATCACAGAGCGTGGATCTTCGTTCATGGCCCAGCTGACGAAAGAGATTCTTCGTCTCAGTGGCACCGGCCATCGTCGAACCACTGCATACCATCCGCAGACCAACGGGCTGACCGAGCAACTCAACAAGACAATCGCCGATATGATCTCCATGTACGTCGACGTAGAGCACAAGACGTGGGACGAGGTGTTGCCCTATGTCACGTTCGCCTACAATACGGCGGTTCAGGAGACCACTGGATTCACCCCTTTCCAGCTGGTACATGGTCGGAAGGTAACGACCATGCTGGACACAATGCTGCCCCATGAGCCATCTGACAATGAGAGCGACGACGCCCAGGCGGTTGCTCAACGCGCCGAAGAAGCCCGCCAGCTCGCCCGACTCATGATTCAAGACCAGCAACGCGTCGACGCGGGCCGCTACAACCTTCGTCGCAGGGACGTTCACTTCCAGCCCGGAGACAGGGTGTGGGTGTGGACGCCCATCCGTCGCCGCGGCCTCGGTGAGAAACTGCTGAAACGGTACTTTGGACCATACAAGGTACTTCGTCGCCTCGGCTAGCTGAACTACGAGGTGATGCCCGACGGAACAAGAACATCATCACGCCGCCCATCACGACCTGAAGTCGTCCACGTCGTGCGCCTGAAGCCGTACTACGCTCGATAGGACTGTGGATCTTATGTGTTTCAAATGACTCTTTAGTTTGCCGTTATTTTTATGTGCTTTGTTTTGTTTTGTGTTGCATCGGGGCGATGCACTTTTTAAGAGGGGAGTAATGCCGCGCGCCAAGTAGGCAGCGCGGCCGTAGCCTGACGATTATCGCGCTTGCCTCCCACGCGAAGGGCCAGGGTTCGATTCCTGGCCGCGGCTACGCATTTTTGTTTACACTGTGATGTTCTGGTAAATTCGAGAACCGTCTAGCTGATTCGAGGTTAGAATGTTCTACGCGTCGAACCTTCCCCATCGAATGCTCCAGAATCCAACGCGTGTACAAAAGCGGCTCCGCTCGCAAGCAGGATTCAGTTTCGCCCCAGCGTTCGACTGTGCTGCTACGCCGACTTCGACGCCCGCGACGCTCTGTTATTATCTTTGTTATCCCTTTAATTTTCGGCACAAGTTCGCCACATTAAACGTTTATTTCTTCCTGTTTATTTCCTTTTATTTTGGTCACTGCCCGTGACGATATATCTTCGTCCTTGAGAAGACCTATCCTGCTTCTAGAAAGAGCCGTCCTTCAAGCAGTGATCTGTCTCCCTGCCCCATGATACGGGGAAAAAAAGGACGGGTTTCCCCATTTTGTTAATTTATTGTAACTGACAGAACCATGGACCTGCCGAATATCTGACTTACTGTATATAGATGCTTTACACACACGTCAAATTACAACCGCCGTTACGGCCTTCTCCGCCTTACCGAGATACCAAGCCACTGAAAAAAGCTTTGACGAGCCTCTACGAAGGCCAACGCTGGGGAGAAGGACACAGTCGTATCAAAAAAGGCCATAACCTATCCTGCTGTGGTAATGGTGAAGCGAAGCGATAAAAATAACAGGAAACAAAAACTCAAAGTCGGTTATGGCGGCGCCCGTGCACAGCTGCTGTAAAGCATATATATACTGCCTGTCAAAGATCCGACAGGTGCACGGTTCTGTCGGTTACAATAAATGAATGATAAGCGGAGACGCGTCTTTTTAAGAACATATATGTCCTTAAAAAGAAAGCTATTCTCCCAAGCTAAATAAAAACACAGGTAAGTAGACAAATACAAAATAAAAAAGTTCCTTTCACGTGTGAATAACTAGAGGGATGAAGTGGGAAAAAGTGTGTGACTGATAACAACCGCCTACCTCGCCAGAAAAAAAAGTCGCGTATCCACTCAAGTTTTGGTGTGATAGCTACCATCTATGATTCAGTAGCCAACGTTTACGTGGACAAAATATTGACCGGAAAGTAAATTTATTTCTGGTAAATTTAGAGCGGCGTCAAAACTAATTCAAAAGCGATACTAAATACGTAAAAAGTATTGTATGACTCCAAAATTCAGTAAAGGGAAATTCGATTAAACGGCGTCAAGTGATTTGATGAAACGGCGTTCGATGAAATGTCTAGTTTTTTCGATGAAACGGCTTTCGATGAAATGGCGTTCGATGAACTGTCCGGTACCCGCGCTATGGAGTATCGTGACAACAAAAAAGTTTAGCTCGGCAGGGGCGTAAGCAGCGCTGCAATGTCCGTCGACGGCCGTGTCGAGAACGACGTAATACACAAAAACAAAAATTAACAGCCAAAAAAAAATCGTTAGGCACGCGCTACCCTAGGTGCGTCCTATTATCTCTCTGTTCTGCGAATTCCACAAATCAGCAAGAGCTGTGGCTAATTTTTTTTCTTTTTCTTTTAAATTATTAGTCATTGGAGCTTCTTGGAGCACTCGGACCACCCTGTGTCATTGTGGTGCGCAGAGATTGTAAGTGACTGAACTCATGGATGAAAAACGTATTACAACAAAAATTTCTTAAACCATGCAAACAGAAATGCCAGAACGATATGAAGATTCTCAAAATTGAAGTTCAAAAATGCTATCCTAATAGCGTACATATTCAAAATTGCTTGGTAAAAAAAAGAATATAATATATACTTATTTGTGGGCATGCTGAGAAAAAAAGTATTGGCCATTAATTCTTCCTTTTAAATTATAATGTGGGTTACACGCCGTAAAATATGACATCTTCAAACCTGGCCCGTTTTGTGTCACTTCCGAGAAGTGCAGCTTTGGAAGTCCAAAAGCTGGCCTTCATTGAGCTGTCCAGTTCACTCGGTAGTGACAGCAGAGTAGACGCTATACGTGTTTGAGGCCAATCATGTCTCCGGTTAGGGTCACGTGACAACAGTCTCGAAGCTGTTGATAACGCTGAACATGGAACTTGCCTTAAGCCCAGGGCCACACATAGCATCGACTGCACTATCAACCTTGGGTCGAACTGCCAACAGGATATTAGTCACTCATTCTCTCGTTGTGTTCATTGTTGGTATGCCCCTGAAGATTAGTCTTTGTGATCGCACCCCCGTTCTGGCCTAGAAAGAGCTCTGCTTTTTAACTCCTCTTTTTTCTCCCTCTCCCTAAGCTGAAAACATTGTAGAGGGTACGCACTCGGCGGACCAATAAACCGTAGACGATTCACTAAGCTCTCTGTGGGCATGTAACGGAAGGAGCGTGATCACGTGGTTTGACGGATGACGCATTAACCGTTGCCAATCCCGGAATGCCTTCCTGCGGAACTAGTTTCGCGTGTCGTGCGCCCCGCGGGGCTGCTGTAGATTTCGCTTCTATGGTAAATGTATCTCCATCGAAAAGTCCTACCCGTATATTGTCAATAAGCAATTTCTACAAAGAAGCCCAAGAAATTATTATGATGCCTTCAGTTTTCGGTTCGTCAAATGACAGCTTGTGCTACATCGTGGCGAATCTTCACGGATCTCCTCCTTCTCGGCTTTGTGTTTGAGTGGTTGGTCTGGAGTGCCCGTGTCGACATATATCTCGGATTACATATTTCAAGTCTGGTATTTTCAACGTAAGTGCGCTGCAACCTACTCGGCGACAATCGGCCGTTCTGTAGTGCCTATCTCCTGGCAGTGTCTATCTTCTGACAGCTAGCTGAACAATTCCCCCAAATTCTACCGCAGTAGCCTGCCATTAGCTGTCTGAAATAATATGAAAATTTGCAGTTAAAATACTGACTTCCTTTTCTCCCTGCGTTTTGTTAAAACACGTTTCATAGACACCTTTTCGTGGCTACACGTTTCCTGGACACACGTTTAGTCGACACTTGTTACGCGAATTGCACGCTGCAGGGACATTTCCTCGCGCCTGCATTCCTGAAGAGCGTGCTCACCGACCCAGCCCACCCGTTCACGCCACTTCTTGGTAGGTCTGCAGCAACTCATTACAGAAAAATAATATATTTTGAGTTGTTTATAAACATCACGTGTTGATGAAACAATCTGTCGATGAAACGTCGTTCGATGAACTTATTGCAGCGGCAATGAGTGGGGACTGCCAGTAGAACTCTCTTTTTTTTTTTCGGGGGGGGGGGGGGGGCGTGGGGGGGGAGGGAATTTGGCCGGCTTCCGGGAGACTAGACACTACCAAGGAATTGCCTTTGGTTCTTGTTTCATTTGCAATCTTCTGTTGTATAGCAGCTCAGTAGTACCTCTTCACATATTACAGATTCCTTAGTTTGTGCTCGTCTATAGAATGGGCTGTGTGTAATAAACTTTTCGGGGATTTGAAAACAATTCCTTGTGTCTATTTACCTGTGCTTTTGCAAACACCTGGGTGAGTTCATTTGTTTTTTGTTTGTTGAAATGTTAGCTCTTTGTTTTAAATGGGGTTAAGAAGTTCAACACGTCTAAAGATCTACAGTGACAACAAATAATTTGTTTTACATTTCATACGATAGCGGTAAAAAGAAACACTGCAGGCAGCTATAGCATGATGGTAAAGAGGCCCATAAGACAAGCTATAAAAGCAGCTATAACAAACCATACACAGAGCATTAGGCGGCTAAAGCAACCATAGAAAATGCCATAGGCTGCTATAGCACGGTGTCTAAAAAGATCCACAGAGTAAGCCAAAGAGATCTCTATAGCAGACAATACAAGAAGCTTAATGCGGCTAAAGGAACCATAGGAAATGCCAAAGGCTGCTGTAGCACGATCGGTCTAGACCGATACGCTGTTTACAAACAAGCCGGCGTTTGCCCACACCAAGTGTGGGCACTGCGCGAGTGCAGCAACCGAATTCGCATGAAGTGAAGCGTCTGCGCATGCGCAGTGCCGTCGAGAGCACCACCGCAGCTGCGTGGCGTCAGGGCCGCGTGTTGGTCTATAAAGAACCATAGGACGAACTATAGAATGAGCTATAGCGGACCATACGAAGAACAATAGACGGCTAAAGAATTCATAGACAAAGCCATAGGCAGCTATTGCACGGTTTCTAAAAAAAGTCATAAAGTAGGCCAAAGAGATCTCTATAGCAGGCCTTTAAAGGAGCTATAGACGGCAGAAGGAACCAAAAAAAAAAGCCATAGGCGGCTATAACTTCGTTTCTAAAGAGACCCATAGATTAAACCATACAAAATTTGAGAGCAGCATTTCCATTGAAGAATTTATTGACAACCATAGGCGAGACCATAGGAAAAGCTATAGGCAGCCATAGATGCGGCTATAGCTAATTGGGCCGATTTCCTATAGCCGGCCATACAAACGATTTCTTATAGCCGATCATGAACCATTTTTGTATGAGCTGCACCACAAGGAACTGGTATACCAGCGAAAAGCCGCACACTTGACAGGCCCTTGAAGGAACAGGAAGAGTGGAAGACGAAGGTTCAGATATAGAAAAAAGGAAGAAGTCGTTTAGCGCAATATGTAGACTAAAGAGAAAAATTTTATTAAAATCGTTGTTAGTCCAGGGGTACGTCTGTCTTTTTTGTTCGTCTCTTTATGTATTTCCTTAAACGTTCAGCTGGCATTTCAACAAACATGAACTAACTAGCTCAGCTTCAAGCCGTCACAAGTTCAGTCTATCTTAGGTTTTATGTGAACTTTGTTTTGTTTTGCAGTGTAAAACCGAAACTATCCCAAGCAACGTTTTGTTCGTCGTATTCGCTTCCGTCGTGTGTGCGTTCATGCGCCCGTGTTCGTATGCGCGTGTGAATGCGCCCGCGTGCTTGTTTGTGCGTACGCGCATGCGCGCGTTTATGTGCGTGTCTGCCCGCGCGCAAGCATGTATCTTTTCTGCGTTTTAATGAACTACTCCAGAAAGAAGACCAATTGAATGTCCCTGGATACCGTAGTAAACACTAAATGTTTGTATTATTATTATTATTATTGAAATACGTCAGCGCGAAGTCCAGTGGTTCATCCATAACTCTGCAGTAAACACTAGTTGATTGATTGGTTGATTGATTGATTGAGTTTTATTTTTGCCGGTCGTGAACTGAGACAGATGCCAATCGGCCGTTTCCGCAAATAGTGCGAACATCCTTCGCTCTCCTAAATATTGCGCTTCGAACGTACCTCGAGAAGTCCGACGCCTTGGTCGTCTCAATTTCAGCAGTTCAATTACCAATTAGGTCAGTTTAATTACTGTATTTACAGTTAAAAAGTCTGCTACAGCCAGTTATATTAATATATGTTTTTGCTTCTTTTTAAAAAAAAAATATATGGTATGACGACGGTTTGCGCGCAGGCAGCGGGCGACATAAAACTTATGCAATTTTCAATTGAAAACTTTTGCACATAAAGTGGGAAGCTCAACATTATACTGTTTTAGACAGGGGAGAGACTCGTACTTGAGTCCAAGTCTTTAAGAAAGTGGTGAATTTTGAAAGACAAAGCCTCCTCTATTTCTGGTGTTTCTCCGCAACTCACGCCATAAGTTAAGAAAGTCGCAAATTAAGTTTAAAAAAAAATATTGCGAATGGTTAAAGTGGAAGAAGTTTTAGTAACTCGAACAAATTTACCCGGAACAGGTCATCAGCCTGCTCTAAAGGCACGTGTTCCATAAAAAAAAATCAATTGTAGAAAGAATAAAAAACAAGCGTTCCACTTAAAGCCGTTTGATCTGCTAAAATTTGCCAGGACTTAGTCAAACCTAGTGGAACGCCAACCTATTGCGGAATTTAACTGGAACCTAAATGGAACCAGATTAAGAGTAAATAGATGCCACACGCTTTAAAGATGCGTTGAAGACGCTTCCATGTGTACCGAGAGTGAGCTACTTCTATAATCTTAAACAATACTAATGGAGCGCCTGAATTATACTTGAAGTGTCAGCGGTTGCTTAGAGCGTACTTGGAGTAGGCCAGTCGTTATATGATCTAAATATACTTGGCAAGCATACTTGGATCATGGAACGGCTCCCTCATGCCATATACAACTGCTCTACTTTTGTAATATTCTATTACAATGCCTGCCTTAGGTATGCTAGAAGTATGTGGGGTATACTTTTATTACACTCTTTTTCGCTAAGGGTTCCTACAAAAAAATAGCATAATTTCTTAAAAAAAAAAATTAACGTTGCACATTCATTTTGAAGTAAGAAGTTCTGTCGTTGTCTTTCTCGCCTTCTGTATGACCAGCTCGACCAGCTGTGCCGTGCTGAAATGAAATGGAAGGTCCGTCGTTGCATCAACTTCAGAGCTGTTACTTTGAAACAATGTTTTTGTGGGAACTTGAATGTATGTGAAAGATTACCCACATTTCGTTGTTCCTGTAACCTATGCCAAATGTGTATGTATCTAGAAATCATGACCTATTAGTGTATTTTAATAACTCCTAATTTGCATCAATCTGCTGCCTCCTCGTCGTCGTATTTATATTTTCGTTTCATTGGTCGTCCTCGTATTTTTGTATTTCTTGTGTTGGTTTAATAAATAGGCTAATATCTTTTGCCCTGCTTGATCGTGAGCGTTTTATTTCGCGGCAAACATAGGGCTATATAGAACGCGTCGAGTTGTGTCAATTGAGCTGTTAAACTAAGTAATATAACGGCTATGTTATTTTGTATTAATGCAAATAGTTACCGTTGGTGTATGTCAGGAAACTGGTAAGTTTGTAATAGACGCCATAAACAAAAAACGAATTGTACAAATATCTGAGACAGACAAGGTAACGTGAAGTTCAAGTTATCAGTGGTCCACGCGGTATGCTTTGCGCAGGAAAGCGTCTCCCCTTTCCCGCAGTGAGTTAACATTTTCAAAGAAATATACCGTGCGAGAGTTGATATGGAAGAGGGGATTCTGAATATCTAGCACGTCCCATTGCGGACGCGCTAAATAAAGGAGGCTTAGCTGACATCGGCGCGTTGATCCTCCAGCCAGTAATTATAGGAATCGCAAATTACTTCTGGAGATTGAACTTTGATCCGCGAGTGCACCGAGTTCGCGTGGGACGGCTTTTCTCAGGCTTCGCTGAGGGCGGGGTCCGTCTGTTGACCGAGGCTTAGTTCGCGGAGAGCGCTTTGAATGTAATCACAGGCATTACCTATCTGCAGTGGAGATCCAAGGTTTTGGGGGTAAATATGCTCTATTCTCTATCGGTGGGGGAGGACACGTCCACTGAAATCCGACTTTAGTCGTTGATGCGGTGAAAATGCAATTAAGGTTGTGCGAGAGCGGCAGTTTGAGCGGAATCCAAAAATTAAAGCACGGATTGTCTCCAGAGTATTGGCAATAAACAGAGAGGATTTATTTAAATTCATTTTACCAGGATCTGCCCGGTGATCCTAGGGTCTAATGGAAAATTCAAGATTTTAAATAAAAGAAAAGAAAATTATATTAACGCAATTTTTTCCCAGAAAGAACGCAGGGCTCGTGATAGTCCACTCATATTAAGTCCTGGCAAATTAGTCTTTCTCCATGTCAAACTTGACTGTTATTTAAATCATTGAACTCTGACTCGGGACCACTTCATGAAATTATATACAACTCCAAGGGGAGGCGACACCACACAGCGTAAGAAAGTATAAAGGAGAAGAGGGAAAATCTGCCTCCAAAGAGCGTCTGCTACAAAAAAATGGTGCAGCCTGGCGGGCCAATTATAACAGGCAAGGGGGATATCGATTGCACGCGGTTTGTGTTATGGGGTTAAATAGCTGTAAAAGAGAAAAAAATATCGTAAAAAAATAAATAACAATGTTTTCTTGTTTTTTTGTTTGTTTTATTTTTACCTATCAAAAAATGCTACAGTTGTTACATGCACTTTTGGTCAAAAATACTGAAACCAAGCCGAATCCGTGCCTTCCGGCGTCTGAGTACAGGCGGCGAAGAATCTCTAGGATCCCATAATACATGATTTCTGGGGGTAATTTTCAGTGTAAACATCTTACATTAAAGGCATTAGCGCGGTTTTGAAGCCTGGTCCTGAGACGCCACCTCGCTGAAGCTTGGAAATTTACACATGAATTAAGTTTTCACGCAGCTTTATTGCGGATTGTAATAATACATAAAAAACAATCTACATTAAATGGTTTCTGCACGAAAACGGCTTTTGTTTAATAATTATTCTCGCAGATGTTTGCCGGAAATCATTATATACGCACAATGTGATGCCAAATTATTTTGTATATACATTTTTAAATAAAAGAACAGTCATAAATTATTTTATTTTTCATGTGACACCTCTATTTTCCGCTAACAAAATTGAGTCTGACGCTTTTGCGTGATGGTGTTTTGTCTTGACAAGCTGTCGTCCCGCTCAGCAAAAATTGCGAAGATCGGACGCGCTCCGTTTCCGAGAGGGTCGTCGACACCGTTTTTGTCTTTATTTACTACTGCGTGGTGAATGTCTGCTTACGTTATAAATCAATTCATAAAACTTTAGTCAACTCTGTTTAAGTAATAAACAACAAGGTGTCTAAAGACTGGTGAAAAACACAGAGAAATGGAAGGTAGGAAATTTTACTCAGTTATATTGGCGCGCACAGGGCCGAGCAAGCAACGCTCGGCCACAGACTTCTAGACAGATTCGCGTTTATTATTACTCGGTACGTAACTTTTAATGCACGCAGGTCTGAACAAGCATTGCTCGGTGACGGACTTCTAAAAGATTCGCGTTTGTTTTTACTCGCGACGTATTTGTATCATTTCATGCTGTTTTTTGTTCCGAAATGTGCATGTTCCTTCTCAACCCGAACGCCCTACGCTATGAACTTCTAGGCCAAACTTTTGAGGTGGTGATGCAGACCAGATAAGAACCAGCGCGGGACCTTGTCGAGTCAGTCTCGTTCTCGCTTCATGCTACGCTGACAAATCACCACCTGCTTTTTTGCTGTCTCCACGCGCATTCCTTAGTTTGTTTGGCAGAAGTTCGCGGATTAAACCTCTTGTTTTGTTCATTATTTATCGCCACTTCGCCATACTCCGTTACATTTTTTGTGGAGGTCCAGTTTACGGTATCCCATGAAGCGTACCCCACCGAGGTCTCGCAGCGCAAGGCAGTCCCCTGGTGAAGAAGACTCTCCTGGAGAATACCGAGACCCGAGCAAGCCTCCGCACGAAAGGTCGACCCCAGAATTGGGACTTCTACCGGAACCCCATAAAAAGAATTTGGAGAGATCAACTATGACACCATGGGGCCTGCAAACTAAGAATCACGCGGCTGCCTCCCGCGTCGTTTACCCACCTTTCGACCTTCGCACGCCGACGCCCTTCAACGAATACATCTACGAAGACATCGAGGATTGGCTCAAACAGCACGAGTCAGTGGACGGCACAATGCGTGGACGCTTGAGTCGTTCCTGCAGAACGTCTACTTTACCCCCGAGGGCACGGCGCGTAACTTGTTCGATAATCATGAAATCTCGATCACGTCACTGGGACCAGGAGAAAGAAGGAGCTTCGACGGACGTTCGCCAGGCAGCATTCAAGAGAGAGTGGCGATGACCTCTCTTGAACGAGGAAGCAAGGCACCAATGAGAGCATCATAAGTTACGCTGAAGAAGTCCGATGTCTGATTGCACACGCCGACTCTCAAGCGAAAGAGGAAAAGCCGGTAAACTTCTAGGTGTGTGGCGCAAAGAAGAAATTTTTGGAGGCCTAGTACGCAACCCACCTGCGACCGTTGATGCTTTTGTGGAGAGGCGTCGAACATTGAGTAAGCCCTCCCTGAGAGCCAGTCACTACTAGCTACTTCCCGTCGATGCCGGCGCCACGCCGTCCTTTTGCAATATCAGCATCATGATCCCGAGCTTCTGCGAGATTATCCGCAACGTCGTACGGGACCACCTGCAGGAGCTGCTGCCTGCTGCAGAACGCCTGGCTTTGCTCTCGGTCGCCCAGATTGTTCGAGAAGCATTATATCAAGCCCTCCAGTCGCAGTCTTTCGTTGACGGGCCAGACCTCTATGGACCGACCCCGGGCGTCATGGCGCGACGACGGCCATCAGCAACCCGCTAGTACCACACCCCGGCGCCCCCTCGCCGGGAAGCCCCCACGTAGAATTACGCTCGGAACACTGAGGAACAAACTCCATAGGTCCGAGCCGAACCTCCGGCGCCAAGGAAGACAGACATGCTGTGCACTGCTGACTGACGCCCGCTATGTTACCACTGTGGGGAAGCCCAACACGTCTACTGCCGTTGCCCGTACCGGCTGCTACGGCTGCGCGGATTCCACCGCGACGACTCGCGCCCTCACTAACGTGAGCGACCTCGGAAGTATCGATAACTACCTGCAACGTCCACCATCTTTGATGCCTGTGCCTCGACATGGTTCCCGGTCGCCCTCAGAACGACGTCCAGCTTCGCCGATGCATAGGTTCCACAGTGAGATCCTGTGGCCCCTCACTCCTTGTCAGGGAACTTAGGTGCCGCAACCCGTGCAAGTGGCGTTGCCGAAGACGATCATCCTAAAGATCCTTCAAGAACGTAGGAAGGTCCCAATTCTAGCGTCGACAAGCATTGGAGCGACGATTTTAGAACGGTGCCCAAAAACTCAACGTTCCGACGCGTCTGCACTCGTCGAAACCGGAGCAGATTACTCCGTTCTGAGTGGGGAGCTCTCTCGCCGCCTCCGGAAAGTCATGGTGCCGTGTGATGGCCCAGAGATACGAACCGCTGAAAGGCACCTCATCACGCCTGTTGGGGCGAACCCTGTTCGTGTCGAATTTCACGGAGATATCTGTCCAGTGAATTTGGTCGTCGTCTAGGACTGCGCTAGAGATGCCAACTTTGGCATGAACGTCCTGGGTAAATACGGTCCCGTGATCGAATTTGAAGAAAGTAGATTGAAGCGACGAAGGCCCGTCTTTCACGGACGAATCCAAGACGACGCCAGCCGCCGTCCAAGTCATTGCAGACCACTTGAACATACAGCCAAGGTCGAGTGCTCTTTTTCCCGCCGTGGGCGATGCAGTCACCTGCGGTGGAAGTTCTTCCAGAAAGGCAGCTGCTTTGACGAGCCCAGCCGCCGACGGAATGTCAAACAGAACAGAACGAGTTTATTCAGGACGCCATACTTTATATACACACAAAAGGACACCATGTTGCCAACCGAGCATCTGAAACCGAAACTGGACGACGTTCAATAATTCATACAATAGACAACAGAACGCCTACTGCTTCTCAGAAGAGAAATGGGCGTCGCAAGCTCCATAACGGATCTGCAGGATAGACGCACTGTGGTCATCGTGACAAACGTTTGACTGGAGGCGCTACACCTCTCAAAAGGTGCCGCTATATACTCCGTCGAAGATTTGCGGAACGCCGCCTAAATCGCCGGAATCTCCATTAGCCCTCGCCATCTCACACATACAGTACACCGCCGCGGTAGCTCGACGTTAACCCCAAGCTCAGCGCCACGGAACGGAGGCTACCCAGAGACCTCCTCATCGAATTCAGCGACTGCTTTGCGACGTCGTCGAACCGCTCCAAACAAGAGCTGATATACATACATCACATCGTCACCAATGACGATGCCCGACCTGTTCATCGGCCGCCGTATCGGGTCCTCCCAAAGTAAAGGGAGGCCATTTACGTAAAAGTGAAAGAAATGCACACCATCGACATCATCCATCCTTCAAGCAGCCCGTGGGAGTTTCCTCTTGTAGTGATGAAAAAGAAGTGGGCAGTTTGATTGTGTGTGCATTCCCGGCGGCTCAATGCGGTTACGAAAAAGACGTGTACCGCTCCCACGCATCGACGACACTCTGGACCGGCTGCTCCGCTCCCGATACTTACCGTCGATGAACCTGAAGAGTGGCTACTGGCCGATCGAAGTCGACGAATCGGACCGGGAGAAGACTGATTTTGTCAGGCCCGATGGACTTTAGGACTTTAAGGTGGTGCACTTCGGACTGTGCAAGGCGCCAGCAACTTTCCAGAGTGTCATGGACATCGTACAGGCAGGGCTCAAAAGAGTGAGCTGTCTCGTTTGCCTCGACGACGTGGTGGTATTCTCGGCCAACTTTGACAAGCAATGCCGACGAAGTGCCGGATCGCCTACGGCAAACCAAAATTCGTAGGCCGCGCTGTGAGCAATGAAGGTGCTCGCCCTGATCCTAAGACTCGCGCGATAGCGGCATTTCTACCGCCCACGAAGAAGAGGGTCGTTGTTTTGATCCCTGTGGCTTTGTGCGTACTACCGGCGGTTCGTTCGAGATATTTCCAAGCATTCAGCTCCGTTCACACACCTTACAAGAGACACTGTGAAGTTCGAATGGGGAGTAGAAAAACAGCAGGTATTCGAAAAACTAAAGTGACGACTCCAACCGCAACCAATTATTAGCCACGTCGACCAATCAGCCGTAACCGACGATCATGTGGACGCCATCAATATAGAGTTTGGCTCGGTTCTGGTCCACAAACAAGAAAGTACAGAGAGCGTAATCGCCTACGCAGCTCGGACGTTGTAGAACCGGAACAAGATTACTCGACGCCAGAAGGGTAATGTCTTGCAGTTATCTGGGACTTCACAAAATATCGCCCGTACTTATATCCGAGCTCTTTTCAAATGGTCACGGACCGCAAGTGGCTATGCTGGTTTGAGAGCCTGAAAGACCCATGGGGACACCTCACTCGATGGAGACTACAGCAGCAAGAGTACAACGTGACCGTGGCCTGCATGTCAGGACGAAAGCACGGCGGTGCCGACTGCCTGTACGAAGCCCCCGCCTAGTCAGCTACCGGTTCAGCCAAAGACGACGACGACGAAGGTGACGTTAACTTTCCTGGCGCAGTGAGCGTAAATGGCATGGCAGGACTCCAAAGGGACGATTCTGAACTGAGCGCGCTGATCGACATCTTGAAGTGACAAGGAGGTACGATTCCTCAAGCCTTCTCACGTGCCCTTCCAACATTCGCCATCCGTCAAGATATTCTCTACAAAAAAAAAAAAAAAACCTTCCAGGACAGCAACTTGGCGTGACTCCTGGCAAATCCTACCGGTCTTCGAGAAGAGACCTTCCAAGCCTGCCACGAGGGCCCGACATGTGGTCACCTTGGCTACAGCAGAACGCTTGCAAAGATCCGAGAGAAGACTGGCCCAAGCTCCCCAAGACTGTCTACCTCTGCACACAATAGCGCCACGATGTCCAGCGACAAAAGAAACTGCCAACAATTCCGGCAGACCTCCTCCAGCCCAGCGCGCTATCGACTGCACCGTTCCAACAGATGTAAATAGATCTATTTGGACCTTTTCTGCCGTCGACGAACAAAAACCCTTGGATAATCGTGACAACTGATTAGCTCCCGCGGTACACCTAAATGAAAGCACTCCCGTCGCCAACCAGTGTGGAGGTATCCAAGTTCTTCGCTGAGTCTAGTGTACCCCAACACGGCTCTCCTTATGTCCTGATCACGGATCGAGGCTCATCGTTGATGGCGCAGCCGACACGAGAGATACTCCACCTGAGCCACACCAACCATCGCGGAGCCACTGCATACCACACGCTGACCAACCAGCTGAAGGAGCAATTAAACAATATTGTCACGGGTGGTGACTAATAAACAAGAAATAAACAGGAATAAACAAACGTTTAATGTGGCGAACTTGTGCCAAAAATAAAGAAGGAGACAGAAGAAAGCAGAGCGTCGCGGGCGTCGAAGTCGGCGTGTCAGCAGAATCGAGCGCTAGGGCGAGACTGACTCGACAAGGTCGCGGGCGGCCTCTTATCTAGAGTGCGCCGCTATCTCGAAGATTCGGCGAAAGCGGTTCGAGCGTCGCGTGATCGGGGCGAGAATGAACACGTACTTTCTAGAAAACAAAAGCAGGGATAAATGATAGAAGTTACGTGCGGTACATGAATAAACGGGAACTTTCTGGAGGACCGTGACCGAGCGTTTCTTTCTCAGCCTTGTGCGCGGCAATATCATCGACTACATGATATCAATTTACGCGGACGTGGAACACAAGGCGTGGAATGAGGTCCTGCCCTATGTCACGTTTGGATACATTACGGAGGTTCACGAAATCACCGGGATGACACTTTTTCAACTGGTGCACCACAAAAAAGTGACGACGATCATCGAGTCCATGCTGCCCCACGACCCGACGGACGACGGCACTGACGACACTCAGCTGGTCATCACCGGCAAGAAGAGGTAAACCCTCTTTTTCTCCCTTAGATAAAGGACCAACAACTTGTACACACTGGCCGCTACAACCTTCGACGCCGCGACGTGGAGTTCGAGCCCAGAGATAGGTGTGGGTATGGACATCCATTGGCCTGCGCGGCCTCAGAGAGAAACTGTTAATACGTTACTTCGGACCACACAAGGTCATTCGCCGTCTCGGGGACATGAACTACGAGGCACTTCTTCATTGAGCGCGACATCAATCAATCAATCAATCAGTTTATTAAGTCACAAACAATTACATTTGGGACTAGGGGGCTGGAAAAAAGCTGCGTACTCGCAGCTTGACAAAGTCCAGCGCCCCCCAAAACCAAGCAGCAGTGATGGGGGCACAGCTAGGTTACAGAAATTCTAAATATACAACTCTTATACAATAACCACAGAAGAAGAAACACAAGAAAAACAGTTCGATATTATAATATTTTTTGAATTGTCTGATAGTTTATGGAGCGTATGCCAATATCTCGGGATGCCAGCTTATTTAACATAACCGCCAATCTGTAGTTAAATCTCTGCAATCCAAAATTGGTCCTAAAAGGGGGAACACACCAATGAGGAGGGTCACGTAATGAATATGTTACTTCGTTTCTCACCAGGTTTCCAAGATTTAAAATAACTTTGATGTTTTGTTTTACTGATCGTTGATACATGTAAATTAGTCTCCAGGGATACAAGTAGGAAATGTCGACGACCTGATGTTTCAAAAACAGGGGAAGGGTATGATAATCACGAGGAACATTTTCGATAGCTCTAAGCGCCTTTTTCTGCAACAGTCGCAGCTTATTGACATTTCGCATAGTGGTCGTACCCCATACTACATGAGCGTAGCAAATTACAGATTGAAAGAGGGAGTCATAAATTAACTTTTAATATGAACTGGGAGCGTATGTCTGTACCTATTCAATATGCCAACAACCTTACAAAGTTTTTTATGGATATGTGTTACCTGGTTATTCCAGCACATGTGTTCTGAAAAAATAACACCAAGAGTCTTGACATTTTCAACACAGTCAATTTGGCATGATCCGAAAAGTAGATCATTTGTCAATCTGACACGCGATCCTGGACATTGAAACAATACAGCCTTTGTTTTCGCGGTATTAATTACAAGAGAGTTAGAATCTATCCACGTCTTTAGCTTTTCTAAAAAAACGTTCGC
Organism: Ixodes scapularis; assembly: GCF_016920785.2. Lineage (NCBI taxonomy): Eukaryota > Metazoa > Arthropoda > Arachnida > Ixodida > Ixodidae > Ixodes > Ixodes scapularis. The sequence continues at coordinate 191,746,936 of NW_024609835.1, read as the reverse complement.
CTTAGATGCAAGCACATCTTCTCGAGTGTCGGTGAAAAATATGCTTGTATCATCAGCGTACATTATGAATTTAACAGCGGCTTCAATGTTTATGATGTCATTAACGTACACGATAAACAAAAGGGGTCCTAAAATACCTCCCTGGGGCACTCCTGAATAAATTTGCTGCGTGGATGATGTGTATGAGTTGATCTGAACGTACTGATTCCGGTACCGTAGATATGATTCAATGAGTGATAGACTAACACCTCGAATTCCGTAGCATTCTAATTTGTCTAAAGGAATTTTGTGATTTATCCGGTCAAATGCTTTACTGAAGTCTATAAATATTCCTAGGGTTAAGAGTTTACTTTCAAAATTTTCTAATATTATCTCCTTCTGGACAAGCAAAGCAGTTTCAGTAGACCTGTTCTTTCTGAAACCGAACTGACACTCCGCCAATAAAGAATGTTGCTCGAAGAAATGCATAAGACGCGAATATATGATTTTCTCGACGGGCTTTAAAAAATAGGAAGAATAGAGATCGGCCGGTAATTGTTCATGTCATTTCTGTCTCCACCTTTGTACAGGACTGCCACTTAAGCAATTTGCATTCTATTGGGAAATACTGCAGACGAGAGTATTAAATTATATAGGTGGGTTAGGCAGGGCAGTACGAGATCTACTACATATTTTATTGGTTGGATTAAGAGATCCTCACAGTCACGGCTTCGGCTATTTTTAATGTTAATGAGGGCGGAAAACACCTCGGCAGGATCTGTAGGATTCAGGAAGAGGGTTTCATGGTTAGTTTCTAAAATATTTGCTGCCGTACTGTCGTACGTGCTACTGCCTATGTTAACAAAATGATCATTCAATTTATTTGCGAGATCCTTGCCCGAAATTTCCGTGTCGTCAATTATCATAGTATTTGGTGCTCTATCTTCGGTAGGATTGCGCAGTAAACGGTTCAGGCGCTTCCACATAATTTCTGGGTTTCTTAAACTGGACGCGTCGAATAACGAAGCGTGATAAACGTGTTTAGCTCGCCTTAGTTCGGAATTGACGAAATTTCTGAATTTTTTTAAATTGGAGTAATTTTTCTTTGTTTCTAGTTTTAATAAAAATGTCATAAAGAGAGTTTCTTTTTCTAATAAGTTTCAAAATACGTTTAGTCACCCAGGGCTTCCTAGACCTCTTATTAGGACGATACTCCTTATATGGAAATGAAGAACAGTAGGCATTCCTGAGCATGTCCAAAAAAAGATCATAGCACTCATTAGCGTCATGGGAGTTCAATACGCGGTACCAGTCAATGACACTAATTTTTCTTCTGAATTCTGCCAGTGTTCTCTGTCCTATGTCTTGGGTCACAACTCCAGAACATTCATCCTGTACGTGCTGTTTATCAAATTTACTAAACATAAATATGGGAAGATGGTCACTTAACCCATGACTCAGTACGCCAGCGGTGATGCCATTTTCAGGACGATTAGTTACGAAAAGATGAATTGATGTTGACGTGGAGCAAGTGACGCGTGTTGGACCAGTAACAACATTATGACAACCATTAGAAGTCAATAAGGCGACGAAATCGTCCTTTAGGCTTGAATTTCCAATCATGTTTATATTAAAATCACCACCAAGAAATAATTCACAACTCTCTTCATTTACGAAACAAAAGAATAACTCAAGGAATTCCATAAACTCGGAGACACGACCATTTGGCGGGCAATACAGAACAGAGTAGATCAGGCTATATTTTCTAACACAAAGCACTTCATAATTTGGGGTCACGATTGAGTAATCATGAAGCAATTCAAAACCTGAGGTATTGGTCTGCAGCGAGACGCCGCCTCCTCGACAGTGGCGACGACAGTGGCGACATTTAGGATGCAGCCCCATGCGACCCAATGTGATCCACATACTTCGACTAAAGTCGTTCAACGCCCGTTACTCTTCGAGTCATGTTTATTTCGTCTCACCAAATGTTTTTTTTATTCGTAATTTTTCTCTCTTTTTGTGTGTTGCATCGGGGCCATGCCCTTTTAAAGGTAGGGATAAGGACGCGCGCAGGGCCGATCAAGCAACACTGGGTCATGGACTTCTCGCATATTCACGTTTATTCTTTCTCGGAGCGTAGTTTTTACCGCGCGGAGGGAAGAAGAAGCAATGCTCGGTCACGGACTTCTAGAACATTTGCGTTTTTTTCTTACTCGGGTCGTAACTTTTATCATTTCGTCCTGCTTTCTTGCTCTCTAAAGTGCCTGTTCATTCTCACGCACGACACGCGAACATTGTAGGCCGAAGTTTCGAGATGGTGACGCACACTGAATAAAGAGCGACGCGGGACCTATTCGAGCCACTCTTGCTCTCGCTTCCTGGTACGCCTCCAAATTGCCGCCAACTTTTCTTTTATTCGACGCCCGTTCTGTATTTTGTTTGGCACAAGTTTGCGGATTAAACTTTTTTTTTCAGTTCAATATTTATTGTCTCTGTGCCTGACTCCATTAAAATATGGTCTAGCAAGCGCTGGTGCTTTGGCTGCAGTTTCTCACTTAAAATTTAAGTTAAACAATTGAAAATTCATATAAAATGCAGAAGGAAAATTCATAAAGGCGTTAGATATAAAAACAAAACAAAAAAAAAACTTAGCAATTAAAAATGTAAGGTGTAATCTGTCGTCTATTTTTTTAAGTATCCAAAAAAGAAAAAAAAAAGAACCCTTGTAATTTTAAAATTGCATCAATCGAAATAGAGTGACACTGGTTAGATTTTTTAGCACTAAGGTTTGATTTGATATCTTGGCCCCGCTCGTTGCTTGATATATATTTTTTTATATATTGCAATATATATTTGATATACATACCTATATTGCTTGATATAATATTAAAAAGTATCACCTGTGTTTAATAGGGTTGTGAGCCATTCAGTGAAGAGTAATCATACTAGAAATGTGAAAAAGAATATGTTGCAAAAATGTATTCACTAAGCACTGGAGTCTTACAGCAAATGTAAACGAAGTAGTACGAATGTTGCGAACGGTGCAAAGTTTGCATCCGAACATTCTAACATCAAATGCAAAGTTCGAAAAACGATCGGTTGAAGGCTCACATTTACGCCAATTCTCGAAAATTAAAGATTAGCTGAAGAGCTGAAATTAAAAGTGGAATAATTTTTGTAAATTATTTCTTTTTTTTTTGTATTTTAACCAAAAGAACATTGAACTTAAATGTGGATAAGTTGCTGGTTTAATAATATGTGTTTTCTATTCCTGTCCCTCAGTTATTTTAGTAGTTTTCATTAATTCGTGTATGTGCTAATGTTTTAACTGAGATAATGTATTTTTAAATATTTGAGTATTTGTAAAATAAACTACATTAAAATGCACTCGTTTTCCAAACTTTAAGCGCTTTTATGTAGAAGTCGGGCAACATATTTCATAAGTAAAAAATCATCGAGTTGTGTTAAGGTTCACTGAACAAGTTAAACCTTGGGTTCAACAAAATGTCTGGACATTTATAAACAATACTGCCCTAATACGTTATGAAACAAAAAGGACAGGCTAAAGCACCCACCCTTAAGGCGTGGTACTAAACTGCATACAAAAATACGCGCCCATTAAGAAAAGACGAGTGCTCCTGAGCAGATATCCTGCGATCCAGTGCACAAAATAAAGTTCAAAAAGCAGGACAGATGAAGGCACCATATAGGCGCTGCAAAATTCCAGCCGTGGAGCTGTTAAAGCAAATGATCGCGAACGCACTTAGGTTAAAAGAACTGTTTATATTCAGGCCGGTATGTTGTTCCTACAGCGACACGTGCTGGTTTCAGTTCTATTGTTTTGTGAATATTTTATAATAAATAAATAAGAAACTTTACGTACGGCATTTAAAACTGTAACGCTGCTATAGCAATATATTGTGGTTCACTACACCAGGCTATTCTCAATTTTCAATTATCGTGCGAAATGCAAGCACGAGGCTTTTCTCCCGACTTATGTAATTGGATCGCTGGCGCAGATAATTTTTGTAGATATTGCCCATTCGCCTCTTTTGAGTGAAGGTGTTCGGGACACCAGCTAATGAAGTTAGTCGCTTTCCAATCTAACATGAGGCACTCAAGGCAAGCCTAATAGGTATTCTGATCTAATTATAAACGCTTGCGCCGCTCTTCTCTATTGTCGTAGAGACATTTTCCATGCATATAACTTGCCACGTTCGAAGAAAATTCACCCTCAAATTACTGCTGCAGGAGAAATGATAATATTACAACCATATGTAAGTGGGGCATTTCAAGGTTTCGCGCGGTTAACCGCGCTCTATATTGACATGGGCCGATTTTGACTATACGCCAAAACATCCCAAAGACCGCTGATAACACGATAAAAAGCAAGCAAGATAACATGCATTGCAATGCATGGCAGAAATATTACTTGCGTGTTTAATAAAGCAGTTCACGGCAGGCTATCAGGCGGGGCACTGGTATAGCTGCCTATGTGACAGAATTAGCTCAGGCAGCAATTCTCGGGAGATACGCAGATGCAACCGCCTTACAATTTTACGATGCATCCTGTATCAGAAATCAAGGGGAAATCAAAGAAATAAATGTAAGGCCGCAGACAAGCTGGTGTGTATTAAACATGATTCAAAAACACCGAGACGGCAGGTAACAACACGAACACTCGAAAGTCTCAAGATATGTTTGAGTGTGTGTGTCGTTACCTGCACTCTCGATGTTTTTGAATCATGGTAAATCAAGTGCTTTAGTGCACCGTCAATGCAATTAGCAGCTACAGTTTTACGTTCTAAACGAATAGCCAGATATATGTGCTGAGATTTCCCAAAGAAACTCGCGTTAGAGGGAAGAAAATTTCACAGCGCAAACTTAGCTAAATAAAATTTAAAAAAAAAGAAAACGAAAAACATGAAATTTTTAGTTACGGCTGCCGTGTGTGAAAGAGAGGCATCTGATTGGCACAACGACAGACCGAAGACCGCACGCCGTTAAACAACCGAGGTTAAAGGGAGGGCCCATCTCAAGCCCTGGGGAGCGGTTTCAATTTGATGGTGGGTACCACCTGTAGCGATGGGTCACAAGAGCGTATCCGCTGCGTTTTCGAATGGCGAGCTGAAAAGCAGGAGGAAAGGCGGTAGCGTTTGTAGGCGATCGAATCCTTCGTCACCTCCTCGCAGCTGGTAGTGCGAATGTGGCCCACAAACCACGGGAACCCGATCGAGCAGATGGGAACTCCCTCTAATACAGTATTGACTTTTAGTATTGCATATACGAGCGAACGCAAGCTCTGTGCGCTTGCGCTAGCGTTTGGTGTTCCACAATGCGCGTGCGCGGAGCCCAAAGTGCGGCCTACGAAGCGCATGGCGACTTCGCGCATGCGCATCATAGAGAACGCAACCCTAACGCAAACGCACATCACTTGCGTCTGCTCGTCTGTGCAATACTAAAACTGACTAATTTCTCTATCAGCGGTACGCTATCAGCCGTGCCGACGTCGCGCACGATCACACGGCACGTAGGCGCCCCTGTTCTCCGCAACCTCCGCCCCCCATTCGCGGAACCCCAAAGCGGGGTGCTTATGCTCTCCCGCCTTGGGATTCCGGAAATATTGACGAAGGGATGTTTAGGTGGAGCGCTTTTAGGCTAAGGTAAGAAGGCTGGTAAGCCATTTAAAAGACAGTATTTAAATATTTAGACATTCTCTGTGACGCGTCTCTTTGTAACTTGCATGGCGGTCCTGAACCTCTTCGTCAGCAGATGACATTTCTGAGCCAGAAGTGACGCGCTGTATTTCTGCAGGAATTATCGGTGAATAACCGCTTTACTACACAAATACAACAACAAAACTAAGATAAAACAAGGACCAGAAAACGTACATGTTGACACGTTTTTCTCTTCCTACAATTACTTTCAGCTAAATCTCGCGGTATGCTTTGTGCTCTCTGCTTGTTACGGCGTCCCTTCTGTCTGCAACTTGCATACACGCTGTTTTGGAGTTTAAGTTATTCATTAATTCATTCATTTATTTACCTTCAATGTCCTCTTTCGGGGACATTACATTAGGAGGGTGGAGATCAATCACATATCAGTCAACAAAAGAAACAATGAAACAGCAACAAACAATGAAACAACAACAACCATTTCATCAAACAAAACGCACTCAATAATAATCCACCAGGGAACCAAGAATAGAGGGCAAACAGGCAGTCATTCTTCCCCTTGGAAATGCAAAACCAAAGAGGAACGGAAAGCGTACGGGCATATTATTGAGACGATGCACTCAGGTAGTATTTCCATTTTGAGATCGCAAGTGGAAAAAATGAGTTATTAAATGCGTTTGTGGATCCAAAGATGCACTGCACACAATTTGTTATTCTACGAGAGGATCGGGGAGGAGGTTGTAAAAGCATCGATCTAATGTCCGGATGATGGTGGAGTATTTTGTAAAATGGGCAGAGACGCGTACATTTACGGCGGGTAGCTAATGAAGTTAGGTTTAATGAGACTTTAGGACCGTAACGCTAGCACTGTGATCGTATGCAGAGAATATGTAGCGAGCGGCACGATTTTGGATGGCTTCAAGCTGGCTGGCACGGCAGATTTGGTGAGTGGTTCAGATGATGGCGGCGGCGTACTCAAGTTTTGGCCGGACGAATGTCTGGTAGGCTAAAAGTCGAAGATTCGGAGGAGCATAGTGTAGGCAACGTCGGAAGTATTCCAAAGTTTCGACCCGGGGAGTGAAATGAATTCAATGTGAGCGGCCCAGGATAAATCGGAGGTAAGGGGTAAACCAAGGTACTTGTATGGTGGGACGTCTTCAATCGGATGGGTGCAACGAGATTATATGCATGACAAAACTGAGCGCTTGCGAGTGAAACGTACGAGTTTGCACTTTGAATAATTGAGTCTCATCTGCCAGTCGGAACACCAATTCATTCTGAAGGAGCGCATAGTCGTCCGGAGAAGCAATTTGTCGGTATAATAAACACTCGTCTGAGAAAAGACGCACGTTTGGGGAAATGGAATCAGGGAGATCATTAATAAATATTAGAAAAAGGAGGTGGCCGAGGACCAACCCCTGGGGTGCTCCCTACGTAACGTTGCATAAACCAGATTCGTGACTGTTCACAATTGAAAACTGCACTCGAGAAGAAAGAAAATTTTGAATCCATGAAATGACGCTATCGTTTATTTTGAGTGCAGGAGCTTTGTTAGTAAGCTAAGATACGGAACCCGTTCAAATGCTTTTGAAATGCCTAGAAAACTTGCGTCGGTCTGATGATGAGATTCGAAGTTGGCATGAATTTCATGGGTAAAAAGTGACAATTGGGTCTCGCAAGATAACCCCTACGAAACCCGTGTTGGTGGTCGAAAAAGAAGTGGTTTTCATCAAGACGAGACACCACACGAGAAAAAATATATGCTCTAGAAGTTTGCATGGGATACAAGTAAGCGATATAGGTCTGCAGTTAGAGGATAATAAGTGATCCCAGTCACCGTCTTTGAAGACCGGTATGAGTTTTCCTACCTTCCAGTCCAAAGGAAGACGTCCCTCTGCCAATGACTATATAAAAGCGTGAGGTATTCGTTTGATTTGTCTTTTGTGTTTATGATGATTTTTGAAGAAATGTAGTAAGATCCGGGGATGATGAAACTTTGAGACGATAAATATTTCCGGCTACGCCTTTAGGGGGGATGATAACAGGTGCCATAGGGATGGTCCAAGTGTTTTCGCAAGTAAAAACAGAGAAAAACCAGTCAATTAAAACTTGCTGTTGGCCTAGTTGGTTTATGTTGCAGTCACTCGCTTGTGATCGTCCCTTGTGTCGCGTAAAAACCTTTCAAGAAGCAAAGCACACGTTCATTACTGAAGGGTAGGAAGCTTCACAGAAGGGAAGCCGTTGGCATCAATCAAACAAATATACCGGGAGAAGTAACTTGGACAAATGAAGGTCCAGACTTTTTTGGGGCTGTTTGCATGAAAGTGGGTATATCTCTATTGAAATATTTTTTTTTGCCGCTTTAATCTAGCGGGTATACTCTTTAAGGCAATCATAGTAGGAGTCCCATGTTAGTGCAGACGGGTTCTGTAAAGCGTTTCTGAACAGGCGTTTCTTCTTGTTCCCCAGAAACCAAATATCATTGTTAAACCAAGGACTACGGGCGTCACTGTGAATACGAATCAATTGCACAAAACGCTCAATAAGATCATACAATTGGTTCCTAAACAACACCCAGTTACATTCGACCGTTCTTGTGGAGTGTAAGGCAAAAATTGTTGCGTAATATGCGATTAGTTCTCCATTTATTTACGCGTAGTCAGCCCTTTTGTAATCATGAGTCATTTTTGAGACTTGGGTTTTCACAGTTCTGGGCAGTGTCGGGGTGACATCCAATAAATTATGGTCGCTGAAACCGTTGCTGTAGTCAATGACGCAAACCAGATCGGTTGACGATAAAAAAAAAAAGAAGATCCAGGATATTGTTTAGCCGAGTCGGGGAATCGACCATTTATGTTAGGTTGGAAGTTACGCATAATTCGAGGAATTTCCGCGATTCACTAGGGACGTTAGGCGAGAGGCTTGACGAGCATATATCCGGAAAATTGAAATCATCAAACATTAAAAAGTTGGCATGAGGAAAGCGGTTTATTATCTCCAGTAATGAAAAGTGCAGTTTATTAGTGAAATTACCGTGACTGCTGGGTGGTCTGTAAGATGCCATAAGTGCAGTTTGTTGTACGCCGAGCAAACACAAACAAACGAGTTCAAGGTCATGACACACATCTACAACAAAAGATGAAATGGGCTTCTTAATTGCGATGAGGACGCCACCATCGCGTTGTTGCGTTCTGTCGCATTTGAAAACCGAAAAATCTAAGGACGGGGGAGCAAGTCGTCATCCGCAACATCCGGCGACAGTCAAATTTCAGTAAGAACGACTATATCCAAGTCACTATCTTCGCACTAAGCGCTTAACACGTCCCTCTTTGGTACGAGGCTGCGTATGTTCGTAAATACAACCGAGAAACCGGAAATGTTTTTTTTTTGTTTAGTTTGTTTGACTTTGAAGTTGTTGCCAATCTCGGGTGACTTGATTTCAGAGGGAGTAAGGCGCGAGCCTCCATAACCGAATCAGTCACGGCATCGTAAATGAAACACTTGCCGGCTATATACTGTTTATTAAAACAAATTTTAAAGGGCACATTTTGGGGCTGGGCGTGCAGAAGGAGCTTAGAGCGAGCAAAACGAACGGCTTCGAACAGGTCATGCCGGAGAGCAAAGTCACTACTTCTTAGCTTAGAACCAGAGCCCAGTATGCACTCTTTATCCTTGAAGCGTAAGAATTTCCCAATAATTGGTTGATTCTTGTTTCGTGAAAAGCGCCCCAGCCTATGAGACGGCTCAATATTCGAAGGATCGAGTTCAATGCCAAGATGCTGTAAGCAGAAGCCAACCACTTATTTTTCTGATTGGGATCAATTTTCATATAGCGAGTCAGGTATTAGAGCGTCCAACCTTGTTTCTGGCATCGTCACATCTGGCCCTGATGTCGCTCAGCTCTGCTAGGATTGCGCTATGGTCTGGGACGAGAGTAGACTGGACGGGAGGAAGATTGGCCGGGGCAAGATTTTGTTCGAGGGGGGCGCTAACTCTTTCCATCAGCTCTTTGACGCGTGAGTGAGTAGTGTTCTGCTCGATTCAAAAGTTAAGATAGCGGTAAGCATACTTGCCTGGTCAACCTCAATTTTGGTAATCGCTTCTAGAATAAGATCTGATTGAGAGACATCGACAGGGCATGGGTTATTCCCGATGTATCCGGACGAAATGAGAAGCATATGAAATAAAAAAAACGTAGTTTAAAGCAAAAATCTGCATGACAGTAGGGAATCTCATGTAAAACACAAAAAAGCCGCCAGGGCATGACATCACTAAAAGGCAAATATTGTCGCTAGGACAACAGGTAGGATCAAAGTAGTAGCTAACCTGGATGGACACGGGTTTGCATCGAAGTTTCTTTGATGACGTCGTGAACCGACTTGTCTACAGAAGGGGCGTGCTTTTGTAGATGTAGCTTCGGGGGAGGTGTGTCAGGCGCTGTTCCGAGTTGCCGGACGATGGTGGCTCCTCGTTCCACTTCTGGCAGGAAGGTCAATACCGTTTCCCGCAGGGGTAAGGGAGCCGCATTTATTTGAAGCTCCTGGGTGTCATCCGTGAAGTAGCCCTCCGGTAGCCATCGGGTCCTTACGGCTGACAGAGCAGCAGTAAGGAAAACCTGAATAAAATAACGGGATTGCATCGAAGTTTTTTTGACGATGTCGTGCCCCGACTGGCCTTAAGAAGGTGCGTGCTTTTGTAGATGTAGATTCGGAGGAGGTGTGTCAGGCGCTGTTCCGAGTTGCCAGACGATGGTGGTTCCTCGTTCCACTTGTCTCGGGAAGGTCAGTACCCTATCGCGCAGAGGTAAGGGGGCCGCACTGATTTGACCTCCTGGGTATCATCCGTGAAGTGGCCCTCCGGTAGCCATCGGGTCCTTGCCGCTGAGAGAGCAGCAGTCAGGAAAAACTGAATGAAGAGACGGGATACCATCGAAGTGTTTTTGACGATGTCGTGCCCCGACTTTCCTTAAGAAGGGGCGTGTTTTTGTAGATGTAGATTCGGGGGAGGTGTGTCAGGCGCTGTTCCGAGTTGCCAGACGATGGTGGTTCCTCGTTCCACTTGTGTCGGGAAAATCAGTACCGTTTCGCGCAGGGGTAAGGGAGCCGCATTGATTTGAAGCTCCTGGGTGTCATCCGTGAAGTGGCCCTCCGGTAGCCATCGGGTCCTTGCCGCTGACAGAGCAGCAGTCAGGAAAACCTGAATGAAGAGACAGGATTGCATCGAATGTTTTTTGACGATGTCGTGCCCCGACTGGCCTTAAGAGGTGGCGTGCTTTTGGAGATGTAGATTCGGGGGAGGTGTGTCAGGCGCTGTTCCGAGTTGCCAGACGATAATGGTTCCTCGTCCCACTTGTGTCGGGAAGGTCAGTACCGTTTCGCGCAGGGGTAAGGGAGCCGCATTGATTTGAAGCTCCTGAGTGTCATCCGTGAAGTGGCCCTCCAGTAGCCATCGGGTCCTTGCCGCTGACAGAGCAGCAGTCAGGAAAACCTGAATGAAGAGACGGGATTGCATCGAAGTTTTTTTGACGATGTCGTGCCCCGACTTTGCTTAAGAAGGGGCGTGCTTTTGTAGATGTAGCTTTGGGGGAGGTGTGTCAGGCGCTGTTCCGAGTTGCCAGACGATGGTGGTTCCTGGTTCCACTTGTCTCGGGAAGGTCAGTACCGTTTCGCGCAGGGGTAAGGGAGCCGCATTGATTTGATGCTCCTGGGTGTCATCCGTGAAGTGGCCCTCCGGTAGCCATCGGGTCCTTGCCGCTGACAGAGCAGCAGTCAGGAAAACCTGAATGAAGAGACGGGATTGCATCGAAGTTTTTTTGACGATGTCGTGCCCCGACTGGCCTTAAGAAGTGGCGTGCTTTTGTAGATGTAGCTTCGGGGGAGGTTTGTATGGCGCTGTTCCGAGTTGCCAGACGATGGTGGTTCCTCGTTCCACTTGTGTCGGGAAGGTCAGTACCCTTTCGCGAAGGGGTAAGGGGGCCGCATTGATTTTAAGCTCCTGGGTGTCATCCGTGAAGTGGCCCTCCGTTAGCCATCGGGTCTTTGCCGCTGACAGAGCAGCAGTCAGGAAAACCTGAATGAAGAGACGGGATTGCATCGAAGTTTTTTTGACGATGTCGTGCCCCGACTTTGCTTAAGAAGGGGCGTGCTTTTGTAGATCTAGATTAGGGGAGGTGTGTCAGGCGCCGTTCCGAGTTGCCAGACGATGGTGGTTCGTCGTTCCACTTGTGTCAGGAAGGTCAGTACCGTACCGCGCAGGTGTAAGGGAGCCGCATTTATTTGAAGCTCCTGGGTGTCATCCGTGAAATAGCCCTCCGGGAGCCATCGGGTCCTTGCCGCTGACAGAGCAGCAGTCAGGAAAACCTGAATGAAGAGACGGGATTGCATCGAAGTTTTTTTGACGATGTCGTGCCCCGACTGGCCTTAAGAAGTGGCGTGCTTTTGTAGATGTAGCTTCAGGGGAGGTCTGTCAGGCGCTGTTCCGAGTTACGAGACGATGGTGGTTCCTCGTTCCACTTGTGTCGGAAAGGTCAGTACCGTTTCGCGCAGGGGTAAGGGAGCCGCATTGATTTGAAGCTCCTGGGAGTCATCCGTGAAGTGGCACTCCGGTAGCCATCGGGTCCTTGCCGCTGACAGAGCAGCAGTCAGGAAAACCTGAATGAAGAGACAGGATTGCATCGAAGTTTTTTTGACGATGTCGTGCCCCGACTGGCCTTAAGAAGTTGCGTGCTTTTGTAGATGTAGCTTCGGGGGAGGTGTGTCAGGCGCTGTTCCGAGTTACCAGACGATGGTGGTTCCTCGTTCCACTTGTGTCGGGAAGGTCAGTACCGTTTCGCGCAGGGGTAAGCGGGCTGCATTAATTTGAAGCTCCTGGGTGTCATCCGTGAAGTGGCCCTCCGGTGGCCTTCGGGTCCTTGCCGCTGACAGAGCAGCAGTCAGGAAAACTTGAATGAAGAGACGGGATTGCATCGAAGTTTTTTTGACTATGTCGCGCCCCGACTTTCCTTAAGAAGTGGCGTGCTTTTGTAGATGCAGATTCGGGGGAGGTGTGTCAGGCGCTGTTCCGAGTTGCCAGACGATGGTGGTTCCTCTTTCCACTTGTGTCGGGAAGGTCAGTACCCTTTCGCGCAGGAGTAAGGGAGCCGCATTGATTTGAAGCTCCTGGGTGTCATCCGTGAAGTGGCCCTCCGGTAGCCATCGGGTCCTTTCCGCTGACAGAGCAGCAGTCAGGAAAACTTGAATGAAGAGACGGGATTGCATCGAAGTTTTTTTGACAATGTCGTGCCCCGACAGGCCTTAAGAAGGGGCGTGCTTTTGTAGATGTAGATTTGGGGGAGGTGTGTCAGGCGCTGTTCCGAGTTGCCAGACGATGGTGGTTCCTCTTTCCACTTGTGTCGGGAAGGTCAGTACCCTTTCGCGCAGGAGTAAGGGAGCCGCATTGATTTGAAGCTCCTGGGTGTCATCCGTGAAGTGGCCCTCCGGTAGCCATCGGGTCCTTTTCGCTGAAAGAGCAGCAGTCAGGAAAACTTGAATGAAGAGACGGGATTGCATCGAAGTTTTTTTGACTATGTCGCGCCCCGACTTTCCTTAAGAAGTGGCGTGCTTTTGTAGATGCAGATTCGGGGGAGGTGTGTCAGGCGCTGTTCCGAGTTGCGAGAAGATGGTGGTTCCACGTTCCACTTGTGTCGGGATGGTCAGTACCGGTTCGCGCAGGGGTAAGGGTGCCGCATTGATTTGAAGCTCCTGGGTGTCATCCGTGAAGTGGCCCTCCGGTAGCCATCGGGTCCTTGCGCTGACAGAGCAGCAGTCAGCAAAGCCTGAATGAAGAGACGGGATTGCATCGAAGTTTTTTTGACGATGTCGTGCCCCGACTGGCCTTAAGAAAGGGCGTGCTTTTGTAGATGTAGCTTCAGGGGAGGTGTGTCGGGCGCTGTTCCGAGTTGCCAGACGATGGCGGTTCCTCGTTCCACTTGTGTCGGGAAGGTCAGTATTGTTCCGCGCAGGGGTAAGGGGGCCGCATTGATTTGAAGCTCCTGGGTATCATCTGTGAAGTGGCCCTCCGGTAGCTATCGGGTCCTTGCCGCTGACAGAGCAGCAGTCAGGAAAACCTGAATGAAGAGACGGGATTGCATCGAAATTTTTTCGACGATGTCGTGCCCCGACTGGCCTTAAGAAAGGGCGTGCTTTTGTAGATGTAGATTCGGGGGAGGTGTGTCAGGCGCTGTTCCGGGTTGCCAGACTATGGTGGTTCCTCGTTCCACTTGTGTCGGGAAGGTCAGTACCGTCCCGCGCAGGGGTAACGGGGCCGCATTGATTTGAAGCTCCTGGGTGTCATCCGTGAAGTGGCCCTCCGGTAGACATCGGGTTCTTGCCGCTGACAGAGCAGCAGTCAGGAAAACCTGAATGAAGAGACGGGGTTGCATCGAAGTATTTTGACGATGTCGTGCCCCGACTGGCCTTAAGAAAGGGCGTGCTTTTGTAGATGTAGCTTCAGGGGAGGTGTGTCAGGCGCTGTTCCGAGTTGCCAGACGATGGTGGTTCCTCGTTCCACCTGTGTCGGGAAGGTCAGCACCGTTTCGCGCAGGGGTAAGGGAGCCGCATTGATTTGAAGCTCCTGGGTGTCATCCGTGAAGTGGCCCTCCGGTAGCCATCGGGTCCTTGCCGCTGACAGAGCAGCAGTCAGGAAAACCTGAATGAAGAGACGGGATTGCATCGAAGTTTTTTTGACGATGTCGTGCCCCGACTTTCCTTAAGAAGGGGCGTGTTTTTGTAGATGTAGATTCGGGGGAGGTGTGTCAGGCGCTGTTCCGAGTTGCCAGACGATGGTGATTCCTCGTTCCACTTGTGTCGGAAAGGTCAGTACCCTTTCGCGCAGGAGTAAGGGAGCCGCATTGATTTGAAGCTCCTGGGTGTCATCCGTGAAGTGGCCCTCCGGTAGCCATCGGGTCCTTGCCGCTGACAGAGCAGCAGTCAGGAAAACCTGAATGAAGAGACGGGATTGCATCGAAGTTTTTTTGACGATGTCGTGCCCCGACTTTCCTTAAGAAGGGGCGTGTTTTTGTAGATGTAGATTTGGGGGAGGTGTGTCAGGCGCTGTTCCGAGTTGCCAGACGATGGTGATTCCTTGTTCCAGTTGTGTCGGGAAGGTGAGTACCCTTTCGCGCAGGAGTAAGGGAGCCGCATTGATTTGAAGCTCCTGGGTGTCATCCGTGAAGTGGCCCTCCGGTAGCCATCGGGTCCTTGCCGCTGACAGAGCAGCAGTCAGGAAAACCTGAATGAAGAGACGGGATTGCATCGAAGTTTTTTTGACGATGTCGTCCCCCGACTTTCCTTAAGAAGGGGCGTGTTTTTGTAGATGTAGATTCGGGGGTGGTGTGTCAGGCGCTGTTCCGAGTTGCCAGACGATGGTAATTCCTCGTTCCACTTGTGTCGGGAAGGTGAGTACCCTTTCGCGCAGGAGTAAGGGAGCCGCATTGATTTGAAGCTCCTGGGTGTCATCCGTGAAGTAGCCCTCCGGTAGCCATCGGGTCCTTGCCGCTGACAGAGCAGCAGTCAGGAAAACCTGAATGAAGAGACGGGATTGCATCGAAGTTTTTTTGACGATGTCGTGCCCCGACTTTCCTTAAGAAGGGGCGTGTTTTTGTAGATGTAGATTTGGGGGAGGTGTGTCAGGCGCTGTTCCGAGTTGCCAGACGATGGTGATTCCTCGATCCACTTGTGTCGGGAAGGTCAGTACCCTTTCGCGCAGGAGTAAGGGAGCCGCATTGATTTGAAGCTCCTGGGTGTCATCCGTGAAGTGGCCCTCCGGTAGCCATCGGGTCCTTTCCGCTGACAGAGCAGCAGTCAGGAAATCTTGAATGAAGAGACGGGATTGCATCGAAGTTTTTTTGACTATGTCGCGCCCCGACTTTCCTTAAGAAGTGGCGTGCTTTTGTAGATGCAGATTCGGGGGAGGTGTGTCAGGCGCTGTTCCGAGTTGCCAGACGATGGTGGTTCCTCGTTCCACTTGTGTCGGGAAGGTCAGTGCATTTCGCGCAGGAGTGAGGGAGCCGCATTGATTTGAAGCTCCTGGGTGTCATCCGTGAAGTGGCCCTCCGGTAGCCATCGGGTCCTTGCCGCTGACAGAGCAGCCGTCAGGAAAACCTGAATGAAGAGACGGGATTGCATCGAAGTTTTTTTGACGATGTCGTGCCCCGACTGGCCTAAAGAAAGGGCGTGCTTTTGTAGATGTAGCTTCGGGGAGGTGTGTCAGGCGCTGTTCCGAGTTGCCAGACGATGGTGGTTCCTCGTTCCACTTTTGTCGGGAAGGTCAGTACCGTTTCGCGCAGGGGTAAGGGAGCCGCATTGATTTGAAGCTCCTGGGTGTCATCCGTGAAGTGGCCCTCCGGTAGTCATCGGGTCCTTGCCGCTGACAGAGCAGCAGTCAGGAAAACCTGAATAAAGAGACGGGATTGCATCGAAGTTTTTTTGACGATGTCGTGCCGCGGCTGGCCTTAAGAAGTGGCGTGCTTTTGTAGATGTAGCTTCGGGGGAGGTGTGTCAGGCGCTGTTCCGAGTTGCCAGACGATGGTGGTTCCTCGTTCCAGTTGTGTCGGGAAGGTCAGTACCGTTCCGCGCAGGGGTAAGGGGTGAAGTGGCGTTCCGGTAGCCATCGGGTGCGTGCCGCTGACAGAGCAGCATTAAGGAAAACTTGGATGAAGAGGCGGGTTTGCATCGACGTCACTTTGAAGATGTCGCCCCCTTTTTTCTGCAACTTGCATACACGCTGTTTTGGAGTGTAAGTCATTGTGCGCTTGGCTTCCATCGAACTAATGAATGCTATTACCTGCTACGGGGAGTGCCAGGTTACTAAAGAGGTCCACCGACTTTTTAGGTAAGAGTTGTGCGGCAATCTCCGAGCTCCCACACAAACCTAAGCTGGGTAAGGCGCGCCTCGACGATATGGGAAACCTCCAAAAACAAGCCACCGACAGGAGGGGTGTGATGACCGAGCCTGAAGCTGAAAAATGCTGTACTCGTGACGCCTTGACAGCTGACTCCCGATTGTCAACGCTTAGATCGCTGTCAATTTCTATCGGCTGTTGCGACAATCACAAGCCTTTGTTTAGCAGACGTTCACCGTACGTAGGTATTTCAGTTTTTCCGTTTCAAACTTTTCACTCAGGCAGGTTTATTCAGTGGAATGTTCTGTATTCTTAATGCACGTGTTCGTCGGTCTCTGAAACCTCTTAGCTTGACACGTTTAGAAACAGATTTTTGCTATCCCATCAAGCAGCTATCGATAGCTTTGACATGACATAAATCTCCATTATTCACAATCAATTCACCATGGAGTCTTTGCATATCCGGCGTATTCTGTTAGTTCCGGCTCTATGATTGTGATGTGGCCTTCTTGCTTTCTAGAGCTGACGTCCTATTTAGGTTGTTCTGAACCGGCGCAGACTCCAAAGTGGCAGTGAACCTAGTCTCCTGACTTGCGACTTGAGGCATTGCATCACCGCACACTGCTTCCACACTTGGCGACCGTGGTAATGTCCCCTGGTTATGACTGTGTAGGCAGCATCCTCTCTTCTATATACATTTCTACGAGAGAATGTACATCGGTTAAAGCTCCGCCCACCAACGCACGTAGTTTTAGAGCGCAGCTCTTAGGGGCCCGTTCCCGGCTTGAGCGGCGTCGGCATCGCCGTCGGCATCGGCGTAACCAAGGTCACCCCAAGGTCACGCGACCCCCCAAGGTCATCCCAAGGTCACGTGGCCCCCAAGGTCACCGCAAGGTGACGTGACCCCAGAGGTCACGTGACCCCTCCCCAGGGTCACGTGACCCCCAAGGTCACGTGACCACCCCAGGTCATGTGACCACCCCCAGGTCACGTGACCACCCCCAGGGTCACGTGACCGCCCCGCCGAGGTCACGTGACCTCCCCGATGACCTCATCGATGACGTCACCGGCATCCACATCGTCATCGTCATCATCACTGATGACGTCATCAGTGACGTCACTGATGACCTCACCGGCATCCGCATCGTCATCGTCATCATCACTGATGACGTCATCAGTTACGTCACTGATGACGTCACCGGCATCCGCATCGTCATCATCACGGATTACGTCATCGGAGTCCGCATCGTCATCGTCACTGATGACGTCATTAGTGACGTCACTGATGACCTCACCGGCATCCGCATCGTCATCGTCATCATCACTGATGACGTCACCAGTGACGTCACTGATGACGTCACCGGCATCCGCATCGTCATCATCACGGATGACGTCATCAGCGACGTCACTGATGACATCATCAGCATCGTCACGTGACCCCCAAGGTCACGTGACCCCCCCACGTCACTTCACTTCCCAGTACCCTTCCGTCCTCCTCCTCAAGAGCTGCGCTCTAATTCGGTGTTATAGGCAGTGGTAAACGGCTTTCACTTTTTTTCATTTTTTTTTTTTTTTACCGTTTTCTTTTTTTTTGCGCCCGTTTTTTTTTTTTTTTTTTTTTTTTTGGTGACGAACATTAACTTTGCTTCGTCTCATTGTTTTCCAGTTTCGAGTAGCAGCAAAAAGAAAAAAACGTATGCTGCCGCCTGCCCCTCCAAATAGATATAGCGTTTTTGTGGCAGCTGCAGCCGAGGTCCGCACCCCTTGTCGACTATGCCGATATGTAGTTCTGCCCTGCGATGACGGAGCCCTGCTGGCCTTGTGAGTCACAACATGCGCAGGGGCGGACGCTGAACAACCTTAAATCTGATGTAGATTTGCCTATATATATATATGTTCGCACCATACATGGTGAGCTCTATTTAAAATGGATGTTTTTGCCGCATTCCCGTTTTTTCATTGGCAATAGATTCATAATCATCCGACGAGCCATGTTCGTTTGAAAATTGTAACCAGTATCTTTCTTTCAACTGTGGGTACTTTCGTATATAGATGCTTAATATTTCAGCTGTCAAATTGATTGGATAACTTTGATTTGATTAAGCAACTGGCATAGTTATATGACTACTAACTCAAAAGTCAAGATTAAAACTCTTTAGCTCTGGGCCCATTTGACATACGATACACTGAAAGAGTACGTCTAGATTTTAATGTGGGAATTCGGATCATGAATATGATCCCCACTAACCTATACTTAGAGAAAAGGGAACGTTTCAAATGAAAGACATTTCCCGTCCTAAATGTTAAGAGCGTAAGCCCATATACAAACGCTGCTCATTATTGCAAAGGTAAAAAAATTCAAATTTCTAGACTACAACTGTCTCCAGGGGAAGTATTAATTATTCTCAATCATTTCATTTATTTCTCCTTAAGGGCCCTGTGGGGCATTACATAAGAGGGGGAAGCTTGTGGGGTAATACAAAACATATAAGCACAAAAATAGAACAAACAAAAAATTGATGTAAAATCAATAGTCACAGTAATACAGGTTAAAATGGTTAAAATTTATTGGATATGTGCAGTCCCTGATTGGCGAAAAGCGGGTTGTTCAGTAATAAGGATGATTTTTTCAGGAAGAGAGTTCCAGATAGTTATGGCATGAGGAAAGAATGACGTATTAAATGCTAACGTTTTGCCTGTTATGCGTTTGATGCAACGGCTGTGATTGAGGCGTGACGAAATTCTGTCAGGAGGTGATATCAGGGAGTTAGATAAGTTGGTGCTAGTGTGGTAAAATTTATGTAAGAATAATAATTGCGAGATTATTCTGCGGTCAGAGAGCAGTGGAAGCTCGAGAGTAAGTTTAAGCTGTGTCGCGCTGGTGTCGCGAAAGTATGCTGATGAAATTAATCGGGCTGCACGATTTTGAATTCCTTCCAGACTGTCGCTGAGGTAAGCTTGTGATGGATGCCAGATGGACGAGGCGTACTCGAGTTTGGGGCGGACGAATGTAGTGTACGCTAGTTGCTTTAGGTGAAATGTGCTGATTTTAGATTCCACTTTAAGTAGCAGAGAGTCCGCGAAGCATCAGCAGTGATGACGTCGATATGATGAATCCAAGAAAGTGTGAAAGACAGATGGATACCGAGGTACTTGTATGAGGGAGTAGAGCCAATTGAAACGCCATCAAGTGAGTATGAGTAAGAAAGAGTAGATTTTTCGGCGTGAATGATACAAGTTTGCACTTCTCGTAGTTAAGAGGCATAAGCCAACGATCGCACCAAATCTTAATTCTTGTTAGATCCCTCTGCAGGGTGATATGATCAGAGCAGTTTGCGAGTTAGTAGTAAGAATCTTATTAAGATTCTTACAACTAAGCTAGTAAATAAGTACAAGTTTAGCAATCCGCTTTTCATTCATATTTTTTATCAATCCTATTTTAAGGAACCTACAAAAGACGCCATCTAGAGAACTTTCGTAACGTTTTTGCCCCTGCAAAAAAAAAAAAAAGAAATCGCCAAAAAATTTTATTTTGTGTGACGGTTCATTGTCGTTACAAAACTTTTCTAACCGACTAAGGCTCGCTTATTGGAGCTAGTAGTAGTCATGAATAATACTGAAATGAATACTTTATTTATATTGCACGAACAGACGTGGATAATTGAAGGTCAATGTCCAGACAAGACGGCACTACAGCGAGCTACACGAAGTCACTGCCCGGTCACGATGTACACTCTTTTTATTGAAGCCTAGGGCTTAAACCTTGTCCCCTCTCTCATCTGATAAAAAGTGACATCTCTTTTTTCCCTGGGGACAGCTCAGTGCCTTCTATTCTCCAGAGTCCCTTGCTTCCGACATCGACCACTCGAGCTCGGTATGGCAAAACGAAGTGATTGGCTCACCTCTGTCTGGCGGAGTTAAGAATTCGACACCGTATAGAACGTAGACGCCGAAGAACGTTAATAGAATGGCCGATGGCGCGCAAATCCTGGTCAGCGCTTCTGCTTCAGGGGAGACATAGAGTCCGATCTGCCCGGCTTGAGAAACTCCAACCCCGTTCTCGGGCGACGTGCTCAAGCAGAAGAATAAGTAGAGGCCCTTCCAGACGAACGCACTCGCTGGAAACACTCTCTATAGCCTAGTTTGTTGAAATGGAATATGGTGTCTATTTTTTATTGGTTTGTTTTGTAATACTGGGACGGGACAGCAAAGTGTCAGCTTACTTTATCATTCTTGCAGCCACTTCTTTACCTTCCTTTTGATGTTGTCTGTTGGGGCTCCCGGTGTCACATTATCCGAACTTTTTCAAGCCTTTTGTGGGGCGTTATTTGGCTTTCTTACATAACTTCCTAGGCACTTGGCATCGAGTTGAATGTACTAATTATACAAAAACGGGTGAGCGATTACAAAACGGCTTGTAAATGACCACGAAACTATTAATTGTATAAAAAATCATTTACTGAACGTTTTGCCTTTTAGAGCGCACCTCAAATAGGCACCCGTTTCCGGCTTGAGCGGCGTCGGCGTCGCCGTCATCGTCGGCGTAACCGCACGGTGCGGGTCTTTACTCCGCGGAGTCTCCAGAGCAAAGCCCTCTTCTTTTTAGGCTCCACCGCTCCAGTAGCTTCGCAGTAGCAACCGAGCCGTTTTGACCAATATGTCCACGCCTTTTCGTCAAATTCTTCAAGCATGCCATGGGAAGCCATCGGTCAGTCACCATTACGTTGTCCGTTCACCGGCTTTATTGCCAAAGAGGGTGATATATTCCGGGTAAGACCCAGTAGTAGCCATAAGTCGCTCGGCGCGCTCATTTTAATCATGAAAACACGAATCCCTAAGTTCCGTGCTTTTTTAAGCCGCGTGGTGAACACTCCCTTGCCCCCCGTGCCGCCATCTGCTAGCATAAGCAGATACATCACAGTAACTCAACCGCAGGGTCATCAAACCTACCCTGGCATATTGTTGCGTGGCGCAGTTGAAACTATGAGGTTTGACCAATACGAATCACGCTGGTCTCAAACAACCTGCATATGACAGCAGGCGTCGCGTGTCAAGACATTATTAGTTAATCCACAATACTCTCCCTGACCCCAGTTTGTGTATTCTGAGCGTCGTTGCAAGAAAGGCAAGTAAAGAAAAGACGGCTGGTTTATGTTGAGAAATTTCACGGCGGACCTTGCTAAAAAAGAATGAAGGTTTTTTTTCTTACATAATAAAACTGCAGATGGCGGTTTCATCGATAAATCATGACAGAGCTGAATTTATGTTGCTACCATTTTTCGCGCGGTCCCACACTGTTAGCAAGTCCCGTGTATTTGGCGAATATTTGGGGTGAAAAACACGCTATTTAAACAAATTACCATAAATTTACACGATGAGTAACGGATAATTCGTTCAGAAATCATGCGAGGTTGTAAAAACGTGTTTTGGTTCGGTCATACACGCATAACCGTGTAGCCGACCTCGATAACACGCACCGCCCCCGGCGACGACCGCGGCATTGCCGGCTATCGAAGCACCGGAATGCTTGGGGACACACTTAGAAAGGACCGTCGAGACAAATGCCGCGGAAAGAAACATGTCTCGGAGACAGATGTGCACCAAAAGCAATAGCGCCATGTCGCAGGACGTTGGCGAAACCCGCGCTTACCGTGCTCGCCGCCATCTTCTGGTCGATGGCAATGCGGCTTTACTCATGTCGCCCATGTTTGTATTTAGTTTAGGGGTCCTGATAACAGTTTCTTAGACACCACAAATAAAGTCATGGGTCTAATTATTCGTACCAAACAGTTAAAATGGATATAAAAAGTGTGTCCTCGATGTGAACACGTGACATTGCAGTTGGTTTCGTTTTTGCTTCAACTTTCAACTGCAAGCGATCTGGCGACGGCGCAAGCGCAACACCGATGTACGCTGGAAGCAAGCGCCGGTTGGCTTTCGTTCTTTTTGTTTGACCGGAGAAAACCTGGCAAGCACGCATGGCGCCGCTACTGTTTTGGTTTGACGGGACGCGAGAAGCTTCGCATAGAGCTTCGGAGTTTGCGAGCACATAGTGAAGACGTGACCGGAGAAGTGCCCCTGTGATGTTCCTGGAAGACGGAAAGTAGCATTCGTAATCGTCGTGTGTGCTTTGAAAGCTTAGGGAGTCACAGGGTCCACGAGTTCGCAACCACACGCCAAGGTTCACGACAGCGCGGTGTTGACTTCGGCGATCTCGTTCTGTTTGGTGCAACCCGGCGATGCGAAAAAGAGCTGAAACATTCGTCGTGTGTGGTGCGGTGCTTTGTATTCCGGGTCTGTTTGAACCACGCTTTTAACACGGAGCGCAAATTGTTTGTTGCGTGGAGGAGGTTCAACGGGTACAGTCCCGTCATCGTCAGCTGATCCGGTCCAGCTGGTCTCGGAGGACGCAGCGAGCGTTTTTAAAACTAAACCTTCCTTCGTTCCGTTTCAAACTGTGGAAGTATCCCGACACATACCGTGAGTAAGAAGCAGCGGGCGTTTTCAACAAAATTACGTTGTTCTAATTGAATAATGGACTCCGGATTGTTGTCTTAAATCTGCCGTTTTTTATGCTTCGTGTTGGACTGCGTTTGCATAGTGACGCAAACCGCTCGAGTAGATGATTCGGTCCTTCAACGAGTTTGTTGCGCCAATCATGCGGCGTTAATAAATTAGGGCAAGGTTTCCTACCTGCCCACAGATGCATGTACTGAGACCATTTTTTTATGTTGTGAACGTAGTGCTCTTTCTTTATTTTGGAAGACGCGTTGGTTCATTTATTACGGTACAATCACTTGAGAGTTGAGAAATTGGAGAGCGAGCAAGCTTTCCCAACTTTGTCTCTTTCTCTCTGGCACTGCCCTGTTTCAGTTTCAGTAGGCATATCTACTAGCAGGTACGAACTGCTCTAAAGCAGGTAAAAAACGGGAAGCTTAGGACGGTGCGGACTCCGTGTTTCGCGCTTTTCGCAAGGTGACAGGGTAAATGCTTTTGTGTGATATGCGGAATATGCAAGCGATTTTGTTATGCCCGTCGTTTGCGTCTCTCCAGCAAAACGAATAAGATGATATACAACAAAGGCGCAATCACAAGCCAAGATTTAAGATAGCAGTCGTTTGTTTCGGTGATCCGTGTAGCTGTCTTTTACCCTGCTCTCTGCAACACCGTGTCATGACGAAGAGCAGGAACGGTCACGGTTTGTGCTGGCCTCCCGGTTGACAGAAACCCGCGTCGCCCGCATCGGCACCGAGTGCGCTTGGGCTGTTGATGCTCAAGCCTTTCATCCGCTGCTTGTCGCCAGCTCATCTTGCTGCTCAACGGTGAGGAAGCGGCGAGAGTATCCTCGGAAGTGAATGTAAATCCTCGTTCATTCAGTTTTCCGGTGTCAAAGTGTGGAAGATGTCCAACGCGAACTACGAGCGTTTTGCCTTGCTTTTATAACCGAAACCAGACCAACGAGATAACTGCCTTGCGTACTCTAAAATGACGGAAGCAATAAGTTTCAACAGGTCGAGTACGTCATCGGGGATGTAGGCGAGACGGTGCACACTGTTTAAACGCTTGCAGTATCCACGAGTGGTACCAGGAAAGCGACGTCAAGAGAGAAGGAGCTCGCGATTGAGCATAATGCTCCGCTACGGGCCCGTGTATCTTCAAAGTTCGGGGTGGTGGCAGTATAAAAAAAGACGCATCAGCGCCCCACACCAGTGTTCACGAATAACACCGGTCACAAACTCCCAAGCCCCGCCGCTCTTCTCGACGACGACACGACATACGACAACAAACTCATCAAAACGCCCCAAAAGTGAAGGCGTCTGCTCCCGTACTGAAACTGCTGCAACCAGCGGAAGTGAAGTGTTGGGCGGATGTCCGGATGTCCTTCATAAAAATATATAAAAAATGCTTTGCGCAAGGATCATTTTCATTTATTATTGTATACGTAATGACAAAATCCCAATAATTTGTTTTCCTATCTAATTCGAGCTAGTCGGACTGCTCATAACACTGGTCAAGCAAGAAAATAACAAAAATTTGAACTTTTTCATGACCGGTTTAAGATTTATTGTTAACATATCGTTATTTATTGCAACGGACTAACATTATAGATTTTACCTAAATACTTTTTAAATGCAAACAGTTGTAACACACGGCTGTCCATTTCGCCGTGTTTTACGTATTTTTCTATAAATCTGTAATGCTCAGCGACCAAAGAGCTCACCCGCACATGTCAAGCTTATATGCGCCGCGGGGAGAAATGGATATCTGGTAGGAAATGTCGGGCGTAGTATCGGGTGTTGTGTTTGTGTACATGGCGGTGCTGTGTAGCTGTGTGCTGTGTTGCCTGCGTTGTATGTAGGGTTGCTGTGTAGTCGTGGTCGTTCGCAGTGTTAACAGACTCGTCATTTTTTTAAAAACAGGCTGCTAGAAATCTCGATAGGTGGCGCAAGTTACCGCCCGATTCTCAATAGTTTGCTCAAGTTATTTATCCATGTAAGTTCGGCATTCGTTTTTTTTTTTTGTGTCTAGCGGCTTGTTGAAGCTACCGACGCCGCCGACCGCCGACAACGCACGTACGTACCTTTGCAAGTAGCTACGTTCGCCGCTTCGAGACTTTACTGTGTATAAAAGACATCGAACGAGAACTAACGCGCCCTGTGTGCTTTCAATTCGGCTGAAAAGCGCCCGGCTCGCTGGGCTCGTCTCTCGCCTGTTCTCGGCCGCTGGCCGCCATGTTTCATAAGGAACACGCTCGAAACGGTTTTGCGGAAGGCAGACACGGTGTAGCGTGTTAAGTTTACACAGCACCTCATGTGTAGACGAAAAACACAGATGGCCTCGTGTAAAACGAACACGTTTCGACGTGTCCGCTATGGGACAACGGTTTACACGTCTGGGCGTGTTATTTTTGCTAACAGTGCAGATCAGAGAGTTTTAGTTTACCCTACGCTTCATAATTTGGGCCTAAAGGCCGGTACACAGCCACGTGTCCAAGTCAACAGTTTTCAAGGCCTTTTTGCGAATACGGTCGTATGCTTGACGTGCCACTACAGGCATGGTCCCGAGGGAACATATTTCTATGTGTGTGAAGCAAAAATATCCACCGGACGGCCTCCAGGCAGTCGGCTCCACTGAGCACTGTCTCCTGTTGCGCTTGAAAAGAAAATCGAGTATTTGTAAATGGCATCCGTTATTTAAGACATTCCCCGAAGCTTCATTTCTGAATCTATGCTGATGGTAGTTTGATACGCAAGTTTTTTTGTTTTTTTTTTAGAAACATAACAGATGTTTAGTCCTGAAGGCTTGTAGATATAAAAGTCCACTGTAAGGAACGCGTTGCTTAAGATAAAGTATGCACCACAAGCGCTTCACAAGCTCCTTCTTGGCCAGGTGTTGATGGTGTTCGTATAAATTGAGGTAACTTTGCAGTTTGAAATAATTCTTACAATTTGTTCGGACAAGTTCTAGTTCAGCAGTGTTTTCTAGGCAATTGTGAAAAGAGTGGCATTGTCTCTTGACGCAATGCCAGGGTCAGGTTATTGCCATATAACACTTATGGTAGTCTCATAATACTACACCCTTAAATTCTCTAGTGTGAATCAAACAGTTTCTGTTTTATTAACTAAATTAGTCTGCATGTTATAAATTATGCAAACAATATTTTTACGTGTGTATTTTTTTATTACTCGAGCTTTTACGTTTTCGGGATGAACCGAAGTACGCTAAAACTTTTCCGGCAACTGTTTTCTTTTTCTTCTATGATTCAGTTTTACCAAAAAGCTAGAAAAAAGGAAGAGCATATGAAAACATGAATGATAATCAATTGACAGCTACGTATTTAGTTTTTTCGACACTCAGCCAGGACTGAAACTACGACATGATATCAAATACGCGGAAACACTTAATACAGCAGCGCTAATTGAAGTCTTCATTTTGATGAATGACATATCTATAACATAATATTAAGTAAATAAAACATCAAATAGGTGAATTTTTTCTCGCTTATTTTAGAGCTATTGTTTTTTTGTATATTAGTATTTATTGGGTTTCATTAGTCCGAGAGATATTATATCTATATATATTCCTTTGTTGTGATTTTATCCGTGGACAGCTGTTTTTACATAAAGTGATGAGCATGCGTAAAACGAATGCCGCCCTGATTTATCAAAAACATGCTTCACGTAATGGCATCCTATTTTTTTTTTGTCTAGTAAAAGGAGAGGTACGTTGACAACTGGCTGTCCGCGTTGTACGTCTTTCGCCCTATATGCAATTCCACGACGGTTCGATTTATGTTATGGTTTAAGCCGTCGGCCAGCAATTTTTACTCTTGCTGGATTTTTTGATTATGCAAACCTCCACACTGCGTTCTTTCACGCGACCATGACCCATTCATGATTTTTGTAAATACGGTTACTGAGCACATCAGCAATGTTCTAAAGGAACCAGTAGATCCAATCGTGTTCAACGAGTGTCGCTTCTAAAAGAGCAATGATTATTCCGTGCAATAATTAAAATCCTGAACAAGTCACTTCTCAGCATAAATGTACATGTTTTCTCAGTTTATTACAAATAACACAACCAAAAATTGTTGAGCAAAAAAAATGAGAAAAAAAGAAACAGTGAACCAAGCGTCGAAATAAAATAAGCGACTGTTACAGCAAATAAAATGAACATGTGACTGAAGCACATTCTATAGATGAACCAAGAAGTCAGTACATTTCCCCCTATACAATATGCAAGCACAAGACTGCGCCGATTACATGATTGAGACTAATTGCCGAAGGCGACCCGCGGAATACGAAAAAAAACAAAGAAAAAACACAAAAACATGAACATCTCACTTGCGGACTCTATATTTACTCGCGGTTGCTTAAGAAGCTCTGCACGCGAGCGCTAGCCGCATTAGTTAGGAACTGATCATAAAATCGCGGATAATTAACTAAATTAATTTAACCGTGTTTGGAAGCGCTTGTTTTACCCACTACGCTCCAGAGCTAATATACACAGTGATAAAAAAAATTATATTTGTGTTTCGACGTGTGAACTTCACTCTCCTTCACTGCCATGTTCAAATATACTCATATACCAACTTCAGATAATCAATCAATTACTAGAGGCAGCAACCCTCCTAACATTTCAAAATCATTGGGAGAATTGGGAGAACGTCATAATTAAGCAATAAACACGGACCTTGTGCAGTCCTCGCTCCAATAAGGACCTTAAAATGTACACTAAAATTTCACAGCACTCTCACCGGAACATTACAACGATTTGGATTAATGTAGTGAAGTTAAATTCATTAAGCTCCAAGTCCTTAAATGTCAAAACTTGTGGGAGCCGAGAGTGAAAAAGGAGGCAGATTGCACGTGGCAGGCGGTCGGCCGGGAAGTCACGAGCCGGGGCGAGACAGTGCGAGTGGAGCGAGGCTGCAGCTGGACAAGGAACGTCGAAGCCAAGTTGCCTGGTGCGGCCCATGAATGGCGAACCCCGGAGCGGTCCACCGGCGAGGTCTGGAGCAAGACCGCTGGAAACGGCAAGCCCTGGCCATATGACCTGGGCTTCGACGATCCCGGGGTCGTTCCGCAGCGAGATTCGGGCATTGATAGCCCGGGACAACCAGCCTTCGCAGCGCTGGCGTGGGAAAGGCTATCCGCAGGCCTGGACACGCATTGCGACTCTGAGCTCTGATCGACGGGTGACAACAAGGGTCGGTGTGCCTGCCCTTACAGA
This sequence comes from Ixodes scapularis, assembly GCF_016920785.2. Taxonomy (NCBI): domain Eukaryota; kingdom Metazoa; phylum Arthropoda; class Arachnida; order Ixodida; family Ixodidae; genus Ixodes; species Ixodes scapularis. The sequence continues at coordinate 191,718,667 of NW_024609835.1, read as the reverse complement.
AATGTCATATATGGCCCAGATATGTTTAATATAGGGCCGTATATGGGCATATAAGTACACATATACGGTCATATATTGCCATATAAGGGCTGAAATCAGTGCAGATATGGTAAGGCGACACCATATATGACGACATATAATGCCAGATAAAGTCATATATGGTACCAGTGGCTGCCATATATAACAGTATAGGATGCCTGATACTCCTGTATATGGTACTATATGGTGCCAGTCAACATGTAGATGCAGGTAACACTCCGCGTCGGCCGGTATCGGGACATCGGGACTACGCCGGCCCACCCATGGTAACAGGATGGCAGCGCCTGGCCATGGGCACCGGGGAGCTACCGGCCCCGGCCGGCGTCGGGGTTTCTTCTTGCTCATTGGCCAGTCCAGCCGTAGAAGTTACAGTGACTGGCCGGACTCGGGTTTTTGCTGGCTAGTCTTTCCATGGAGGTTCCAGTAACTGGCCGCCATCGGTATTTTGCTGTCTTTGATGGCCGGTATTTACGGAAGTTCAGTAACTGGCCGGCACCGGTATTTTGCTGTCTTTGATGGCCAGTATTTACATGGAAGTTCAGTAACTGGCCGGCATCGGTATTTTGCTGTCTTTGATGGGCAGTATTTGTATGGAAATTCAGTGACTGGCCGGCATCGGCGCTTTGCTGTTCGCAGGCTGACGAGCCCCGGGAACTTCCGTTTACTGCCCGGCATCGTTCTATTTTTTTTTTGCCTTTTTCACTATGCAGTCACGTCATTGAGATTCCGACGAAATGCGGCGATTCATATGTAGCGAGTGGAAATGTTTGCGTTGATCAATCCTTCGTAAATGACCGCCGACGCTGGCGTATTTGATCCCACCATGGCAAGGCTGACGTGTTTTATCGCGAAAATGCGAAAGAAAAAACAATGCCGTGAGGAAAATTTGCAGTCCAGGATTTGAGAATCTGACCCCCTACGCCACGAAAATTAAATTTTACAACGCCGAACGACACTTTTTTTCAGGAAGTTAGTTTAATTTGATGTACTATACTTATAAGGTCTGGCGTTATACACACGTGTTTGGCTCTGATAAAAAATAAAAACGGTATAGCGGAGCCTCGAATGAAAAAAGAAAAAAGACGTAGCATGATTGAGCACGCGCTCTGAGCTACAAAACAATAATAAACATTACTTTCCAGAAACTAGAAAAGTAAGAGATGTGTTTATTGCTTATGACGCTACGAGAGGTACATAAATCTCTTGAGGGATCATTTTATTGGTGATTTTAATCTAGTGTTAAAATATGCTATTTCCCAGGTAGCACACCATGTCGGCCGATACTGGGATTACGTCGGCCAGTACTGGGAGCTGTACGGCGGATCCCGGCCAGGGACGCCGGTGAGAAACCGACCCCGGCCGATATCGGGGACTCGTTGTCTAAACTGGCCAGCACCAGCCGGAAAGTTCCCGATACCGGCCGACATCGTTTTCTTGCTGTAGTCACTGGCCAGTCTAGCCATGGAGTTTCCGGTGACTGGCCGACATCGTTTTCTTGCTGTAGTCACCGGCCAGTCTGACCATGGAGTTTCCGGTGACTGGCCGATATCGTTTTCTTGCTGTAGTCACTGGCCAGTCTAGCCATGGAGTTTCCGGTGACTGGCCGACATCGTTTTCTTGCTGTAGTCAGCGGCCAGTCTAGCCGTGGAGTCTCCGCTGACTGGCCGACGTCGTTTTCTTTCTGTTATCACCGGCCAGTTCAGCCACTGAGTTTTCGGTGACTGACCGACATCGTTTTTTCGCTGCTTTCACAGGCCATTCGAGCCGTGCAAGTTTTGATATGTAACCGACATGGCTTTTTCGCTGATATGGAAACTATATGATGGTTAGAAATGACCGTTAGGTTGGGCATGTCTTCAATATGCTAAAAGGTGACACCTAATATTATCCTTGGCCTAGTATTAACGCTGCGTCATCCTTAAACCAGTTTACAAAGGCTTATTTCAGTTTTGTCAAAAAAGACGGGATCAAACATGGCTGTGGAATGAAAATTTAATTTGGTTTACATCTATTAATTTTTTAGAGAGCAGCTCTTAGGCACCCGTTTCCGGCTTGAGCGGCATCGCCGTCGCAGTCGCCGTCGGCGTAACCGCGCGTTGCATTATGGGAAACGTCCCATAATGCAACGCGCGGGTCTCACTCGTGACCCGCGCATTGCATTATGGGACGTTTCCCATAATGACGGCGTGTGTGACGTCACGAGGGTCCCGCGCGTTGCATTATGGGAAGCGTCCCATGATGCAACGCGCGGTCGGCGACGGCGACGCCATCGCCGTCGGCGTAACCGCGCGTTGCGTTATGGAAAGCGTCCCATGATGCAACGCGCGGTCGGCGACGGCGACGCCAACATCGCCGTCGGCGTAACCGCGCGTTGCGTTATGGGAAACGTCCCATAATGCAACGCGCCGTCTCATTTGTGACCCGCGCATTGCATTATGGGAAGCGTCTCATAATGCAACGCGCGGGCCGGCGACGCCAACGTCGCCGTCGGCGTAACTACGCGTTGAGTCATGGGAAACGTCCTATAATGCAATGTGCAGTCGCATTCGTGACCCGCGCATTGAATTATGGGACGTTTCCTATAATGACATCACAATTGACGTCACGTGTGACGTCACAAGGGTCCCGCACGTTGCATTATGAAAAAAGTGCAATGATGCAACGCGCGGGTCACTCGTGACCTGCGCGTTGCATCGTGGCGGCGAAACTTGCTTTCGACGAGTTGGGCATTTTTACTGCGGCACTGCGCTTCCGTAAAAATTTCCACATGTTCTCAACGACAAGTCTCAGGGCTTACACAGGGTTTTAAGGAGCTTCTTCGACGATTGACTGCGAACGAGTAGAAAACGTGTCTTCAGCATGTTGCCGCCAGCCTCCGCAACGCTCCAAAAACGCGATTTTTCAACATGCAAAATCGCCGATCGGTGGCTTCACTCTCTCGCTGCAGCTGCAGCGACCAAGCGGGGATGCGCGATCCAGCCCTTCGCCCAGGCAGATGCCGAGCGCTCCGCGCAAGCGGTCGTTGAGCGGTCGGCCTCAGTAAGCGATCCTCCCAGTTGCACGCGCTGCCACCGCTTTCATAGCGTCTGCCCTCGCTTTTTAACAGTTTCGGTTCCCATTGCTATCTTGCTGAAAGCATGAAGTTCTGATCGGAACTTAATGCTTTGACAAAAAATGTTGATTGTTACTATTTTATTAACAGTGACCCCGACGTTGAGGCAGTATTTATTTTACCTTACAGTTATATAAACCCGATGAAGACAACTACAAGTATTTTTGTACGAGCCGCAGGATGCAATAGACCCTTTGCAAAAATCCCAAAAGCCCGCGCGCGCCGCGCTTCAAATAATGGGAGTCCTCGGTACGCCCCTCCTCCGGCTACCACGTGGCATACGCGAGCAGGCACAGGTTACCACGGCAACAAAGCAGCCGAGTTGGGCCGTTGGTTGGGCGAGCGACGATCCGACGGCTGCCCATTTCGTATCTCTCTCCTTTGTACCGGTTCTGTCGTCTGCTGCACCAACGCTTTGTCGAACTTGGTCGAAACCTGCCATGGTTGCGGTGCAAACTAAATGGATTTGGTGGCACTTCAATACGTGAAGGTAAGTTCCGACGAATAACGTATTGGAATAAGTTCTTTTGCGATGCCTTTACGTTGCCACAGATACGGTACGCCGGCAACGACGTACGACTCGGCGGGATGGCTGCAACGGCTGCTGGCGGTAGCTGCCGGGACGCGTGCGCAGTCGCGGAGGCGCAACGAGAAAGCGCGTGCGCGTGATCTGTACCGAGGGTTCCCAAAATTTCCTGCCGTCGTGGCGCTGTACGTCTTGCAAAGGGTCTATTAAGCAATACCAAACAAGTATGCCGTAAAGCGACCGTCATCTCCGAAGGCGAGTTCCATCTGAGGGGAATTTGTCGTATTGTCTTCTAGCAAACGACATACCTAGCTCTTCATCCGAATAGGTGCGCACAACGTCTTCGACGTAACGCCATATCTTGGGCCTCTTCGCCGGCAAGGCGAATGAGTCGGCAAAGACTTCGCCGAGAACGGCTGCCTCGTCGTCACTCGAGCTGGAGCTAAGCTTGTATCTCCGTCGCTGTCGCTGATTTCGCTGCTACTGCGCTTTATTAGACCTCCTGAAATTAACTGCAGCGATGTCAGCGCCGAGCCAGTCGGTCATGACAAGAGGAACGAAAGCAAGCACAGCAATCGAAACAAAAAAACAGCGAAACTCCTTCATTCCCCCGCGGCAACGTTGATAACGAAACTGAAATGTTGCGAGTGACTACAGATCGTACTCCCCCGAAAAAGGCTGCGCGGAGAACTACTCCAGGTCCGGGCGGTCTGTCCGAGGAAGACACAGTTTAGGCGGCACATTCGTTTCTTACATCTTTCTGCATGATCACAATCGAAACATGACGTGCATCCTATATTCAACCAGAAAGGGTCACTACATTTAACTCTTACGCGCTTATTAAAACCAGATCTGCTTCTCGCTACCACTCTATGGACTACTTCCATAAACCCCTGCGTGCAACACGGCGCACGTTGCTCTTTGGAAACTAGTTGGCCAGGGAGGAGAGTGGCATGGTTTCGGTTTCGATCGGCAGCGTGGACTATTAACGGCCGTGATCTCACGTTTTTTGGTCGCGAGAGCATCATTTTTGCTCTCTAAACTAACCTAAATGGCCAGACCTCGAATCTATAGCACAAGCCCGAGACGTATAGCTTGTCTTCACACATGCTTGTTGCATTTTTGTACGCTATCGAGCCTTTCTGTTTGCATTTCGAGATATATGTGAACGAGCCAGTGCTGGAAATCTCGACGCTGCGTAGCTCGGGGTTGCTTGTGTACGAGTCAACAAGCTGTAACGACCAATAAGTTTGCATACATCAAACTAGCACCTTTACAGCTGGTCAGGAAGTTTGTTTGTTTTGTGCGTCCATAGACGAAATATTATTTTTTGCAACTACTCTTTTTCTTAATACGCCTAAGTACGTGAGGTAAAACTTGGAGGCGCCATTGAAAAGCTCAATTTGAATACACATCTTATCTCTTATCTGTACTGACCCGCAGCACTGCACGAAGCTAAGTCCCCACCCGCTTGCATTCCACTAATATTCAACATCGCGTATGCACATAAAACTTCTCTGCAATCATATAGGCACATTCCCACACACAAACCGTTTTAAGAAAGCAAAAGTCGAGCAATTGTGTGAAAAATGTCGCACCGTTCGCCGGAAGTATGTCGGACGGGCGTGAACCTCTATGCGGTGTACCAAAGGAACGAAATTATTCAAAGCGCATTTGACGGTTGCTAATGGCCGTAATATTTATGTGTTTGCTTTCTTCCTGACTGAGTATGCCGAGATAATTTCAAACACACCGTTCAGACACAGATCTTGGGCGTCAGTAAAAGCTCGTCCAAAAAGGCTTAGCGAAGAGTAGGAGACGCTTTTTAGAGCCTCCGTCGTAGCTAGCCGACCTCAGCGTTTGCGAAAACCTAATTTCCTATCAGCGTAAAATTTGAGTCGGCGATATATGATGACAGGAGGAAGACATCATAGTAATTTGTGTGCAGTAATTTGTGTGCAAGGAAATTGCCCCAGTTTTCGTTTTGTATCGTTCGAGAATGAATCAGATAATCGAAAACTCAAGCGGCGCATTCGGTCACGGCGTGATAGCATGAAAGGAAGCTGCTCAATCGAAACCGAAACTGAGTGGCCAACTAGTTCCCAGAGGGCACTTCGTCGAAGCGTTGTGTATTTCTTCGTGCCCCCGTTTTTTTTTTTTTTTATAGAGTAGCACAGTAGCACAATTATATATTTGCGACTTCGTGTCGCAATATATAACTGTCGCAATAAATAATACTTCGACTAGAACAGACCTCATCCAGCATCCAGCCAGCTGTTGATAGACTTTGCTAGAAAGCCGATCCAGCATCCAATCCAAAGCCGGACAAGGTGAGCAAACACAAATGGCGAGCAGAACGTTGGCGTGGTTCGCGGCATGGTTCAGGTACGGTGGCTCCAGGGTTGAAAAATTGTATGTGACCGTGGTGGCGAGTGAAAGCGCTGCATGTAAATCTATGCGGGGCAGAAGTCGCTCGAAGTTACCGCCTGTGCTTTGATTTTGATGTTCGTGTTTTGTCGGTTTTGTCGTATGTAGGCCTAGTGAACCAACTTCCGCTCAACAACGCTTGCTGGTGGTTGACTCGACGGTGTTGACGGCCCTTCGCCGTATCCCGACGATCGTTTCGTCGGCATGTCCCGCAAGACGGAGTAGCCGTCAAGTAAGAGAAAGTACGAGCAGCAGGAAAGGGATGCGGCCGCGTATTATTTCGTAGTGGCGAGCGGCGGCACTTTTCTGTTTACGTTCGCGCACGTTTTTGCATCGGCTTCTGCCCGTTCGTAGTGTATATGCCCTTTGCCTTTCGTTGCATCGCGCTGTTTCCACGCTTCGAGCGCACCTTCGGGGCTCCCGGCCGAGTATGGACGAGTGTCGCGCCGCTAGCCCGGCGAGACGGCGATCGGTCGGCCGCGGCCTACGTGTGTTGTTCAAAGCGTTGAAGTAAAATTAAGGGGGGGGGGGGGGGGGGGGAGGGAGGGAGGGAAGGGAGGGAATAGAGTCAATCGTGTACGCGCGCTAGGCGCATTTGTCACCGACTTGGGGTAGGGTGAGAGGGGAGAAAAGTGGGGGAGAAGTAGCAGTCGGGCGTCAGCAGCTTCGTCTCACCGTCCCGCTAGCTCGTCATCTTATCGTCGCGCTTAATCCGTGAGTGAGTGTGTGTGTGTGCGTGGGGGGAGGCACTCGCTTGATCGAATGACGTTTTAGCGAACGCCCACGTTTCATCGAACGACACTTTAGCGAATAGTCGGACGCCGCGAAGCGGCGTTTTCGAGTGGGCCAAGTGAGTTCATATTTTTGTAATGAGTTGCCGCAGACTGTCGCCGCGAAGCGGCGTAAAGCGCAGCGCGACGGATGGGTTAACGCGCGCCCCCGTTATTTGCTAAAACGACCATTCGCTCAAATGTCGCCGTTCGCTAAAATGTCATTCGCTCTTGTGATATGGACCCCGTCAAATTTTGCAGCACGCAATGCAACTTCTTTTTTTTCGACACAACATTTTTTTTTTTGCTTTATAACTTAGCGGTATATCGAAACTTTCTGCTCGTAGCGCAATCGCACCAATGCTGAAAAATTCCGCACGTACTGGCTAACCGTCATAATCGTAAGCTCGGCTCGTTTTTCCGAGTTCACATCAAACAAAACTAGGTTCCTTCTATGAAAATACGGTGTACCGTTAAATACCGGGCAAGCGCGCACTCAAACTTTAGAAATAATTGCAAAAAAATGGGGGATAGGTGCTTGTCCGGTCGTCAATTTTACATATAAATGTACTGTGCGTATTTCCTCAGATCTCACAAATTTGGTAATGGGCGCTTAATGCGGAATGGGTGGATGCACGGTATTCTACGGTATGTCCAGGCAGTTAGCGGCATCCTACGCCTTGGTAAGCACAACTACGCGTTGTGAAGTCCACCACCGGCATGGCACAGGGCCCCGTCCTTACCTAGCGTGTCGTCTTATGCAAGGAATTTATACTTCGTTCGCCCCTAAGCTGAGACTAGAATCCCCGCCTTAAGTGCGAGCTCGCTGGCTTCTGCAGTGCTTTGGTTGCGCGTGCCTGCGTGATCGCACTTGAGTTAGAAAGGCAGAAAGTTTGCGTTGAAGGCAGAGCTTCTAGTCTCAGCGTGAAAATGAACGGAGTATAGTCGAAACGCCATTGCCATTGCTTGAAAAACTGGATGTAAATAAGCTTTTTGCACGAAACCTCGGTATCAAGAAACCGTTGCAAGTAAAAAGCTACAAAGCATGGTGTAAACAGACCTTTACGCGAAATGAGCACCGTTTTTCTCTTTTACTGCTACTTTTATTACTTGGCGTATATCGGAATGCGACGCCGTCGTGTTTCATTGTGGCCGTGCATGGGGATATAGCCATGGAGTTATTATAATATATGCTAAAGGTTGCGAAGACCTGACAGTGTGAAGTAACTTGAATGAACATCATGTCTGACCACGCCTTTTATTCTAGTGAGGAGGAGTACTGTTCATCGAAGAGAATGACGAAATAACAGCGGCACCCGTCCCTCTGTTGTGGTTCGATGTGAGTATGAAACAACGGCGTGAGGCCAAGCAAAATGTTTGGGGCGGACATCTTGTCTCGTCTGCGAGCGGGCCGAGCACCAGACCCTGACTGGCCTTCGTTCAGAGCATCAAGTTTGCAGAAATGCAGTAAGTATTATTTTGTACTGTTCCTTTTCACCTAAAGTCCTGATAACGTGCTAGCACACGTTTTTGATCTGCCCTCTGTTAGTATGCTTGACCAGGTTAGCTTGCGTGCAGTTGCTCAATTTAGTTAGCTCCATAATCTTCGTAGTGACACATGCACAATTACAGTAGTGACCGAGTCCTTCAATACGCTACTGGTCACAAAACTTTGTCGTAATGCTGTGGGAAAGCATTGCATGCTGACAAGAACGGCCGTGGTGCTGTCCTACTCTGGAGAGGTTCGACGGACAGCTTAGAGGCTTGTTTTTAGGTGCAGCAAGTTCGCTTCGGCGCGTGCTGTGCAGCTTCTGTTTGTACCTTGAAATGTTGCACCAATGGCCCGATTTTGGTGTTTTATGAGATTGAGATCTCGGCAGGCTTGTACTGAGGGAGCTGACCTTTCTTTAACAGACACGTCGCCTGCTAACGTGAGTAAAGAGGGAGGATTTGTCTGCCCTAGAGTGTCATTTGCTGCGGGAAACAAGACGCCGTTGCGTCGTCTGCTACCAGAACCGAAGAAAGGTGGATCATCTGTTACACGCTGTATGCTGCAAGTGAAACGATAGAAAACAAAGTTGCATTTGGAACTTCTGCTATTTAACAAGGGGCGCAATTGATGACCTGTGCTTTACTTGAAAGTGCCAATTCACTCTAAAGCGTCATATGCCTAGGCGCGAGGTATCATGTGACCACAGAGCAGCCACTTGCAGCCAATTTTGTTTTCTATACCAGGGAAAGTGTTCTTAACGGGATTCTCTCCCATTCTTAGACGGTTGATAGTTTAAAAAAAGGCCGTCCTGAAAGCCCAGAAAATGGCAGTTCCAACAAGGGTACAGGCACCAAGCTAGGCCTAATAGGCACGGACCTATATATCAGATTTTTAAACTGGTGCTTATCGCAGCCAAGCGCAGCGCGTCTCGCGTTTGTCGCCGACGAATCAGTATTGTTATTTCCTTTGATTGTCAAAACACATCATAAAACTTTGTGGGAGCATTCATTTTGACCGTACAAGCCAAAACTGTGAAGTTCTGAAAATTGGGGCCGTGTCTCCTTTTCAAAAAGTTTATTTGATTAACACATTTTTTTTATTAATTTTATGAATATTGCATACAAATTATAACGTCTCTTAAATTTTTACAAAAACTTGAAACACTCACTGTGTCTGGCAACCGTTTCAAAGCTACCCAAACCATCCGAAACACCTGAAGGTTCAAGCGTTCTTCTGAAACTTCCCGAAACCCAAGTTTCTGAAAAAGTTTCTTCGCATCATCAGTGCATAATGTTGATCAGCAAAATGGATAATATGCTTTCTTATGCCTTGGTTATCTTGCAGCCTTCGACGCTCAGCTGCTTAGGCCGTGATAGACCTGCACATCCAGAATGGGCACCTACAGCAGCAGAACAGGGAACTGCAAGTCTGTTCGGCAGGTGCTCGGGCATGTGGTGTCTTTCAAGCACCAGGGAGAGCAGCGAGGCCCGGGGAACAGGCGACGTCCCAGGAACTGGCCAGGCCTGAACCACCCGAGCTGTTCCTGATGCCTCTCCGCAACATGGAACAGCTTAGTGCTGCAGAAGCGCAGCTGAAGAACTTCACCAACAGTATACTGCCGGTATTTATGTGTCCTCTTTTTCACAATATTGACGGGCATAAGGCTGCGATTCTTACTTTGTGGTTTAACTTGGGTTATCTGAAGATTTATGCAAATGGGGTTGGCATGTGGACTGAAGCCTTTTACCGTAATATTTCAAATGGATGCCCACCCAAATTATGTTTTAAGCACAGTCGGTGGCAAATTAAAAATGAGTAAGTTGCCCTACTTTCAATACGGGCCTTCTGTTATTTATAACAGCAGAGTGCATGCACAGCCAATGCACAATGGAAGGCTATTTATTGTAAGGTGTACCCTTAAACTGAACCCTGCTATAGAATTGTGTCAAGGTGACTCAACGCCAGTTGCACGTTTTGCAAGTCAGCTTTAGTAGCCTGCGTAAAGTTTTTGCAATTGTTAAACTGCGTTTTATAGAGGCTACTGAAGGGAGAAATGATGGACAGTGGCCACCAAAAATGAAATATTTTTGCATCATTACATTTTTGAGCAGTTCTTTCCACCCGAAGGTCGTGTAGACAAGAGGCCTTCATGTGCATCCTCATTGAACGGCATTTTATGTCTTTTTCAACTGCCGCTTCTTGAAATATTTTTAAGTAAAACATTTCACAACGGGGGAAGTAAAATCGCCCAACACATTTGCCTTTGGGTGCCTACAATATGTCGGCCTGCAAATAATCATAAATCATGCTGATTTGCTACGACACTTCTGCCCGTTTTATCCTTAGAAGTTAAATTCCGCACCTGCAACAACTCTCGCCGTGAGTATGTGTGCGGAGCACGCACAAACCTGCCTGCATGCTTTTTGTGTTTAATGCTTGCTTGACAGAAGGATCGAGATGCTGTAGTATATATTGGGCTTCTTTTGGTTTTGTTTCTGTTCTCACTTGAGGCTATAGTCAAGAGATCTAAATATTTAGGGCAATAAATTCATTTGTGCTTTCGGCATCTGCTACAGAAGTAAAGGTACATGCTTGAAAATAACTTTTAGCCTGGTCTAAAATCGCTTTTGAGCGTGCCCACGATATGCGTATACCCAAACAAATTTGTAAGGGGTTGCCAGGTAAATCTTAATTAATTCCATCTTTACTTTACATTAGTAGTGCATTTCCAAAATGAGATGTTAACCAGTCCTAACCGAAGGTCACCCTATGAGAGGAAATCAAATTTTCCAAGGTGAAAGAGTAACTGTCATTGCATCCGCCACTTTATTCAGGGGTTGTGAGTGCATGCGTAGCTGTGTCTCCAGGCATAGCATACGGTAGTCGCACAAGCGATTATTACACGAGGCGAGCTTGAGCTGAGTAAGTTGGTTCATTGGCCTACAGGGCCACAACTGAGTCAGCACTAAACAAAAATATGGAAAGGTAACTACTCATACTGTGCTGCTGTTGCTATTTTTTGCAACTATGATGACGGTTTTGGTCAATTCCTGCCTTTTTATGCCTTTTTCAATTCCAGTCTTCGTAAAGTCGCAAAATAGGTGATAAATTTGTAGGGTGACTAGCCGGCAGCTAGACTAAGCTTTAACAGTCAAGATGTGATGTGCAGGGTCTTGAATGGACTGTTTTGAGAACCACATACATTATTAAAATTACTGAGTGGATGCTGATGGGCAAAGAGGATCCATCGAAACGTTTGCACAATTTGAACGCTGCAACAAATTGGACTGACTAATGAGATTTAGCGGAGTATGGAGGGAAATATTTTAATCTTTGTGGTTTTGTCTAAGACAGGTAGAGTTGCCATATATTCTTATATTTTTTATTCTCTCTCTAGTAAATATTGTAACATTTTGATGCATGTATAGCGTGGCTTGCTGCATTTACCTGGGCATTCACATTCTCTTACTTGAGACATGTTCATACCATTGTATCTGCATATAAATAACTTTATTGACATATTGAGAACACATTTTGTCTTTCTAGGAGGAGCAGCTCGTGTCTCTAGGAGACAGCAAGAACCTGCAGAAGGTGGTGCGAGAGATGGTGGGACGCCTGTTCTCAAAGCAAGTCCAGGAGCAGTTCTTCGGCCCTTCTGGGCTACCAAGGAAAGTCAAGGTTCAAGGACGCCATGATGTGTAAGGTGGTCATCGGTAATGCATATTCTTTACTAGCTATTAAATTGATGGTATCTCTATTGGAGCTCAATAGACAAGCACAATCTTTGAAATATGTTGACAATTAAAGGGAAACTGAAACACTTCTTGACGAAAAAAAAACGAGTTATAGGTGACTTCTGGCATATTTTTGTCCTGTGAATCTGAATATCGCTTTCGCTTTTGTTTTCCCCGAAGGTGTAACTAGAGGCGAGAAAACACGAAAAACCTCAGAGCAGTCGTAACGTCGTACTAGGATCTTTGGGGCGCCAAGCACGTGTCGCTCGTGTGGACGGCGCGTGCAATTGCAAGCTTGCCAGTTGTATTTTTCCACACTGACGCCAGTTGTGGCGTCTATTTCTGACCTTTTTACAAATTCAAGAGTTCACGTGCATAGGTTTGACAGGAGCTGAAGATGAGCGAAAGCAGAAATTCCGAAAACTCCCAGCATGACGTCACGCCCCGGAAAGGAGGGGCTTCAGCTGTACTTTAGAAATTAATTTCTGCAGCCTCCGTGCACCAGATTGAAAAAATAAACTCGATATTCGTGATCCTGGAGGCCATATCAAGACGATTTTGGTGTTCTTCCTCAAATACAGAACAGCTTCAGTTTCCCGTTAAGTCTTGCAATATGCAAAATTTAAGTCGTCAATTCCTGTCGTTTTTTTGTTTTTTTTTAAATTTGACTTGCATTATCTATTATGAATATCTCCTGTGTTAGCATTCTCGGAACCTTCATACTGAAAAGCAGCGTTTTGAAGGAACTGTAAAAAAAGGTTTTTGTTGGTCTTGTCTTGTTATCCTGTTAGTTTCCAGGTTGAAAATCTAATGACGACCATTTAGAGGCCTTGGTCTTTAGAGTGTCAGTTGGGGAAGTTTTGGTCTTTTTTTTTAGCCACTCATCTCTGCACTCCACCCCTTCTCGCCCCCCGCCCCGTCTCGCCCCCCATTTCAGATTAATAGGATGTTGCGTGAAATAACCATATGCCTCCATAGAATCTGCACCTTAGCGTGGTAGCCAAACCCACAATCTCCACCTCTGTGGTGCTCTCTTTCTGTTACCTTTGAATTGCAGGCTAGGTGAGGGACCTATATTTACACGAAGGAAACGCTCACAAACTGCAGTGTGTGAGCAGAACCCTGTGTGTAGCTAATATGTAAGATATTGGCTTCCCCTATCCCTCAACTAATCTGTGTGATCTGACAATTCTCTTTACAGGTGCCATACAAAGTTGCACTCGTGCAGCGTGGACGCGGTGCAGAAGTGGCTGACGGGCAGGGAGGCGGGCAATGGCAATAGAGTTAAAAAGACGGATACTCCACTGGTGGTTCCAACTGCCTTAGACGATGAGGGACACTCTGGCTGAGGAGCTAGCTGCTATGGATGCACGAGTCACAATAAAGAATGTCACGGTAAAAAAACTTTTGTATGTTCCCTTCTTGTACTACCCACAATATGCATCTGGGCGACAGATGAATGGGACATGTCGTCTCAACGACTATACAATAATTGCCATGAGTATACTGTATACATGGAGAAAGTCAATTGTTCACACAGAATTGTTTCTTAAAATTGCACAAATACTAGACCGGCTTTTTTCAGTTCAAGTCGGAAAAACATGTTAAAAACGGTCAGCACCTATAAAAGATATGAAAACCAATAAAATAGTTTGGACTGAGAAATTGAGCATTTCCACGTTTAAGTCAATTTGATCTACTGAGAAGCTAACTGTTCAAAAATGCAGTAGGATGTCATTCCTGGGCTTTAAAGCCCGACAAAGCTAGCATTCTGCTGGTTCTATGCTGGGTACACTGAATGACGCATACGCTTGTGCTGATCCGCCATTTCGCAGGCACTGACCCGCAATTACGCTGGCACTGATCTGTTTTTACGCTGGGACTAATCCGCAATTGGACTGGCTCTGACCCGGAAACACTCTGGCACACTGATGGTTTCCTACCGTACCACCGGTTCCATGCCGGGGATCTGTGTCGGGAGCTCACTGGGAACATCCCGTATTCCCGGCATCCCGGTTTCCCAATAAGGTCCCGGTACCGGCCGGATTCCGGCATTGGACCCGGCCGATGTCGCCCCTTGGGGCGTTTCCGGTACTGGCCGGTATCGCTATCCCGGCAGGCCAATACCGCCCCATCCCCAGCCCGGCGTGTTGTGCTACTTGGGTTAGGGCAGGAATCGACTGTTTTATGTGGTAGTTACGATCATCTAAGAGAAATATTTTCAATGTTCACAAAGCCAAACGATATCTGTCTCTTTAATAGCTTATGTTATACGACGTACCGTACCAGAGGAACGCGAATATAAAAACTTTTTTTCGTTAGTAAAAAAAGCGAGAAACACCAATGCGTTGTGGATGTACACACTGCTGGGTTTGTGACTGTGACCCCTTGACACCACGAAAAATAAATGTCAGAATGCCGAACAATAGCATTTCTGAAAGCTAGTTTAATTATCCGCGCTGTACTTGAATCTCAGGAATAAAAAAGTGTTTAGGCCTAACAATAAGTAAAACTGTGGAGCGCAACCTGTATAAGTAAGACCTGGCGGCACGCGGGGGATAGCGCTGATCTACCAGAACAAAATTAAATACTACTTTCCGGAAGTCAGAAAAATCAGAGATGTGCTTATGAGCGATGAGCTCAACTAAATTACTGCCTTAAAATGGCGGTATTTTTGTTTCAATAGTGGGTGAAGATGGACCGCTTTCATGACAAACTTTGGCTTCATCACTGTGGCAGTTTTACCACTTACATTTTCCCATTTTTCTCTAAAGGTACCCATTATTATTAATTTTATTTCTTCGTTGAAAGGACTTGCGCTGTTTGCCTACTACACTGACCCACCTATTAGCACGGAGGGAGCGAATCATCCTGGCAAAACAAGAGGGTCAGGTTTTCTGAATTGCATCAATTCAAATGTGGGCTCGCACTTTTTATTTTCACCTTCTGCGTGATTGTTGCCCTGAAGAAGGGTGCCGACGACAGCCTAAACATAGAAAATATTTAAAATAATAAAAACTAATACGCAAAGGCGAGAAAAGTTTTAAAATAATAAAAATGAATTAAAAAAGGTGAGAGAAAAATATTTAAAATAATAAAAAGTAATAAAAAAAGATGAGAAAAAAATATTTAAAATGAAAACTGATACAAAGAGGTGAGAAAAAATAATACAGAATAATACAAAATAATAAAAAAAAAGGTGAGAAAAAAAATTAAAAATAAAAACGAAAACAAACAGGTGAGAAGAAATATTTAAATTAACGAATACAAAAAGGTGAGAAAAAAGATTTAAAATGAAAAAAAGTGTAAAAACATAAACAGCGCTTACCGCGATTCGAACCAACGACCACAAGCTCAGGAAACCAGAGCGTCAACCCGCTACGCTACCGCTGCCTTTTTTTTTTTTTCTTTATTGCATGGAAAAAATACGACAATACCAAAGTGCCTATTTAACGTTCAATTTGTGCACTGTTCACTCATACTTCAAAACTCTTTGATGTCTCGCAGGTTAGTAAACAATGGTAGCCAGTCGGGTGCGTCTGACAGGGCATCATACACACTTTTGACACGGATTACAAGGTCGATGAAATGCAAGCGTACAGTTTTTGGGTGGACGTTTTCGTTTCTAACATCAAGACGGGATTTCCACATGCTGTACAAAGACAGAAGAATTACAAGGTCATAAGGAAAGGTATCCCCAGGTGAAACAGGTAAGAAACGAATCGTGTAACTTGTAATATCAATGTCTTTCTTTAGAGTGCGCTGCAAAACATCCCAAAAGAACACTGCATCCCAGCAGTGGATAAAAGCGTGCTCTACTGTTTCAGGTGTTTTACACAGGGTACAGTTTTCTGACCATGGTACGAATAGTCCCTTTTCTTGTAACCACACTTTGGTAGGCAATACGGAGCAATGCAGTTTAAAAAAAAAAGGTTTTAGCCGCAGCGGGAATGCACATTTTCTTTACCCGACGTAGTACATCTTGGCCGGGGTTATTATCAAACATAATGCGATACATTGGCGCCGGAAAGATGACACTTACTAGGTCTTTTGTTAACTTCTTTCGTGTTATAGTCGTTAGATAATCTCTTGAAAATCTTACAGACAAAAAATTAAAGGCATCAACTACTTCTTTCAGGTACCCTATCAGCACACACGTTGGGCTTCCGGCGGAAGATACAATAAAATCTGGAAGAGAGGGTGCCAGTCTATTTCGTACGACTTCTCGAAGGAAGGGATGTTCTTGGTCTCTAAGAAAAAGAAATCGTGAAACCAATTGGCGTATGGATAAATGAGGAAGGCCAAGTCCACCGTCAGACACACGACGAAACAAGTTGTCGCGGCGCATTGGTTCCCAAGAGGACTTCCAAACGAAAACGGCAAACACTCTGTGCAACTTTTGAATATTAGTCCGTGCACAGTGAAGGACCTGCAGGACATACCAGAGCTTGGCCGCTAGAAATACGTTACAAACTGTCGATCGTGCAAAGATTGACAAATTCCTGTGAGACCAACTTTTGGCTCTCCTTTCTATAACAGTCGCAACTTGGGACCAATAGAATGTGCTGTTCTTGAAGTGTCTCAAGGGCACTCCCAGGTAATTGCAAGGAGTGCAACTCCACTGAATGCCTTCATATTGCTCTGGTGTTGTGGCCCAAGCACCATGCCAGACTCCTCTGCACTTTTCGATATTTAGTGAGGCTCCAGTAGCTTCGCAAAAGCGGCGTGTGAGCTCTATAGCGTGGGTCACGCTTTTCTTGTCCTTGCAGAAGTAGGCTACATCATCTGCGTAAGCCTGGACTTTAATTTCTGTTTTGCACAAAATGTAGCCCTGTACTTGCTCACTTCTCTTTATACTTTGGCACAAGGGTTCAAGGTATAATGTAAAAAGCAAGGGGGACAAAGGACAGCCTTGCCGAACCGAAGAACGGACTGGAATGTTCGGTGTGACGTTATTGTTTATGACTAAGCTCGTGTAGCAGTTACTGTAAGACATTTTAACACCTTGAAATATCATATTTCCAACGCCAACATATGAAAGAATTGTAAAAAGCACGTTATGACAAACACGGTCAAATGCTTTCGCGAGATCAATCTGAAGTATTGCAACTTGATTACTGCTGTCGGTTACACATTCCAATACACTCCTCGCAATGTGAACATTTGTCTGGATGGCTCTACCACGAATGCCACATGTCTGGTGATTCCCAACTAGTTCGCAAATGACACGTTGTAATCTATTTGTTAACAATTTCGCGAATATTTTGTAATCTACATTGCATAACGTGATTGGTCTATAGCCGGTTACATGTAAGAGTTTCTGCTTGTCATCAGTCTTTGGAATGAGAATAGTATGTGTACGCAGAAATGAAGGTGGAAGAGAATTAGTTTCATAGGCCTCTTGAAAAATCCCTAGTAAGATGGGACATAAGATATTTTTACGCAATTTATAAAATTCTGCAGTAATGCCATCTGGACCTGGTGTTTTTTTATTTGGAAGGGCATCTACGACCTTTTCTATTTCAGTCATGCTGAAAGGTTCCTCCAGCTCTTTTGTGCACTGTTGATCTAACTGGGGCAGCAGAGATACCAGTTCTTTCAGATACTCATTATTTTTCGATGTTGCATTATTGCCAAAAACCTCCTTGTAATGTTCACAAAACGCATTCGCTATAATCTCTTTATCTTGGATAAGCACGCTATTTTGTTCTATTTCATGTATTTCTTTCGACATCGCGTACCTTTTTTCCTCCTCCATTGCCTTTTTTGTTGGCTGTTCTCCCAAGAAATATTTTTCAGCACGCGTGCGCACAACCGCGCCCTGGTAACGTTCGTGATAATATTGATCTAAATCAGCTTTTATGCGAGTTATATCTTCTAAACCTTGCCCAGGATATTTGCATTCAAGCTCAACCAAGACGCGTAAATTATGCTGCAGCGTCTTTTCTGCCTCAGACTTCTGAAGTTTTATAATACTACCTCTCTCAATTGCCAGCTGTTTGAGTTCTTGCTTGAAACGCTCCCATTTAACAAATATATGCTCAGTTGTGTGTCCTATCTGCTGAAACAGATCGGCCGTACTAGCCAGAAACTTTTCATCTTTTAGCAGTTGGTTATTAAGCTTCCATAGCTTCCAGTTTGTATTTTTATTTCTACGTTTATGACCAACAGTTAGTGATGCCATGCAGTGATCTGTAAAAAAGACTGGGTCTACCGCGTAACCATTTAAATTTTCAATCAGTTCTGTGGAGCAGTAAATTCTATCTAGTCTTGCGTGAGATGAATTTTGAAAATGTGTGCATGGAAGCTGTTTTCCGCCAAGCTGAACTGTAGCAGCATCGAAAAGATTGCTTTCATCAACTAAATCTAGCAGCAGCCTTGCGCTCTTGTCAATTCGCGCTTTAGTTGGAGCTCTGTCAGCTTCATCGCAAACACAGTTGAAATCTCCTAGAAGAACCAACATCCTGTCACAAATTAAATAAGGCCGGAGATGGTGAAAAAACGTTACTCTGTTAGCAACGTCATTTGGCGCATAAACACATATGACTCTCCACCTTGCGTCAAAAACTCGAAAATCGCACAAAATGAAGCGGCCACAAAGGTCTGTTGTGACCATTAATTCAGACAGGTGAAAAGACTTTCTAATGAACAATAAACAGCCACCAGACAGACCAACAGCATGGCTCACGCATACTTCGTAGTCTTGCAGAAAATATTGTAAGGCACGTTCTACCTGTTCATCAGTCGAAAGCTTTGTTTCCTGGATAGCCAGAAAATCGACTTCTTTATCTTCAATTAAGCGTTTTAAATGATACTGTTTTTTTCTAGAATTAAAACCCCTTACATTTAAAGTCGCAAAACGAGGGCCATCTACTAGGGGAAGGTGAAGGGGAGTGGGAGGAGGAGAAAGAAGGGAGGGGGAGGGTTTTGCTTATACATGAATGTCTAGCGTGAAAGGGTGGACTTTCGCTTACTCGCGACGGTGCCAGGCGGCACCTCTTTTTTTCGCTTGCTGTCATTAGCGTCCTTAGTGCTGACTGTTGTGTCCATCTCGGTTGGGGGCTCCTCTTTGCGATCCGATGACTTGTGGTCTTCTGTTGTATCTGCTATCTGCCCAGGTGCTTTCGACGTTTCCTGGGTGTCTTCCTGATTGGTCTCCTGGCAAGCTGTTACAACTGCTTGCGTGGTCGCGCTGGCTTGACTCTCAGAAAGTCTTTTGTCAGTTGTGGCTTTGCTGTCATCAGAACTCGGAGGCACGGGGTCTTTGGGCCTCTCCTGTGAGGAAAGAACCTCACCGCTAGCGTCTACCACTTCGGTGATGTCAATCAATAGTTCCGAATGGGCGTCTGGTTCGATGAAAGGACCTCGTAGCACGGTTGCATAGCTAGAGTAGCACTCGTCACTTTCATGACCAAATCTGTTGCAACGTGCACACTTTGGAGTACGACACTGTCTACGGATGTGGCCGACCTTTTTGCATCGTAGACACAAGGGTGGCCTTCCGGTCATGACCACAAGACACTGGGAACCGGCGACTTTGAGCAGATGAGGCACGTTTTCCGTTGTCGCTGTGTCATGTAGAGTCAGACAGACTTCTCTGTTCATTGTTTCCATGTTCTCCATCCCTGGAACTCGCCACTTTTCTCGCGTCACGCTCCGCACAGTTCCACAGGGCGCCAACGCCTCAGCGATCTTCTTGTCTTCTAAATACAGTGGCAGCCAGAGAAGCTTGATCTTTACATCTTTAGAATTCGGATCTATTACGAGACATTTCTTTCCTTTCACGTTCAATTCCTTCACCGCTTTCAGCCTTTCCGCGGCTGCGGGGCTTGCGAGCGTTGCCATCCAAAAATGGCTCATCTGAAACTGCCCGAGGGACAGCACTTCACTCAAATCGATTACATCTTTCAGACCATCGCGAAAGTCTATCGCACGGTAGGGCCGGCCTGTAAGGTCAGCATGGAGAAAGACGGAGTTGAGGCATAAAGCTCCCGGTGGGAAACGAGGAAGGAGAATCCTGTACTCATCTTGGCTTGCCGCCTGCGCCCGGGCGTCCCCTGGGCCTACGGGTACTGTCGTTGAGTTGTCCGGGTACATCCTTTGAATGTCGTTATTAACGGTTAGACCTGAAGTAGAAGGGTTTCCTCGGCCTGAGGCCGATTGTTGATTTTCACTGGAGAACATGAAAATACGTCCGTTCGAAAACGGCGTCTTCTTCTTTCTCCCTACGCTACCGCTGCCCGGGTGACCTCTGTCCCTTTCTAGAAAGGTTAATGTCTGCTGAATTTGTTTTTTTACCATTGTAGGCTTAGTTTCGTATTTGTTATTTTGCAACATCTTAGGACTTATTCCTAATATTGTGGCGAAATTGACATTTGCAATAATTTATTATTGCTGTGTTTTTTATAAGTTTTATAATGCGGTAGGCTGATCGTTTTATTTCAAACGTGTTGAAGATACGATTACAATCTCATCGAAGCAACGGCCTATGTTTCGCACGTTTCGCCGGCCGTGTGCGTTTGAATGCCTGTGTTCACGACCGGCTAACGGTCCAATTACCCGATTAGTGGTGATGCGTGGTGTTTGCCTTAGTTTCAAATATGTCCGACAAAGACGGAAGCGACTGTGGGACGTGGAACTACGTCAAATCTGCTCAACAGCCAAGATCATGGCACGGGATCGAAGTAAGTTCGTGTTTTGTTCGTTTGGGCTAGATGATTTCCTGCGTTCAGAAGGCTTGTTATTGTCTGCAGATCGCTTGCTTTTACCAGTATTACTAATTGTGCGCAAACGGTGTTATGCGAGGCTCTTTTTCTTTTTTCCCCGATGCAGAGGCTGACTACTCGCTTAAGGTCGATTGTTTACTGGTAAGCCAGAATGGTCTGGAAGAGCGCGGTGCCCCTCCATTGCCGACGCCACTCTCCGTACTTGCGTGCTGAGAGCTGGACCCGACAAAAACAGCGATTGATTGATCGAGCAAGTCCGTAGCTTTCGCCGCCCCAGTCGTCCGCAGACGCTTTCATTTTCGCAGTTCGTACCCAGAAAAAAATTGCCGAAATTTGGTGCCGCGATGAATTCACCCCATGGTGATTAATGCATACCACTTCCGATCGCAAGAATTTGTGCCCGCGAAATAATTTTTGACGCTGGCATTTATTCCTCGCGAAATATCGAGCTCTAAAGATCATTTGCTGTACACGTGTTTCGAATGATCCAACGCACGTATAACGAATTTCACACCTCCAGAAACACTCAGGCTGCTTTAAATGGTGAAGCATTTATTCTCTTCCTACTGGTGTTTTTTAGAGGCTTTCAAGTATTAATTACAAGCTTCTAGGGAAATGTACATGCATGTCCTCAATTAAGGTAGTACCTCGCCAATTTTTGGTATCAATATTTCGTTCAGTGTAAGTATGTAGTGTTAGACATACCTCACCCCATCCCTGTTTTTCGTGTGGTACTTCTGCGTATCACGATCTGGAATGTCCACCTAGACGTTGAAGAGAAGAATGAAGTAGTCGAATGCACAAGAGTTACACGTTCAGCCCGTGTGCTTGTCTTTCAGAGTATCTGGTGTGTGATTATTTCCCTGCCCTGTCACCGTAGAATATGCAAAAATGAATAATGACATTGGAATATTTGTCGTGCCAAAGCCTGTCACAATTTTTCCGAACTCTGATCTCCACGAGATCACAATACCATTGTTTCTGTTGTAGTGGCACGGCAGAGTCTATACTTGTGACTGTGACTCTGTGAGTAGGAATCAACGACTTTGAAACTTTCGTATAGTTTACAGCTTAATTGTTGCCTCCGTTTGTTTTTTTAATAGGTGTCTTTGTGCTATTACATTTTTAGTCCATTTTAATGTTTGTTTGTGCTATATTACAGTTTTGTTTCTTATCATTTTTTCTTGAATGGGGGAAGTACTTGTTTAGAGTTTTGGCGCTTTTATAAATAAAACTTTTTGCAAACCATATTCTCGGTCTGCTCCCTCGACAACCAATCCCGCCAAAGGGCTGTTTACTTTCCGACGTCGAATGATACGTTACAATGTTTCCAAGCTAGCGATCGCCTGCATTCTATATTTGTAGCATACATATTTGTCGGAATGACTGATTCCGAACCAGACCAATAAGGATTGGTCAGTGGCCTATTCTGTAGATATATCTACGTAAACACACGTTTGGCAGTGTGGGATAGCAGTAAAATGTATATTATGTGATCCCATGTCTGGACCTGGAAAGTATGGTATCTGCCCCATGGCAATAATTTTCATGTGATGCTAGAAGGAGCATCACATGAAAATTGCTTTATATGGGGTGGATACCTTATTTGCCAGACCCAAAGACGGGATCATATAAAGCAGTCCATATATTGCATATAAGGAATTGGGCAGATATGGGTATATAAGGAATTGGGCAGATTGGGTATATAAGGAATTGGGCAGATATGGCTTTATCAGTCCAGATATGGCCTGAGTATGCATATCTGGCCATATCTGCCCAATTCCTTATATATCCATATCTGTATTTTTTAATATAAGTCCAGATATGACATTTCTGTAAGGGTGGACTTCCGGCCCTCGACAACGGGCAACCGAGAGGTACAGTAAACTCATTCGCTGTCTTCTCGTTGCTGTATGTCACTTCCTGAGTGACGGGCAGAACTCACACCGATCGGGCGGGATTATTTGTAGAGGGATCTCCGTAAAGAAACTCACATTAAAATGACGCATCCAACGTGGGGCCCGCTCGGTATGCCTCAATGCTTCTAGTCGTCCCCAGGGAGTCCCGTAAATTCGTTAAGCGGGTTGTTCACTAGCGCTAACGATGCCCGTTGAGACAAAGTATGTTGGAATTTTGGTGACTTGTCTCACAGCAGAGCTCAGCAGGTATCTCCTCGAATCGAGTACTTAAAGGTCTCGAAGGACGAGGTTGCGGACGTGCTGTCTCGGGTACCCCAGAATAGTGGTTGGCAGAAGGTGACGCAACCGGAGGGAACACGAGGAGCGCGGTTAAATTGTAGGAAAGTCGTCTTCGGAGGCAGAGGAGAGGCACGGCATGTTCGCTGGAATGCAGGGTAACGACTGGCAGGAGGGAAACACTCATTGCACATTTAAAATTTCGGCTTGGGGTGACGCGGTAAGCAAGTAAGCGCTTGTCGAGGCCCGGGGTGCAGATGGGTTTTGTCAGTGGGTGTCGGAAAGATTGCGGGAATTGCATTCGACACCGGGAAGACTGGCAGACGAGATTGTAAGCGGGTGTTGCGTAAACTGGCGTAAATTGCAGTTGACACCGGGAACGCTGGCAGGCGAGTTAAGGAGTAGTATGATTTGTAACCGCTGGGCCAAGGCGGCTAGTTGCTTCGCGTCACAACAACAACCGACGAAGGGCAGAGGGACGACTCTCCCTTGAGGGGGGTTGTTCCGAGAAAGCTAAGAAATGTTTTATAGGATACTTTTTCGGCTTCACTTTGACCGGTCGTGGCAGTGACAGCAAGACTTTTAATAAGTTATGTCGCGTCACGACCTGGCCGGGGATGAGGCGGTAGACATTTAGGTGGCTTGTTGTTCTCCAGCTTGCCTTGAGGCGTGAATGGTTTAAGCGGGCTTGCTCGCTGAGCTGCCGCCCCCTCCGAGGACCCATCAGTCCCTAGAGCTCGTATGCGCGTGGACGGAACGGGACGCTGACGATTACATCGAGTAGCACATGGTATATGTAGCTGTTGCGGAACGCGGGTGTAACATATGGCCATTCCGCCACAGGCTTTGGATCCCTTGGATTGTGCAAAAGATGGACTAAGTTTACACCGTCGTCACCTGTTCTGAAGGAAACTCACCCTTTGTGCAACTCAGCTAGCGGTTTTGCCGCATCGCTTGCGCCGAGGTGAGAACTGCACACGAGGTATAGAGATCGACGCGAGCGTCATGACTTACTTCTAGGCTTACTCGGCGAGATACAAACGAGGAGGCTTGCCCGGTTCACATCGCTGACTTGAAAGGATACTACTGTTGTCGCGATGAGGTTGCGGTAGGACACAAGAAGTCTCCTGTTCCTGGTGACCCAGCAGTGAGCTCTGGAAGGCAGACTTGCTGAGTTAGCCGCATGGCACACGAACCCGTCGGCAAGCTATTTGGTTGTAGACGTTCTGACCACTGCCACAGTCTGCGGCAGCGTACTTGTTCGTTGCGTGTTGTTTTAAAACATTGTTCTGCGCAGAATAGCTTCTTGGAAAGACGGCCATAGATGGCGTAACCCAGGAAACCCACCGGGAATAAAGACGGGCCCATTCGTTTTCCCAAGTGCTCAGGGTGGCTGACAGTTCTTCGGCCTGACGAACGGTTCAGGCGGGCAGTTCTAAGCCCGCTGCGACCTCCAAGATGAACGGGGCAAGTCCGTCTACGTCGGCCGCACCAGCTTAAAGTAAGGGGCTTGCTGCTGCATCGAGGTGAGTAGGACAGGAAGCGACAGACAGGTCGGCATTGCCTGCCGGCTTCTCCAGCCACCACTACCTGCGCCGCTTTCGAACGCTGCAACGTGGCCACTCCGGCAACAGCAACAGCGGCCGCCCATGAAGCCCAGCGGCTCCCTGAGGCCCATGAAGTCCCCCGAAGTCCGGGCCTTGAGGGGGGAGAGTGTGGGAGCCGAGGGTGAAAGAGGAGGCAGATTGCACGTGACAGGCGGTTGGCCGGGCTTTCACGAGCTGGGGCGAGACAGTGCGAGCGGAGCGAGGCTGCAGCTGGACAAGGAACGTCGAAGCCAAGTTGCCTGGCGCGGCCCATGCATGGCGAACCCCGGAGCGGTCCACCGGCGTGGTTCGGAGCAAGACCGCTGGAAACGGCGAGCCCTAGCCATATGACCTGGGCTACGACGATCCCGGGTGGTTGCGCAGCCAGGCCCGGGCATTGATAGCCCGGGATAACCAGCCGACGCAGCGCAGGCGTCGGAAAGGCGATCTGTAGGCCTGGACACCCTTGCGACTGTGAGCTCTGATCGACGGGCGACAACAAGGGTCGACGTGCCTGGACTTCCGGCTCTCGACAACGAGCAACCGAGAGGTACAGTAAACCTACTCGCTGTCTTCTCGTTGCTTTATGTGACTTCCTGCGTGACGGGCAAAACTCACCGATCGGGCGGGATTATTAGTAGAGGGATCTCCGTAGAGAAACCCACAAACTTCAACATAAAGAAAAGGTCTCAAACTACAGAATATTGGGCTCACTAAATGTCCTTGCCAGACGTGGCAATCACCACGTGGCTTTTAATTAGAGTGGCGAGTCCCATGAAGTCCCCCGAAGTCCGGCCTTGAGGGGGGGAGAGTGTGGGAGCCGAGGGTGAAAGAGGAGGCAGATGCACGTGACAAGCGGTCGGCCGGGATTTCACGAGCTGGGGCGAGACAGTGCGAGCGGAGCGAGGCTGCAGCTGGACAAGGAACGTCGAAGCCAAGTTGCCTGGCGCGGCCCATGCATGGCGAACCCCGGAGCGGTCCACCGGCGTGGTTCGGAGCAAGACCGCTGGAAACGGCGAGCCCTAGCCATATGACCTGGGCTACGACGATCCCGGGTGGTTGCGCAGCCAGGCCCGGGCATTGATAGCCCGGGATAACCAGCCGACGCAGCGCAGGCGTCGGAAAGGCGATCTGTAGGCCTGGACACCCTTGCGACTGTGAGCTCTGATCGACGGGCGACAACAAGGGTCGACGTGCCTGGACTTCCGGCTCTCGACAACGAGCAACCGAGAGGTACAGTAAACCTACTCGCTGTCTTCTCGTTGCTTTATGTGACTTCCTGCGTGACGGGCAAAACTCACCGATCGGGCGGGATTATTAGTAGAGGGATCTCCGTAGAGAAACCCACAAACTTCAACATAAAGAAAAGGTCTCAAACTACAGAATATTGGGCTCACTAAATGTCCTTGCCAGACGTGGCAATCACCACGTGGCTTTTAATTAGAGTGGCGAGTCCCATTTCGTGACACTTGCTCCTAACCCCAGCCGTTCCCTTGCATGGAGACTTCTGCTTTTGGACGAATTGGTAAAAGTTTCTTCTGCGGAACTTGTTTCTAGGCAACGCAGAGAGATTCGATCTAGGCCGTACGCAATTTTCTCCTTTTTTTCTTGCAAGCTATTTGGCCCCTTAGTTTCAAGCGTAGTTTGACCATTATGTAGAAAGTTTACACACATTTTTTTCGGCATTACAAGAGGCAGTAGATAAATGGAAACTAAAATAAAAACAAGCAGTACATCTGCATCATAAAGTGTTTCCGTTGCGGTTTTAACATATAAGCATAACACTCATAAAGGCGTTAAATAGTCTCCTAGATGCTGAAGTTTAAAACTTAAATTTTCATTGAGACAAATTGTAAGTGGCATAACATTATCCTTGGAATCGCTGCCTTTAGACTCAGATTCAATGTTTGTGGATATGCAGCGAATCTACAAGGAGTTCCACCAAGATTTACAATGTGTTACAAAAAAAAAAGTGAATGCTACAATATTTTTGTCTCTTCGGGTGATTTATTCGGCCAGGCAGCCATGACGAAGTGGACAAATTGCCACGATAAGAAGGGTAAATATCTAAAATGTGTTTATTTCTTTTTATTTATAAAAATAAATGTTTCTTTTTAATCTCAAAATAACTCAACCTCGTCAAAAATTCATTTAAAATTTAGAAAAAAGCATTTGAAAACATTTTAAGCAATTGAGCTGTGCGGTGTTCCAAGGCTCCAGAACTGCTACAGGCTCAAGGAAGGCAGAACGCGGGTTATGACATGCCCGGGCATTAATAGTTTGCGTCTCCGCACCGCCAGCCTTGAGGAGGTCGCACGAGTGGTTACCTCAGAGCACCACCGCGCTTCTGAGGCGCTTCAAGTATTTATAAAATTTACTAATTTTGAATTATTAAATGACGCTCAAAAAGCCTCTATTTGAAACCATATAATTTTTTTACTAATAAAATATAATTTATAAACACTGGTTACCCATCGGACATTGAAACAATTAGGCACCACATTATGTCCTCCTGGCCGTATAACTGACCCACAGAGACCGGAATAGCGATGCTTTCACCTCTTTTAAATAATTTGTGAGGCCAACAATTGCCTCGTATATTTTTGTGCAGGAACCAGTGGACGAGACACAGACGAGGTTGATTTACACACTTCAGTTGAAAGAAAGGAAATGTATAATATATTTTTCTTATGTTCAAACTTATTAACATAAAAAATTACCAATTTCTTTTTAGACTTTGACCTCGCGGTGAACGGATGGCGTCTTTAGTATTATTTAACCTGGAAAGTTAGTGCAGTGAATTACAAAGGTCTTGCTGTCGTTTACTTATTTGGAAGTATATGTTCGAGGGAGGCGTAATAAAGTGAAGAAACACCACTATCACCACTTCGATTGGGTATGTTTCATCATGACACTCCTGCAAAAGCTATGCCGGGTGTTAAACATTAGAGCTTACCTACTAAAAATAATGAGATGAAGGCGAATGAGTTTTTTCACCGACTTTACGTTCCAAGGCGGAAACTGAGCGCCGGATAGTATAAAGCATAAAAGTTCGTATTAACACAGAATTCATATAGTATGTTTGTTAATTTCTGAAATTAGGGCGTATTTTTACAATGAACGCTCCAACGCAGCCCCATTTCAAGTCTTCTGAATAATATAAAAATTTAGGTTGCAAGCCCGCATTCCAAAAAAAAAAAATCCTTGGATCCCTCCCCTCCTCTCAAAACTGATGCTTGTTACGAGTACTCACCATTGTGCAACGGTGAGGGAATACGGCCGCCTTCAATTTGTTTTAGATATGGACATCAAGCTTCATTACAATGATTAAGAAGTTTATTACTGCATCTTTCGAAAACTGGGAAAGTTACAGCAACATTCAACTTCGCACTTGGTGTCCACTCGGAAGCATATCTTAAGTGGAAAAACATTTTTAGCGAAATTTTTTCTTATTTGTTGGAGATATATTTTTCCACCCGGCACAGGCAGAGTTATGCATGACCAGGGCCTCTAAACTCGTCTACCACAAAGTTGGGGCCTAAGTTGACAAGGTGCACCGGTTGCCTATCGCGACGATGATTCGCGCTTTTTTCGCCGACGTCCAATCGGCGCGCTCCGCGAAATTTCGGCTTCAACTTTGCGTTTGACGAGATTAGGGCCTCTGGGGGATTAACTAGTGAGCTGTACGCATTTCTTTTTTACGAATTTAAATTGGCAGTAGTGCCTGGGCTCTCCGTCTTTGCCTCAGTAATTTTAGAGCGCAGCTCTTAGATGTCCGATTTCGTGTTTCGCGGTGTCGCCGTCGTCTTCGGCGTCGGGGTAACTGCGCTAAATTTAACGGGAAAATTGTCGTCACGTGACCTCAAAACCAAATAAATTCCCTGCTAAATTTACCGGGGAGGTTCAGTTTCTCCGCTAGATTTAGTGGACAAGTTCAGTTTCTCGGCTAGATTTAGCGGACAAATTGTGCTTATCCGCCAGATTTATTGGTCAAATCGACGTCACGTGACCTCCATTTTCCCGCTATATGTAGTGGAGGAAGTGAATTTGTTTATAGGTGACGGGACACCAAGTCATATGACGTTATTATTTGCTAAATTTAGCGCGCAAACTTTATTGGTGGAGAGAGGAAAGGAGAGGTTGGAAGAGAAGGAGGAGGGGGAGGAGAGGCCAGAGCCGCATAGAGTTTGGCCAATCGTATAGAAGTATAGGAGACAAATGGGGGGGCGCCACTGGCCGAAAGCGGACTGGGCGTGTTCCAGGACGTGATCAGAAATTTGAATGTGACCAACGAGAAGCCGGAAATAATACCCTGGCGATGGTCGCGAGAAACAAACCTGATAACTGGATCGGAGTAACTCTCGGTGACTCAAAATATGGTACACGTGATGTTTCAATCACGCTCATCTAAAAATTATGGTGGAAGAGTGAGACTAGCGAATCGATCAACATAATCCGTACGCCAAGCGCCGAGGGCTGGGAATCTGCCGTCCCAGCAGTCACACACTGCCCAAGCAAAACAGAGTTGAGTGGCGCATTCGTTTCTTACATCTTTCTGCATGATCATGATCAAAACAAGACGTGCACCCGATTTTCAACCACGAAGAATTACTACACTTCACTCTTACGCGCTTATTAAAACCATTTACGAACAAATACTTTTGATCAGAGCTGTTTCTTGCTACCACCGCTAGGTGATTTTTTTCGGCTTCTTGTTGGTCAAGCGAGCATGCCAACCCCTCTTTCCGAGTCTGACGCAGACCCTGGCTGTGCCCGCGCCTCCCATTGACCAAAGTCTCTGTATACACGGCTCTGAAGGGACATACCCTCCCCTCCGAACCTGCTCCTTTTTCTCCTCAAGTGCTGCACTCTAATTTCGCATTACAGAGATTCGTAAACGTCTTCCGTATTTGCCAACCAAATGGATTATAGTGGCCAAAACATTTTCTTAGACAGTTTTGTGTTATTTCCTGTATGTCATGGGAACCTCATTAGAGTCACATCTTTGCAAAACCTAAACGAAGTTCAGAATTTTTAAAGTGTCATTTTTATCATGTCACTGAGGAAACTAAGCACATCACTTATAGTATTCCTATCTGTGCTCAGTTCAAATGTGCCACATTTTTTCTGGAATCTGCGTCAGTTATGCCTAGAAAATAAACTAGAAGCTGTTCGAATCTGGGTCACTCACATCATTTCTCGTATTTACGAGCCTACTACCAGCATCACTGCATCCAAGGCTGAACTAAACCATCTTGTTTGGAAACACCGAACAAATATATGATGTTTCACACACCTACAAAAATGTATCACTAGTTTGCTTATAAACAATTGCATATTGTTCACCGGCATTCTATTACTTTTCCAGCAGCGAAAATCCACCCACAATTCAATTAAATGTAATTCGTTTATAGTCAGTGAGGTGCGTATGCATTTTACTGAAAAGCAGATAAACCAATTGTCAGTTGGCCTTTGCTTATGTTAATATAAAATAAGGCACTTCGAGTGTCGAAAATGTTAAATAAGTATATAAGAAAGTACGCGGAATTTCCAAAAGCAAAAGTATAAAACAAAAGTTATTTTATTTACTTGTTTGTCTTGTGTCCAGAAACAGCCGAGGCCTTAAAGGGGTAGAGAAACGAAACTCCATTGCTCATTTTCTAGCTCGAATCTGTTGCATGTTGCGCCCTAACCTCAGAACACCAGTCTTCCGTTGAAAGCCACAAGAAAACTAATTTTAAAGCAAAATAAACGATCTTTTAAAGTGCACCCGGTAGATGCATCAGACTTATTTGGGAGATAATCTAGAAACGTAGGGGAACTTGCTACGTAGTCGTGACGTATCAAATTCCTTCGGAGCTGCGCCGCCCTTTGGAATTTCAACATTTTCCTTTCTTAGCTTTCCTCCTAGCTCCACTGACAAATTGCGCATTGTACCAAACGGTCCAAGAAGACGGAAAGGAAGGACTCCCCTCTTTCTTGGACCCTCGTTCGTGCAACCGGACACGGCCATTCTCCCCCCTAGGTTCGCCCGTCGCTCAAACTCGAACAAAAGTTGCTTTCTCCACTCCGTTCAGCCTTAAGCTGACAGTATTGTGGAAGCTACGTGCTCCGTGGACCAGCCACACGCTCGTCACCCCACATGTTCTTCGAACGGCTCGGTTGTAACGCGCTGACGCTATTGACACTACCACAACGCTGACAACGCCACAAAGTGCAAAGCTCATAACCACGCTAACGTTACTACGTCACGAATGCGGAGAATATTTTCTTTCTGTTTTTGTTTGCGCCGAATATTCGATGACGCATCGCGCTCTCCGTTCGCTTTTCTTTGAGCGCTTGCTCGAGTGCACCGTTTGGAACGAAAAATATAGCGAGTAGTTCACAATACAAACGTGCGATTATCATTTACGGTTATTATCCGTCATGCTCGACTCATTTCCGAACAACATTTGAATTTTTCAAGTTTTGTTTCCGTACCCCTTTAATACTGGTACATACTCACGCACAACATACCCTTTAAAAAGAAAAAGGAAACACGTACACTTGATGGCGGAGCACATATAAAACCCGAATACTAATCTTAGTAAATGTGAATGGTTAACCCACTCACTCCCGAAAACGTCAACCACCACGCTCAGTGCATTAAAATTGCTCTGAATTCGTAAAATCGGGTGAAATGAACATATGTTTTGCACGTAAAACCTGTTGGGGTGTCGAAAGTTTACTCGGGGGACATGTGTACAAAGCAGAGAAACAAGCCTAGGGCAACGTAATCTACTACGCAAAGTTTTATACAAAAATACGGAATCACGAAAACTGCGACGAGCCTCTAGTGATTGCAAGTTGAGTCGATCTAATATTAACTCGTAGTAAAAAAAAAGACTGGCGGCCGTAATAACGGTCGTAATCACTTAGTGCCAACTTTCTCTCTACACGTTCTAGGACATCAGAGTTGACCACACCCAGACAGTTCAAAGTACACAGCCAAACTCCAGTTTTGAGCGCACAATCGATGTATAAAGCCTGACGAGACAGGATGGCTCTTTGAAATTGCGGGCAATACGTGAAAACAACCCTAAAAGTCGCAAGCAAGAGGTAACCGAATTTGACACATGATTTTTAAGACCTAGGGATGAATCAATATACACTCCTAATTCACTTACGCAATATTCGCGTCGCATTGGTTGATTGTCAAGCTTATACAAAAACAAACAAAAAATCAAGCGCACACTTCTTCCTTGCTAAGGAAATTACACATGCTTTTTGACGTTTAAACGTAATTTATTTTGAAGACACCATGATGAAATAGCAGTAATATCTCATGTAGCAGAACACAATCAACATGTTAATCAATCTCTCTGAAGATCTTAATATCATCACCGAATCGCAGCAAATTTGAATGTTTCACGCAAAGAGGGACGTCGTCCGCAAAAATATTAAACAGCAAGGGCCCTAAAATAGAACCCTGAGGAACCCCCGATGGTTATATATATATATGATTTCGACAACGCACCGTTAACACGAACGTTCTTAATGCGGTTGAACAGATATGACTGAAACCACAAGCATAACGGCAAACACACTTCATATTCTGATAACTTGTGCACTAATAGGTCACGGTGCACAAGGACAAAGGCTTTACTCAAGATAAACTAAAGGTGTCGACCAGGCTATGGTTACCAACAATGCGGCCAACGTGACTCAAATACGCAGCTAAGTTAGTTTCAACACTTTTAGATTTTACAAAACCGCGTTCAGATTCATTTGATATTACTTTGAAATAGCTAGAAAGCTGCACTTCTACCACAATCTCAAACAGTTTCGAGAGTGTGGTTTTTAAGAAAACGGGTGTATAATTTCTGACATCTGCAGGGAGTCCCCTGATTTGAAAATAGGCACCACAATTGCTAACTTCCACTTTTGTGGGAAAATGCAGCTTTGAATATACAAGTTAAAAAGGTAGGCCAAGACTGGCACAAACGCATTAGAGCAACCTTTAATAATAAACGCTGGTACGCTATCGGAACCAGATGAAAATTTAGGTTTCAAACACCTAATTCAATTGTGCACTATGAGGGACCGACGGTAAATGGGGCGAGAACACTCAGTTTTCGCAACAACATGATTAAGCGCTCGCAGCTCTAAGCTTACAGAGTGCATATCGCACAAAAATACACTTGAGAAGTATGACGAAAACATTTCGCTAACAACACGGAGGTCAGAATGAAAACCGGAATCATTTGACAGCTTAACGGAATTGGCTTTTGTGCCCAATACCTTATTCTTGTACTTCCAAATATTATTAGGATTTTTTAGCTGTTCATTTTCAGTGGTATTCCTGAAGATTTTTTTTTCTATCTGATAAAGAAACTTTACTTCGGCCCTCGCCCTACTAAATTTCGCGTACCAAGCGTCACCTTGGCCATGTTTATCATGACGATGAAATCGTGATTTTTCTTTCATTGAACGCTTCAGTTCAGATGAAAACCACCATGGAAACTACTGCCTTTTACTCGTGTTAAGTGGAATAAAACGCTGAATACCATCTGTTGCAATGTCAGTGAAAGCATTACAGGCTGAATTCACGACAGTGTTTAGTATCAATGGATACCAATCTATGTCCGTGAAATGATGGTAAAGACCCAGGCAATTTCCCTGCTTAAGGTAGAAAGGTGGATGGTTGTATGCGGGCTTAAGTGGAAACGGAAATTTTACGGCTGCTAAAAACGCATCGTGCCGAACATTAGCTGGAACCACTGAAGCGTCGACTTTAGAAAGTACAACGTCACAGTCGTTTACAATACATCGGTCAAAGACATTTCCCGCAGGATTTTTTTATAATACTGAGTTGTCAAAAGGCAGTTGAAGCTTGGGAACTCAAATAAGACACGGGGCTCTCCTGCCGCATCGTGGCTCGGGTTATCAACACACTGGGAACTCCAGTGAACACCAGGAAGATTAAAGTCTCCTAAAAGAAGACTGCGATAACGGCAGGTATCAAGTTTTGCTTCAAGCGTACCAAAATGGTGTTGGAACTCTGAAGCGCTGAATTCTGGTGGAAAGTAGTAGTTTTCAATTAGCATATTAGTTCGATCCTTCATCGGCACCTGAACCCACACGCATTCTTCATAATCCTCAAGGTCTTCTCGGCGAAAAGATACAAAATCGATATTTATAGCAGTCAGAAGCCCGACTACAAGACGTTTGCCGGATTTAACAGGTTCCCTGTCATGGCGAAATGCGTTATAATTTTTACTGAAACACTGAGAGGATGAAATTTCTTAGTGTAGCTACCTTTCTGTAAGTCACTAAAGGTCATAGCTATTTGAATTCACGTTAGCTAAAAATATTTCTTAATTACTTCGAAGACCACAAATATGTTGGTAGTGCACGGTGGCACATTTGAGGGAGATTTGACATGTTCAAATACCTTCTCTGCTCAATGGAATCGAAGTCTCGTCCGGTCTATTTTCAATGCTCCAAAAAAGGCCCGAAAGAGACACCCAGGTGGCCAGACATTCGAATCGTTAAGTCAAACCAGTCCGAGTCCACATAGAAATAGAAAGATGCGTAGCGGTCGTACTTGGAGGGGAGTTTTGTGCATTTAACTGACTTGCCTTGCGGGGTTTCCTCAATGACCTCACGGACGTCAGATGTCGCTGTTGTGGGCGACAGTCTTGAGACGAAAAGAGCACGCTTTCCCGGTGGACGAGGGACAACACTCAGCCTGCTCTCTGGCCTTGACTCTCAAGGGCTTTCACTATTTCTTTATGACGAACAAGTGTGTATCCTTCATCGTCCACAGTGGGCCGACGGCGGGACAACACATGCGCCTTTTCGGGTGAAGGGCCCGATGCATTCTCCGGGTTTCGTCGTAGCACCGACGTAGTTGCCTCCGCCTCTGGCTGTCGAGCACTAGGCCGCTCCACAACTGACAAAAACCTTTTCGAAGGAGAGCCACTCACGGCCTCAGGGACGTAAGGCAGAGATTTCCGCAGCAAGGCATTGTTTTGCGCTAGCTGCACACGGAGGGATTCGTTATCGACCTTCAGCCACTTGGCGTCGGAGGAAAGAACATCAATCTTGTTTAGAGGAATGATTATAAGTTCACGAAGTTCACCTTCATTGCTGCCGTCACGTAGAAATTTAGCGCTCACGGCACTGAGATGGGAGGGGGTGGCACTCAAAGCATTGTCCTTGTCACCCTTCCGTTTCGTGCAGGACGGACGTTTGTACGTGCTTTACCCAGTTTTCATAAGCAAGTCATAGACCTCTGGTGCAACGTTGATGCGCCGGCAATAGAACCGCCGACCACAGATGCCCGAGCAGTGCAGGAATTGTTATCTGCCAAAAAACCTTTCGAAGCACCTGCCGCACACGTCCGCGTCCGTCGCCATCAGATCATAAGACCATCAGACCATAAGAGCTATAGGACCATAATAGCAATACTAATTTCGTTAAACTAAGAGGATGGTTATAACGGAGATAGGGAATTCAGAAAGCGAATTGTGGTGTTTTAGAACTTGATTAATACCCATCGCTAGCTGGTATAATCTACTCGAGCAAAATGTTTGTATTCGGGGTGTTCTGCACATGCCCAGAAGCTTCGCATCAGTGGAACATGGTTTCTGCGCACGCGCTGTGCCCACACCCAGTGTGACGAGACTGAGACTTGTTTGCAGAAAGTGTGTTCGTGTGTAGTAACTGTCACGTTGAAAACGGCTGGGCTCCTTTTTCGGAGGCCGTGCTCAAGCACTCACTGGTTGCAATTCACCGCGAAACTGAACGGGAACGTATAGGGTTCTTGTACGAGACCACGATGGAACACCACTGCCGGTTTGTAAGCCTCACCGGAACCCGCCGGATTCTATGTTGAAGGCATCCGTGGCTCTTTTGCTATGCTTTGTGCGCTTTGGGGCCGTATTCGCAATGTAGTTTGCCCTCTCAGTCGAAGTTTAAAATGGTCAGTTGCGCCGTAAATAATTATTCTAGCCGTAAACGTCGGCGATAAAACTGAGCTACAGTGAGGAGTATTATTTTTTTTCTCTTAAATTCCGGCAAACATTACAAACCAGAACAAGGCGACTCTCGACGAATCCATTCGCCGCTGTCATGAATGGCTCAGACGCATACACAGGTACAATCTCGATCAGGTGGACGAGAGCAGAAAGCGGCAAATACGCAAATACTGGATGTTGACATCCCCGCTCCCGAAAGGAAAAAAAGAAAAAAACAAGGAAGAAAACGATAGAAGAGCAGAAAAATAAAGAAGAGGAAGCGTTAGGCGCATTCGTTTTGCCGCGACAAGGTGAATTTTCTCGAGCGGTTGTCAACTTTGCCTAATATTTTCAATGTGCAGTCCCGGTGCTTTTCTGCAAATTAGGAGAAAACGTACCGAAGATGCAGACCTTACAGATTACGTTCTGCTGCTTCTTTGTGCATATTAAGGCGTCGCATTCGATATGGGCTCATCGTGACCGCCAACTGGGACCGCCGTTCGGAAGCGGTCGCAGTTGCGAAGCGGCCAAATGCTGGAGGCCTGTCGCTCTATATTATAGATTGTTATATTAGCTCTGATCTTAACAGAAAAACTTTGTACCCGAAGTAGGAGTTTGTGGACTGCACTTCGTGTCAGGTGAGGAACCTGTTTCCGATTCACTAGAACAAGAATATATTCTGATATATGGTCATACCGAGAGGGCTCCATGATGCTATGGCACTCCTGCTGCCGTAATAGGACGCCGAATGCTTCCAACATGGCACCACGGCACTGATAGTAAACGACAATAGCGGTTTCGATTTTGAGTCTAACCGTAAATGATGTCATGTGCAGCAAGCGTGTAACATTGAATCAACTAAAATTGTCTTGTCGATGGCTCAGGTTTTATACGAAAGTATTTTCGGCTAAAATATTGGATGAATTTGAAGGACTACGCAAGTACCGCCAAAATGATTGCAAAAAAAATTGGGTTATGGGGATATTTATACAGCGTGTAGTTGGTCAGCCGTTTAAAGTTGCGACGAGTCACTCGCTGTAGATGAGCAATTTAGCCAGTGCAGTACAAACGATAGCCTGGGGTCTTTAACGTGCACCACGCAGTAGTGATACACGACCGCACGCCGGTACGATGCTCATCCAGATCGAAACGGGCAGGGGTGGGGCTCGAACCCAGGTTCCCTGGGTTCTGCAGCGCGAGCTTTCGCTCCACGGGCGTCGAGCTGGCTGTGCGCTTTAGCCGACTCGGCCACCGATCCTCCAAAGTGATTGCCACATGTTCACGGTAATTCTGTACCAAAAGGACAAGTGCACAAATTTATCATGTATAATGGCATGTTCTTCAACGAGGGAAAACAGAGCGTGACAAAAATATCTACAGTCGGGGACAAAAGTCCCCAGGACGCTCGAGCTGCGACTGAAACGCTCTGCTGTGCCATCTGCCGGCGGGTCGCCTGGTTTCGAGATCACACAAAAGCGCATGCGCGTTCTACTGTGCCTGCAAGCATGTTTGTTTTTCCGCATTTCTGCGGCGCGGCGCGGCGCCTAAAGGCTAGCCCACATGGTGCGCTTTTCTCCGCGTCTGCGTCGCGTCTGCGCCTGCGCTTTGACGTCACTTCCGGCGCCGGGACGAAACGCAGCGTTTTTTGGCGCATCGCGGCGTATCTGGAGGAGCCAGATATTTTGCGTCCACGCGTCGCGTCTCGCGCTGCGTCCAGAAGGCAACAACCAATGAACCGCCGTGTTCACTAGTTGCAAGGAGCGTTTGAATTTTCTCCACTGTAGGACTGTAGTTTTCGCCACAGACCTCGCGACAACGGCGATAATAATAATAATAATAATACTTTTTATTTGCACATATTGCGATACCCACTCGGCAGCGTGCGAGGCTAGGCAAAAAGGTCGAGACCCTTACGCAGGTGGGCCTGCTAGCCCGCCGCCAAGTAGGGAAAGGGATACGGGAAAGGAAAATAAATAAAAACACTCAAAACAGAAAGATACACACAAAAACGGGTAGCAGCCCTGTGCCATTCCAAGGCAAAGCGCACGCGCGCACGCACACACACACACCCGCGCGCGCGGAGTTTACAAAATTTGCACTCTCGCGGCCTTCAATGAAAACGGCTTTTAGGCCCCGCCAACGCTAGCAGCAGGGCGAACATGGGTAGTTACGTCCTTCCCCCCCCCCCGGATATCAGTTTATCATACCTTTTACACAAGTCCAGGGAATCCTCTCTGCTCCGCGGGAGAGGCTGACGCTGCTTCAGCGGAACAGAGAGGACCTAGCGAAGTACAAAAGCGTCCTGCACTCTCGCAGGCCAAATGTAAAGAATACAAGGACACCGAAAGACAAAGGTACAAAATTAATACTACCGGCAACAACCGCAACAACGTAACCACTGTAGCGGCTAGCGGCCAGCTGTAAATGTTTTGGCGCGGGCCATGGTGATGCCAATGGCGTATCGAAACGTGGATGAGGCGTACGCACTAAAAAGGATGAAAATTAGTGAAATTGAGCTTCATTGCGATTGCTGTAATAAAAATGAGTGCTTACTATTACTAAAATTAAATATTACGGCATGTAGCCATCATTTACCGCGCGATTTCTATTTAATGTTTGCATTTGTTTCTTAAGCGCGTCTGGCTACGTTGGGCAGACGCTTCGGAAACGCAGACGCGAAGCGCTGCGCGGTAGCGCTGCGTGTGGTTTGACTGGGCGCACGCGTCCCGCACAGCGCGCGCGCCAAGCCGAGACGCGCGTCTAGACGCACTGAAAAACGCGCCATGTGGGCTAGCCTTAACTCGGAATCGAGCGCGTGGTACCGCCTCAGAGATAGCGCTTGCGGCTGACGAGCGTCTGCTACGCATTCCGAAACTGAAATGCGGCGCAACGCCTGCGGCATCGCGCCGCATTTTGCCATGTCAGCGCATCTTGCTTTATAACCAGCTGAGCTTATCGCTCAGTTGAGCAGCCGCGACTCCCTGTTTCATAGGTGCCATGTCAGTAAGCGCTATCTCCGAGGCGGTACCACGCGCCTGATTCCGAGTTAGGCGCCGCGACGGAGAAAAGCAGGAAAACGCACATGCTTGCAGACACAGTAGGACGCGCATGCGCTTTTGTGTGATCACGAAACCAGGCGACCCGCCGGCAGATGGCAGAGCGATGCGTTTCAGCCGCAGCTCGCGCGTCCTGGGTACTTTTGACCCCGACTGTACATCACAGCGGCGGCACACCACCGGACGATTTGCAAATAGCAGGCTCACAAACAGTGCCGCCTGTGTATGTAACTTTACATAAGCTTAAGTTCAAACGCAAACGGACGCTGCGAGGTAATTTGACCATTGAAGCAGAATCAAAAGCGCATCCTTTGCCTCCTCTGTTTATGATTGGTACAGCCATGATTGAACACTCAAAAATAACTTCAGAACACCATGGTGTAATACACCAAAACAACACGGTGTCCAGTTCTGGCTTCGTTTTTGTCCGTGTTGTTTTGTCGTATTACACCATGATGCAAAAACCAACTACCTGAACTAGCCATCCTTATTACGAACACCATGATGCGCGCTGTTGGACACTTTGTGATCGGTCTCGCCATCTCGTTGCGTTGGTTGCCTCTGGATTAAGGCGGAACAAAGTATAGGATGCATCATGAGCCCCAAATGACGACAACTATGATAATTCGGAATGAAGCGTCCATAGCATAGACAAAGAAATGGCGCTTTTTGAGTAAGTCGAAATAACAAGTGCTTTCATTTATGTTGGTACTCTAAAGGATACTTCCACGAAATATACATACACCTGTCGTGTTAATAAATGGGCTGAATAGGATCCCCAATATCGGTGAATGACAATCGCACGTTTGTATTTTGAGCCTGATGGCAGTATTTTCGTTATAAACAGCCCACTCTAGCATGCGCTAGGAGAGCAGCCATCGGAGAGAACCTGACATCCGCTGCAGTATAGTGACATAGTTTTCTCCGGGGACAAGAAAAGCTGCGGCGAGGCTGACGTCGAATGCATGTCCTAGTCGCTCCAGCCATAGAAGTGGCCGAAGCACAACAACGATCGGGCCACAGCGACTAATCCTAAAGCTGCTTTTGTAGTAATTTCGAGTGACGGCTTAATATTCTATAATTTTGTAGAGCGACAATAGCGACTTCTGGAACACACAAATGAGAATATCGGGGAGAGCGGGGTTCCCCCTTCCCCTCTTCCGCGGTGGCCGGAGGCAAGACAGTTATCGTGACTAACTGTCAGAGTTCCTAGACGGGCATTGCAAACGACGCGTTAGGGACATTAACCAGGCGTTTTTGGTAATCGTTTAACTCGTTTTCAATTTTATATTTGTGTTGTTTTTTTTCAAGAACAAATTGGAGTGTCTGATACTATACTGCCCCCTGTAACGCAAATATACCAATAAATAAGCGCCGAATTTTCATTGGCATATTTCTTTAGCATAGCCAATAAAAATCAGCCGTGACAATCTCGATATATCAGTCATCGTATTCTTGAAATGCCTAACTGGTTAATTAAATGCTTCATGAAATATTTCTTTTTGTTTTTTATAACGAATAAAGCTAAAACATTTTTTCTTGAAATTAGACAGCAATTAAGCAACAAGAGTAATTTTAGTAAGGTGTTATTATCACGTTCGGCAACTTAGCAGAAACGTTCAAAGAAATGAGGTGAATGCTGTGGCATCCTTTCCCATAGTTGCATTTCACTACGTTCGACTGCAGAACAGCGCGCTTGCGGTCCCTTGCGGATGCGAATCACCTTGCAAAAAGGTGACGGCTGCCGTTCCGCAGTTCAACGCAATGTACCCCAAAACAATTCAAACGAGCATAGCGTTTGAGGGCGGTCGTACATGCTGTAGCTTGGGGCGAAAATTGGAAATAAAAAAAGTCAAGGGATTGCACGCTCTCATCCAAGTCGGGCGCCCAGCTGCCCGCTTTCGAGGCAGGATGCTACTTTTGCTTTCTGGGAGATAGTGGAAACTTGGAAGCAGTGAATTTTACAGTCGTGATAACACAAAAGTTCAGATTTGAAGAAACCAGCGAGATCTCCGTAGTACAAAGCCGACGCTATTGCAGGACGCCACCATCACATTGAACTACAGTAGGAATAGTGGAGAAATCGGTGGCCTTCGCAATCTAAGAAAAAAACGTGTTTTCGTACATCCCTTGTCACATATAGTACACCCCAAAAGCAGTACGACGTACAGTGCTCTGACTTTAAACTGACGGTACCAACTTTCGGGAGCGACTTGATAGCCGAGTTGTATAAACTATTAAAAGGGCAAATTCACCTGTGATTGACTGAAAAAGAACTCATAGGGGTTTTCTTGGCCCTAGAACAAAACCTCTGTGTCTTTTTTTCATTTTTTGATACATACCTTACCTGATTAATGTTATAATGTTATATCGCACCATTACCAAGCCCCTTTCCAAAGTTGGGGCCGTAAGTTCAATGCTAGTGCTTTGTACGTATACCTGCTTTGGGTTGTCTTATATATGACGGTGAGTGTAAGACAACACCAATTTGTTTAAATAGCGGGATTGGCGCTTCGTGTGGGAACTACCGGGAAGCGCTGGCGCTCTATTCCGTATCACCTCTGCCAGTAAAGTTCACCCAAGCGTGGCTCTTTTATAGCTTAGCGTCTGATTAGTCCGGCCATTGTATGCATTATGGGTGTTGCAACGCTTACGAAATAGTGTTCAAAGCTTACTTGGGAAATGTAGGGAAAACCATTGTACCAAGTTGCATCCTGGCAGTATGCATCCGTCTTCTTTTATTTTTTTTTTCATTGCTTAGCGAAAAGCCTCGTAGTTATGAATTATTACAATGCCAAGCACTTGACATTTCCCGGAACAAATCGCAAAACCGATCATAGACACCCCAGAAACCATCCTAAAACGTACGCGACGCCGTATGCCAGGTTACAAGAGCCATAAACCCTCCGGATATCTCCAACAGCGCCGATCGCGGACGTCTACCCATTCGGCTTCGCACTGCCGGTACGGCGCCGTCGACGCTTTTACTAGTACCCCGTATTCTTGTTCACTGTACGACCATGCTTGTCGTGAATTTTGATTTCTATTCTTCAGCCACAAGAGGCGATTGCGGGTTTTCAAAGCTATGCCACTGCGATTGAATATATTAAACACTACTAGGCTTAGAATGTTAGCGAAAACGTGATCCTCAACGTTCTGCGTTTCGCCTTACACAGCTGGTCATAACAGAACCAAACGTCACTGTCGAAAGAAGCCCTTAGACAGTTTCTGTCTTTTATGGTAGAACAGGCAGAGCTCATCAATATTTACTTACTAAATGGCCGAAAGACGAGAAAATCGCGGAAGAACATGCACTTTTATAATTATACGCGTTGTCTGAAAAGTTATTATATGTTTGCACTAAACTGTTGAACAGGCTGATAAAACAAATGTCAAAAACAATTAGCGGGAAAGACAAAGGAAAAACTGGGCAGGACAAGCCGCTGTCTTGTTCAGTCTTCTGCTCGTCATTTGTCTCAATATAATAGTTTTGTGATATTTAACCAAAAAGGACAATCTTATCATATCATAATATAACATGCC
Source organism: Ixodes scapularis (assembly GCF_016920785.2). Classification (NCBI taxonomy): domain Eukaryota; kingdom Metazoa; phylum Arthropoda; class Arachnida; order Ixodida; family Ixodidae; genus Ixodes; species Ixodes scapularis. The sequence goes on along the minus strand of NW_024609835.1, from coordinate 191,676,461 downwards.
CCACGTTCTCTGCAATAAGCTGAAATCACAGTCCAGGATAATGTCGCTAAAGTTGAGGCTTGGGCGAGTTGGTACATACTTCGGAAATTAAAAACAGCGCGGAAAGACGAGGACCAGACAAAGAAGTGACACGGACGTAGCGCTACGTCCGTGTCACTTCTTTGTCTGGTCCTCGTCTTTCCGCGCTGTTTTTAATAATGTCGCGATTTATTCCCAGCAACTTCTACGCGACCGCTTGTTTTTGTCACGAGTTAGGTTATTACGACCCAGGCATATGTTTCTGTTAAACAACTAATGCGTGAAAAGAAAGAAAACTTAGTACTAAGTAAAATTCGAATTATTAAAAAGCAAACATGAGGATATAATTATCTGTCTTCCAAAAGCGAGAGTAATGATTTTTTCTTACATTCAATAACTTAATTATTCCATGCCTCCGGCTGCTGCGATTCCTTCTTGTATCTTACCCGTGAACCTACAAGAGAAGACCAGAAAGTAATGCTTTACTATGACCCAGCAAAATAAGATGTAGTGCGCATTTTTTTAGACTGAGTGTGACAAGCGAGCAATCCCGTACGAAAATGTCAGATATGACCCTGATATATTTTATATACGGCCATATATGATAATATAAGCAGTCATATATGGCCATATTCCGCCATGTATGGGAGCAAATACGGCCGTATTTCGCACATAAGTGGGCAAATACTGCCAAATGTGACCGTATTAGTGCGTAAATACGGCCATATATCGCCATATACGCGTGCAAATATAGCCCCTGATAATGGTATATGGTGCAGTTTCGGTCGTGCAAGCAACAAGCCATATGTACTCGCTAAGACACTAGTTGAATGATCTATACTGCGTGAGTCTTATGTGATTGGTTAACTATTGTTAACATCCTTAAAGTGAGGTTATTCCCGGTATTTGGACCAATTAATCAATTGCGCATTTAGAAGATTGAAAGACAAATGAAATTTGGTTGTCTGTTTGATGTGTGACAATATGACGATCGAAGTGCGATCGGAAAGCGAGTTAATCAAATAATGGACTTTAGTCGCAGCTCTTAGGCACCGGTTTCCGAGTTAAGCGGTACCGGCGTTGCCATTGGTGTAGCCGCCTCGATAAATTTAGCGAGAAATTTAATTGGTACGGATGTCACGTGACGTCAATTTTCCCGCTAAATCTGGCAGTGAAACTAATTTTGTTAATGTTTCCCCGCTAAATTGAGCGGGTAAACACGAACCGTTAGCTTACCGAAGATGCAAAACGCGCTACTTCGTCGTCCCGAATCCTTTTCCTTTCGAACTGCTGCGAAGCCCTTGCGCCCGGAGTACAATACGCAGCTCTTTCAAAAACTGTTCGCGCAGCATCGCATCCGTTCGTTTGCGTCTTTTATGTGTAACTCTTTCGTAAAAAAATTGAAATTTAAAACGCGAACCTAACAGTGTACACATAATTTTAAAAAATACAGAGAAGATGCAAGCGAGCTGGTGAAGTTTCAACATTGTAAAACTTGAGACAGCACAATTTTAAATTCATTGGTAAATAATATATCTACATATTTATTTATCGACGTATTTCTTGACATCGTGCACAAAAAAATAGTCGCATTTAATTTTTTTTTTAAATTATGTGGGCTGTACAGCGTAAAACAGAGTATCTTCAAATTCGCATCGTTTTGGGTCACTTTCGAGCTGAACATCTTCTTTTGAAGTTCAAAAGCTAGACTTCAGTGAGCCGTATGTTCACTCGGTATGACAGCAGAGTAGACGCTACGCGTGTTTTAGGCCAATCGTGCCTCCGGTTAGGGTCACGCGACTACAGTCTAGAAGCTGGTGATAAAGCAGCCCAAGGCCACACATTGCATTCACTGCACTGTCAACCTTCGTTACAAGAGACGAATCCCCTCGTTGTGGCCCTATAAGATAAGCCTTTTGTTCGTGCACACCTGTTTTGGCATCTCCTTTACTCCTTTCTTCTCTCTCCCTAAGCTGAAAGCTTGTGAAAAAATACGTGGTCGCGTACGGTTTGACGGATGACGCATTAGCCGTTGGCTACCTCGGAATGCGTTTAGCCGGACCTAGTTTGGCGTGTGAATTCGCCTTGCGTGGCTGCTACAGATGTCTGCTTCTTCTTCAAAGCTTCTTCAAAGAAGCCCAAGATTTTTTTGTGATGCGTTTAATGCTCGGTTCTACAAATGACAGCTTGTGCTGCATCGTGTTGAATATTCATTCTTGTTTTTGTGTTTGAGAGGTGGTTCTGCGTTGGCCGTGTCGACATCTCTCTCGGATTACACCATTCAAGTCCCGTCTCGTCAATGTAAGTGTGCTGCAACCTACTTCACGACAACTGATCGTTTTCCTAAAGGTATTCTTCCAGATTACCTCTAGAATTAGGCCGTGTCTATCTCCAGAAAATAATTGCGCAGAATGTTTCGGCATCGGTGCGATTGCGCTACAAGCAGAAAGTTTCGATATGCCGCCGACAAAGTTTTGACGTTTCGCCTAAAAATAACAACAACAGATACTGTTAATTACGAGTTCTAAAATTTGACGAGCAGCTTTACGAGTCGCTTGTAAAATGATTGATACGAATTTGCGAAATACTGGTAAACAACGCTAGGTTACCGTCATAATCTAAACACTGAGATGAGGATGAATCAAATAACGGACAACTCTCTTGACTCAGGCCTTATATTATTATGTTTCCTAACCGGCTTGCCTACATACTTTCGCTCCTTGCAAGGGTTACCGTCTTGCGGACGGCACAAACCGATCCCCTGACGGCGGCGTCTCGGCGAGCTTGCACACGGGGCCACTGCCGACCGATCGCCATCTGGCCGGGCTCGCGGCGCGACAATCGTCCGTGCTAGGCCGGGAGCCCCGAAGGTGCGCTCGAAGCGGGGAAACGGCGTGATGTAACGATAGGCACAGGGCATCTACTTCACGAAAGGGCAAAAGCCGATGCAAAGGCGTGCGTGAACGTAAACAACGGTAGAAAAGTGCAGTTGCTCGCCGCTATGAGATGTGTGCCGCAAACTCGGTCATCAGCGGACGTATTCCTCTCCTCCCGCTAGTACTTTTCCTAACTTGACGGACACTCTGTCACTCTATCTCCCGGTTCAAGCCGACGAAACGATCATCGGGATACCGGGTAATTGCTACAAACGAGCGCGGCACAGTTTACCATTGCTCGCGCTGTGGAGAGTCGAAGAGTCAACCACCAGCATGGTGGACACCGGGGTTTTATTTTTCTTTTATTCTTGCAGATTTGTTTTGAAAGAAGCCGCGAAAGCTACACTATGCGGTTTGTGCGAGTGAGTTATTCGCCGAGGCTGACGTTTGTAGTTTGCTAATCTTTGCGATAAGTCGGCTAATTTTTAAAATTCAATAATTAACTTTTAAAACTGAAAATAGACATATGGTTTCAATTGGAAACTTGCTGAGCGTCGTCTAAACCCCTAAACCAGTAATTTTTAGAAAGACTTTGAGCGCCTGTGAAGCGCAGTAGTGCACTGAAATTACCGCTTGTGGACCAGGTACAAGGCTGGTGCTTGATAAGAGACAAAACAATTGCGCGGGCGCCTTACCGAAACCGCTAGCCTTGTACCTGCTCCGCGAGTGGTAACTTTAGTGCGCGTCTCACGCGCTGAAAGACTTCTGAAAATGACTCATTTAGGGATTTTCGACGACGCCCAGCAAGTTTCTTATTGGAACCGTATGCCTATTTTCACTAATTTAAAAGTTAATTAGTGATTTTTAATTAATTAGCCGAGTAATCGCAAAGATTAGCTCCCCACGTAATGTTCCCCTGGGCGTATAACTCGCTCGCAGGAACCGCAAAAGTGTAGCTTTTATAACTTTTTTAAAACAAATTTTCAAGAAAAAAAAAACACCCGGATATGGGAGGCAGTTATACCCCTATTTGGAATACCCAGATATGGACATATAAAAAATTGGGCAGATCTGGCTAGATAAGGCTTATATAAACTGTTGTGCTTGATATGGCCAGATCTGCCCAATTTTTTATATATCCATATTTGTTTTTTATACAAGTTCAGATCTGCCATTTCCGTAAGGGATGCATTTTATTAGTGTATCATAAGCTGAGTTTTAAACGATAATTATATTTTTCCAGTCTTCTGCGTCTTTTTGGTACCGAAGCTGACTGCCAAGGCTCCACGGCCGTTGCGTTCCATAAAAGAAAGCACATAATTCTCCACTGCCTATTCCCGACGTCGTCCAACCTACTTCTCTGACAGTTCTGACCATTTATTGAGGTACACTCGCGTATGCCACTCGATGATCGCCGCATCGACCAGGTTTTCTGGAGACATCAGGTGCTATACGTTGTTCGATCGATCGACTGAGATTGATGCTCGGCATATACCGTCGATATTTTTATCGCCTCATTTTTACAAGGCCCGTAGAACCGGGTTATACGGATTTTGGTTTCAGATATATTTTGCATTGGTAGCTGTTATCGGCTTTTCCGAGCACTGGAGATGAGGTCCGCTAGTCATTTTGTTGCTGGATTAGTAATGGCGTAGGTCGTTCGTCGCGACACTGCAAACCGCTTGAAAAAGGTTCGTCCGCCGCTTTCGGGATCCAACCTGAGTCCTCTCCGTGCGTAGCGGAGGCGGTACCACACGCCAGCTACGCCACAGCGTTAACACTCCCTCTTATATAGACATTTTTTATAGTACGCGATGCCCACAGTAACCGCTATCTAAAAAAAATGTATATACGAAAAAATAGTTCATAACAAAATGTAGCCGTAGCACTGTCAATGCCATGAGCTCGTGTAAGGAGACCAGCTTTCAAGCGCCGTTGAGCAAAAAGAAACTAAAGTGTTATGAACAAAAAGCTCAGATGTCCATTTTGTGCCGAGTACTCTTGCTCACGCGTCCCATATTGCGAGAACGCGTTGTCAATGACAAACGAATTCGTCGGGACGTGTTGCAGGTATCGCTGCGACTGTTGAGTAGGTTCGCACGAAACTACTCATTTTTTTGTTCCTGTGTAATTTGAAAGGCTCTTCGATATAAAATCTCACCCTTAGCGCTTCTTCCGTTTGTCACCTAGAGACCGGTCCTAATAATGCATTCAGCACACTTATTCTTCTGACGGTATTGCTGCAGACAACTTATCAGTACCCGTACAAATATGTCAGGTATGGCCCTGATATATTTTATATACGGCCATATATGATAATATAAGAAGTCAAATATGTCAATATACCGCTATATATGGGAGAAAATACCGCCAGATATAGCCATATAAAAGGACAAATACTGCCAGATGTGGCCGTATAAGTGCATAAATGCGGTCATATATCATGTTATACGCGAGCAAATGTATCCCCTGATAATGATATATTTGCCAGTTTCGGTAATGCAAGCAATAAATAGGTCATATGTACTCGCCAAGTCTCTAGTTGATTGATCTATACTGTATGAGTCTCATATAATTGGTTAACTGTTGTTAACATCCTTAAAATGAAGTTATTCCAGGTATTTGGACCATATCAACAATTTCACATTTTGAAGATTCAAAATAAAAATAAAATTGGTTGTATGTTTGAAGTGCGACGGTATGACGAAGTGCATAAGATCGGAAAACGAGTTAATCAAACAATGGAATTTAGATCGGAGCTCCTAGGCGCCCGTTTCCGAGTTAAGCGGTGTCGGCGTCACCATCGCTGTAACTGCCCCGCTAAATTTAGCGAGAAATTATATTGGTACTTATGTCACGTAACGTCCATTTCCTCGCTAAATCTAGCAGTGAAAATAATTTTGTTAATGTTTCCCCCCTAAAGCGAGCGGGGAAACACGAACCTTTAGCTTACTGAAGATGCAAGACGCTTATTCGTCGTCCCGAATCCTTTTCCCTTCGAACGGCTGCGAAGCCGTTGCGCCCGGCGTACCTTACGCAGCACCTTTCGTTCGCGCAGCATCGCAACCTTCCGTTTGCGAGCGTCTATGATTCATCATATGTTGAACGTCGGAACAGGTGCTGTCCGTGGTATCTTTTATGTGTAACTCCTACGTAAAAAAAATTAAATTCAAAAACGTGAACCTAACAGTGTACACATGATTTTAAATTTATTTGTAAAAGAAAGATGTATATATTTATTTGTCTATTTACTTGCGGACATAGTGCGCAAAAAAATATCGCGCTTATATTTTCATTTAAAATTATAATGTGGGTTATACCGGCGTAAAGCATAGTATCTTCAAACTCGCATCATTTTGCGTCACTTTCGAGCTAGACAGAATACTTGTAAGTTCAAAAGCTGGACTTCATAGAGCTGTAGTTCACTCGGTATTGACAGCAGGGTAGACGCTATGCATGTTTTAGCCCAATCATGTCTCTGGTTCTGGTCCCGTGACTACAGTCTAGAAGCTGGAGATAAAGCAGAACACAACACCTTCCTGGAGCTCAAGCCCCCCCCCCCTCCCCCACCCCCCCCCCCCACACACACACACATATAGCATTTACTGCACTAACCTACTGAAAAAAGAAACATTTGAGATTCAAACGGTTGGCAAACGAGTCGACCCGCTTAAATCAAACGGGTGGCAAACTGGTCGAGCCGTTCGGATAAAAACGTGATTATGGGATACGCGTACCCGTTTGAGACAGTACCCATTTGATACGGGTGCCGGTTTGATACGGGTGCCCGTTTGATAAAGGGTGCTCGTTTGCTACGGGTGACTGGTCGACCTGGCACGTGACCCCACATTTGAACGCGCCATTCGGATAGGCAAATTATTCGCCAGCCAAAATGGGTATCGTCTGGAAGGTTTTGTACCTTAAACTTATTTAGGACGTCCCGAAACCCACAAACCTATTTATAACATCCTCGAAACACGTTGACAAAATGCACTCCCTAAGGTGATTGAAAATGGGCAAGAAAACTGACACAAAATATTGTTTTCAATTCTCCTTGAAGTTCAGTACAACCTATTTCGTAAACGAGTACAAACGTGCAAGCGGTCTGTGAAATGTGAAGAGGCACACTAAGCTTTTATACAACTGAAAAGATTGCAAAGCAAACAAGAACCGAGGTAATTCTAGACTATAATGGTATACTTTCGGCAAAATTATTCTACAGGCAGCCGCGAGAAGTGACGCTGCATAATTCTATAAATAATCTGGAAAAGTAGGTGTAGAAGAACGATCGATCGTTGTAAACAAGTAGGTCGCAGTGCACTTACCATAATAATAGCGGACTTGAAAGATGTAATCCGATATCTATGTCGACACGGTCAAAGCAGGACAACCACACAAACACCAAAACGAAAAGGAAGGGTCCTTGAAGTTTCAACACGATGTGGCGCACAAGCTTTCATTTGCCGAACCAACCCAAGCCACAAGAATTCCTGTCTTTGAAGAATCGCTTGTTGCCGATGTACTATCGGAAACAATATGAGCCTGAACGCGCCTCCGCGTGTCGCCGCTGCCTGATGCGCCGCGCTGCGGCGCCGTTGTGAAGTTTTGCGCATGCGTGTAGAAATCCTTTCGCTGTTCTCGCTTTGACTGTCAACCCCCGTCTTTCGTCTGCTATGCGCGCGCTGGCGGCCGCTCGTAGTATTTGGAGGTGTTGCGTTTGGACAAATCCTCATTTTTGGCGCGAAGGCAAATTACGTGACTGGGACTTGTGAAATGTCAACAGATCATTTTTGATAAGACAGTTGGGTGAAGTAGAGTCAACACGGTCTTTAACTCGTATTCGCACATCACGGGAAGCTCTACCATGTTATGTCTGAACGTTCGTTGCGCATTAAACAAATTCGCCTGTTTCGTCCGAGTTTTGTCAACACTTTCAGCCCTGCTGGGCTGAGTGTCGCCGATCCCCAAGACAAGAGAAATATAATCTGTCCTCCTGGCGAACATTCGGTTTGACTTCGGGAACTAAATCATACAGATGCACCCTATCTGAGGGGGACTAATGGCGGCTTTTGCTCGCCCACACCTATTGGTTAGTCCCAATCAAGCGCAGTTAGTCCCTAGGTTTTGCGCACGGTGCCTAGCTTGAACCAGATGGCCTTTCGGGGAGCAACTGGGAGTTCAGAGGACCAAATGATGCCGTTAGTTCCTTGATGCCATTTTTTTCTTAGAGTATATGAGTAGTTGCAGGCTTCCTTCCAACAGAGCTTCGCGGTTATTTTCTGAGAATTAGTACAGACGTGTACAAAGGCACTGGAGGGCGGCGGCAGATTAACGTGGTCAGCGAGGACTCAGACCGGGTCTGACGTCGCCACGAGTTTTTTCAACAGTAGAACAGGTTTCCTTAGCGTCAGCTGGTTCGCTCCAAGGTTGCTGACGGTACCATTCTCGCACGGGAAGTCCATTTTCAGGATAACGCCCTGCGCACATTATTCTAGAACGATGAACTTGATTGAACCGGCTTCACTGTGACTGAGGTCGCGAGCAGTGCGCCAATTCCGACAGGTATAATGAGCTGTCCTCCAACGGTTTTTATCTGAGGGCCATCTCACGGGCGTTGTCAGTTTTTGAAGACGTCTCCCACTCAAAACTTAGTAGTCTCTTCCGGTGTTCACGAGTGCTGACGCGTCGTGGCCGTGGATGAAAACAGTGAACTTGTTGGGCAAAGTTGCAGAAGCGGCGTTTCGATAGGTGACATCAGCAGAGTGGGAGCCCTCCGGCGTTCGTGGAGGCTCTTTGCGTGGTCCATTGTACGGCAACTACACCTGCAGGAGTTTCCGCGCTTAGATTTTCCGGCGAGAAACCGGAGACCGGCAATCTCGACAGAACCGACGGCGAACATACGAAGTCCAAGCGCACTGTAAGCGCATCGTCGGCACACGTAGCCAGCTTCACCACAATGGAAGTACAGAGGTAGTAAGATAGCCCTTCAGCAGGCGTCGGTCTTCCTTGGCGCAACTTTTACATAGCGCACGTACACTCGATCTTCCTCCCGTTTGGGGTACTGCGGAGATAAGGTGTCTCGTTCGAAGTAGCGCATGAAAAAAAAATGGTAAAAGGCGGCGGCGGCGAGCTACTGCAGCGCATGTCAGTCACCCTTGGCTCATCGTTTGGGGCCACGATGACGGAAGCCTCTGACTGGATGGCTCGCTGAACTTACTCTTTTACTACTTCGGCAATTGCGATTAAGGTTGGTAGTGCGCCAGCGACCAGTAGCTTCTTCAGTTCTTCCTGGACCACTTCAAGTATGTGGTCGTGGGTGCCGGGATGTTAGGGCTGATGTCGTAGCCCATCGGCGAAGAAGCAGCGACGCTCAACGGTCGATGGAGGTGGCTGGCTCTTGCGAAGAAGGCCCGTTTTATGTTCGTGGCCTAAGCCCTAACCTCGGCCCGCTCAAAAATGTTCTTTCACAATGCGGGAATGATAAGCCCATGATATATTTTGCACATGACTGGTCACGCTCCTGCCAATACAGCAAAATAAATCCGCAATACAAAAGTTGTAGCTTTACAAAGCTAATTCTGCGACATCTTTGAACTTCATATCTTTAAGAATGAGTGTTGGATGTAAAAACATTATAACCAAAAACGAAGAAACAGAGAGAGGCGCGGAAGCATGCGAATTCGACACCACAAAAAAGTGGAGGTGGGTTCGACATCGGAGAAAGTGTCGATTAGCGTTTTTGGACTGCAGGGACATGCTCTTAACTTATTATGCTAATAAGGGTGCGACAATTTTAAGGACCAATTCTATGGACCTCCTACAAGGCTACGATAGGCCATCAAGCGTCGCAGGAAGGTAGACACGATAGTGCGTTCGCTCCTCCACGTAAAACTCGTGACGAAACAAGCGTCTGCTCTAGCTAGTGTATAAAGGTCTGCCTCTGCCGCCGTATTCACTCGACTGTCTACCTAGTGAGTCTGCCTTCTTTTTCAGGGCCGAAGCTCCTTAGGGGCTTCGCCCCTAAAATATCCATATGTCCGTCCGGTGTTCCCCTGCTCGTGAGCTCACGAGCCGGAGCTCACGAGGTCCTGCTCGTGAGTTCAGCAGCGAGAGCAAAAAAAAAAAAAATCGTAAAAAAAGATTTAAAATAAAATGAAAGAAAAAAAAATAGGGGGCTCTGAGATGCCATCTTATCTGTCTTCTTAGAAAAAGAAAAACAAGAAAACCGCACATTCTTCTACTGACATGAATGAAAACGGCACCATCAACACTACCTATTACCAAAATCGGTATCAAGAAAAAGAAGAAAAAAAAAGAGTAGGGCATTCTGGGTTGCCATCCCATCTGTCTTCTTAAAAAAAGAAAAAGAAAAAACCACACATTCTCCTAAGTGACATGAATGAAAACGGCACCATCAGCACTGCCTATGACCAAAATTCGTATTAAGAAAAAGAAGAAAAAAAAAGAGCAGGAGGTTCTGATTTGCCATTCCATCTGTCTTCTTAAAAAAAGACAAAAAAAAAGCACATCCTCCTACTGACATGAATAAAAACGGCACCATCAGCACTGCCCATGACCAAAATCAGTATGATCAGCACCACCCGAGCTTAGCCCCAATCAACATCATTCACCACGTGGAGATGCGGTAATTTTTCATAACCAACACACTTCTTAACAACTAGAACTGAGACCTTGTTCGATTAACCTACCGAATTTACGATTAATGCGTACCTTGGGAATTTTTTTTTTAACTGGTTCATCGGTTTAGTTTTGAGAACTAACAAAAAATAACAAATGCAAAGCTATAACGAGGCAGACATAGACGAGTACACATGTATATGTACGAAGGCAAACTTTAGATGACATTTTTACCAGTAAACCGTAGTGACAAAATTGTCTCTCGAAACATGTAAAGGAGGTTTAATGTGTCTTATCCACTTCGCCGCCATTCGAGTGTTTGTTTAGTGCAACTAAATCTATTGTGAACAATCAAAGAAGTTTGTCATTGCCGGAGAATACCAGTGAACCTTGTGGTCGGTTTGCCTTGCTGCATACCCGACCCGGAGGAATAACACTGAGCCGGCGGTTTCAACAACAAGAAACTACATTTAATTGGACATGGACAATACGATTAACATTGCTACCGGCGGTGCCGGGGTCCAGGCAGCGACTCTCTGTGCGCCGCCTCTGATCTCCTTATCAAGGCGGCGCATCCGATGTGCACGTGGCTGGCGTGACGTCGCCGCCACGCGGGAAAAGTTCGGCACCTTTGCCTCGCAGTCGGGCAACTGGGCTGGGGAGCCACCAGGGTGCCCACAACCTCTTATCCTCAAGTAATAGTTTGTGAGTGCGACTCTTTTTCGACTGCAGTTTTCTACACATCAAGGAAGATATACAATCTACAATTGTGTGTTTCGCTGTTCATCATATATGGATCTTAGACAAAAGAAAATAGTCACTACTTTTTAAGCTGTATTATACACAGGAATGGCTGGAACCAGTTATTCAAATAAAAGGTGGCGGTGAATCGTCTTAAAATGTTAAATCGAATCCCAGCTTTACTAATAAGTGTTTCAGGACAATGACCAGGTAATTTTTGAGGTGGAATACTCACCCACAAGCCAAATAAAGACATCTACAACAAAAAAAGGTGTCGCCATCTCAAGAATCGGAGGGATAAGTGCGTCATGTTTTCTGATGCATTGGATGAAAATGACTAACCTTGCCACCGATACTCGTGATTGCATCTTTTTTATGATAATGACATAACAATTAACAAGGCTTTTTGAATACGCTATTACATACCCCAAAATATTTAATAACGCCATTTTACAAACCTTAGAAACGCTACAAATAGAATTAATAAAAAAGTGAGTATAAAGTGTTCGCGGTAAGCCCGTTGCAAGTTGCACCCATCTCCAAAAACTATGTATTCTTAGACAAATGTGAAAAAGTTTTTCATTCCTTCAGACGCAATAAACCTTTTCGACGGACCGTGCGATCCCGAGGTACTTCTAAGAAGAGAGCACAATTGACGCCCCCGCTCGATGTGGACCACCTGAGGGCGCTTTTTTTCCTGACGGCATACGCACATGCGCGTATTTGTCTCAGCCGACCATTGATAGATGTCGGCGAGAATGATGCGAGTCCTGGCCGGATACGGGAGGGGGCCCCCTACAATGCTGTGAACCACACAAGGAATCATATTTCATTGGCCCACACTCAATACCATTATCGGTGCGTTGAGCCATCCCGCGGTATTAATCGGGACATTACAGATGGATTGCAACCGGTCTGCTGTCATCAGTCTGAATTCTTTGTGAATGTCCCTGGGGTCTCCGGGCGGTCTTCTATGAGGCATCGTTTAAGCGTCATAGATTTCAATGATTTTTTTGCGACCTCCCTTTGTAACTGAGGTGTTCGATTTATTTACGTCTAAACCATAGAAAATGTTTTTTTTTCTTTTTTTTTATGTGAGTGGCGGTTGTTTATGACAGGGTTGTTAATGCCTTCTCTTTGTATTTGCCCAAGGACACCAGCTTGTTAGAAACGTACGTCTTCATACAAACGTGTTTACAAGCAACGCGTACTTATGCCTCGATTGAATATTAATTAAGGGGGATTGGTGACCCAGTGTGTTTGCACACGTACCGCAGCTCGGAGCACTTGAATGGGATACTCACGCTGCAGTATATATAATCCAAGGCTAAAATCCCGCCCGAAACATTTTGGTCAGGAATGAGCGTCGTGCCAGCGTACGGTTGTGTATATCACAACTGCGTGATGAACATTAAAGACCATAAGCTTTCACTCGTAATGCACTGGCAAATTTTTGTACGTACAAACTAGTCCAGTGACGGCGCAAATAAAAGACAGTCGACGGACCATGCTTTTTACAGACGTCGTCAAATTTTGTTCGGATTAATTAATTAAACGTTTGTCAAGTTACGCTTTTACGATGGTAATGTAATTTCCGTTGCTTAGAGTTCACGTCAATCATGCTAGCAGCAGTGATGGCGCTGTCACCTATGTGCATGCTTGTCAAGCCGGCCACGTTTCTCTTCGCTCCTTGCTGTTTGCTTGGGTCGAAAGTAGGTCGTGACTAGGTCTATGCGAAATCGTCTTCGACATAGACTGGAGGCTCTAACCTTGATACTTTTGAATGACATAGCAGACAACACCATGTTACTTTCCATATCTTAAATTCCTCTGTTATTCCACCTACTTTTTTTATTTTTGTAACGGCAGCTAATTTTGTTGCGAATGCATTTTTCTTAGCGAAGACGCGTGCCGAATTTAAATGGGCCAAGTGATTTAATCTTCGACGGAAAAGCAGGACGAGACGTATAGAGAAAGGACAAACAAAGTTAGGGCGATAGAAGTAGAAGCGGCCCGCTTTGTAGTGCAGCAAGAACACATCAGTGTTCGATAACGAAGTTGGGGAGCGGCGTTTATTGGAAGTGCCGGGTGAAGCTTCTTCGAGCGTTGATGGTTGAAAAAAAAATCTATAATGAAGTGCTTTTATTTCTGCGTAACTTGCAGAAGAAGGCGCTTGAATGTCGAAGAGAAGAACAAGTTTTCCATAGATTGGGGGTGGTGACGTTGCTTCACCCGTAAACACTGTAGGCGAAACGATTGCCAGTGTCAAGATAGCGCTGGAATGAAAGAATGGAAGTGAGCGAGAAAGTGAAGATAAACAAAAAAGAAATTTATTGACGTTCTAGTTAGTCTCTGAACTCAATCTTCACCGTGTCCTGCTTTTTTTTTTTTTTCGTTGGGGTTACAATTTTTTTTTATTTTTTTACGGTTTACTCACGTCTTTACCGCGAGTTGACGCGCCTGCCTCCCATCATTTGTCAAAATGTCGTTTTCACTGACAAGGGCTCCAGAGAAAAAGGTGTGCTGGCTGCGGTCTCAAAGTAAATGGATCGTGCACTTTGCGCGCTTGCTTGTCTGGACGTGCGCGCAGTTTTCTTGTGTGCTACCCAAACGCTGATCTTTGCGTTCTCCTCAATGTCTCCTTTGGCGGGAGGAGATAACGATTACGAAAGTGCTCTGAGCAATGAAATTATTGTCTTCTTACCGCTGAACATGGTTTGAGGGCGTTATGAGCTAAGACATTCCTGTACGGTCGATGCTTTTTCTCTTGAGTCTAACTAGGACGCCATTTAGTTTGCAGAAAGCCAGAAGGGTGTTTACAAGATCCTGCATAGCACAAACGTAATAAACTTCACGGGGATCTCAGCTCAACCTGCACAATCTTCGTTTTGAAAGGATCCCTCAACCGCCTGAAAATTTACTGTCACGGAAGTCGTCTCCCCGAAGTTGTTAGTGGAGATGTTGCTGGTGTTCACAATTTACAACCGTGGTCAGTAGACTACGCTTGTGAATATGTGCTATAAATATGTTAAAACACATGATTTAAACTGTTGTCTACCAACTACCGTAGCCAGTAGGCTACGGTAGTTGGTAGACAACAGTTTAAATCATGTGCGGTTTTCGATGAAGTAGGCGCAGCTAGTGACATTGTGTAGCAAAAAAAGTAAAGCGCTATAAAGTTCAAAAGTATGTTCTTGGTCGCCACATTGCCTGACAATAGGACACCTCTACAACAATCTTCAAGCACAAGCCTGAGGACTAAACTAAAACTGATTTAAAAAAAAAAGTAATGAACACCTTCTGATTTGAAAAAAATTGTAATTGCCTGTGCTGTCATTGGCTGCGTCGCTCTCATTCTTAATGAGATTAATATGTTTCGACAGCCTCGCAGGCTATCGATGCGCTCGAGAGCAGCAGTGTAGAAGACAGGGCTCTGTAATTGTAAACACTGCAATGGTAAATATTAGTGCTCGAAATGAAGAGGCTATTATTTTAGTAAATCGGCCAGTCTTAAGGTGGAATAAAAGTGAGCTGCTAATGTGTGTACAAAGAGCGAGAAGCAAGCAACCGTCTATTGTTATTAGTATATTTTGTATCTCGAGGGCGAACGAGCATCAGGCGCCCCGAGGAAAACAACTTTAAACCTTTCTGTCTATTTTGGCTCCGAGTGTATCTTTGAGATTAGAGATATCCACCACTTGTCACCTGTCCCTGAGTATCACCACCACTACCTCTCTTTATCTGGGTTTTGTCCAACACACAGACACATGAGATTGCTGTCCACCACATAAAATAATATACAAGAGGCTTCTATGATTGAAATGGGTTGTATGTGTAAGAAAAACACATTTGCCTACTTTAAGTTCTAAAGTAAATGTAAATATATATATATATATATATATGACTGAAGATCAGAGCTGCATGTGCCTCGTTTAACTGAAAACGGCAAAACAATATTCATAAATTTTACAGTGATGGAGAATGCACTCATTACAATGTAAAAGAAGTGTCAATCCGAAAATATTTACTATTTGTTCAAAAAATATAAACAATGCATGAGCGAACGCTCCTCCTCTTTAATATAGCGGCATAGGTCCTTACCAGATGCCAAAGTTTCGGAACTAACTGTTATCTTGTTCAAAAGTTTTAAGGTATCTTCTAAAATTTTCATTGTTAGAACGGTGGCCGATGGACCTCTTGTAATAAACGGAGCTCTATGGCGCCACCTACCGAAGACTGGCGAAAATGGGCCCCGCTTTTTATTTAAAATTTCATAAAATCACTTATTACTTTCAATAAGCTCGCAGTTATTGCTGAAATGTTGCGAACTTATTCGGACCTCTAGCAATACATTTGGGCGGGGAATGACGTTTGGGAATGCACCATTGATGTTTGCAAAAAAATTATAAAACTTTTTTTTTTTTTTTGGCCCGGGGGGGGGGGGGGGCATCTTGCTCTACATATAATAACAAGACAAGCTTTTTAAGTTGCTTCGTCTTGGGCGAATAAGTCAATAAATTGTTACCGTTGCCAAAACTTGACTGTACGAAGTTCACATCACCGCATGAGGTCGAGACCCTGAGGCGCTACTTGAAAATATGGCAGCTGCAAGGCCGAACTTAGGAAGCTGGTGTTCATGTGTCATGATTGGCATAGCGAAACACCAGCTCACGGGGTATTTAAAGATAAGCCATGTGTTCCCATGGAAGGTCAGAAGGGAAACTCGCAGAAGGGATCATCATTTGA
This sequence comes from Ixodes scapularis, assembly GCF_016920785.2. NCBI lineage: Eukaryota > Metazoa > Arthropoda > Arachnida > Ixodida > Ixodidae > Ixodes > Ixodes scapularis. The sequence continues at coordinate 191,660,442 of NW_024609835.1, read as the reverse complement.
AGTAATAGAATACACGATGCCTTGCTGCAGAAACGGACATGGAGGTGCAATTATATTCCAAACCCTTTCATCACTCCATTTTTTACTTCGACCTGAGATTTGCTACAGCGTCTTTATTTATAGTATAAGTGTACAAGAAACATGTTCAGAAAAATAAAAATTTCTAATGTTAATATTTATTGAGCTGGCGACACGGCGTCAAGTTACCATATCAGGGCTTTGTGGTTGTTAAAATATATACCGGTGTACTTTCTTTAGTACAGAAGCCCGAAGTCGAAATAAGCGGAAACTATATTCCTTCCGAGTGTGGAAGACTCTGAAACTGTTTCGGGATCTAGAGAGGCACAAGTGAACCTCACACTTCCTACAGATGACACGGCTCTTCCCTATACATTTCTCCATCTTGCATCACTGCTTCCTGGTATCAGAATGAATGGGCCATTGTCCCAGCTGGTCAAATCTCACATCCTGGACGGGCTTATTTTTTGTGAATGTGGCTTGTTTCGAAGGGTGGAGTGGGGCAATGAAGCTCTTCCACGCTTTTGGGTCTTCAGTTGAAACACTACTTTTAAGAAAGCTCCAAAGTTTGTCGGGGTGGAGACGAGGAGGTGAAGCTGCTCGACAGACGCAAGCCAGGCACGTAGCCAGGGGGGTGGCCCATGGGGCCCGGCCCCCCCCCCCCCTTCTCCGAAATCTTCCATTTTGCTGGGGACTCTTCTCCCCCCTCGCCCTCATACAACATTTTGTCATGGGCGCCCCCCCCCCCCCCTCCGAAAGAAAATCCTTGCTAGGTGCCTGACGCGAACCCTTGCGTATCTGCATAGCGCCTGTACTCAAGCCTGGCGTTCACAACTGGCATATTTGTTGCGATGTGCTGCGCACTGCCGGTGTTCACAACTGACATATAAGTACGACGTACAACCCGCTGCCGTCGAACTGACGGCCCCAACTTTTACGAGTGGTTTAAAAAAGGTGCTGTATAATTTAATAATCGTCCGAAGAACGTATCAAAGACTACAAAAAAAAATATTTTTTCCAGTGAGGCCAAGAAAGCCCCGATTAGTTCATACATTACTATACATCTATGAACCGGCTTATGAAAGTTTATAGCTTCAATTCTACGCCAGTGAGCAGTACGTCGAACTGAAATGTTGGGGTGTATTGTATAAAACGAGGGGTGTATGTACTACACCCCCTACCTAGACAGCATACGACGTTGGGCCAACATTGTTTTCTAACTGGCAAACAATGGTCCAACGTTGGGCCAATGTGGCCATCGTGTTGCCGATATTGATGGTACATTGGCCTTGACCGATGGGTTACCAACGTTGGCAATCTATTGCCTTAGGCTAGCCAACATTGGCCTGCCTTAACTAATTGGTTACATACCTTGGTAAACAATCGCATTAGGCTGGCCAAAATCGGTCTGTGTTAGCCGATGACTTGCCAACCACGGTAAACGATTGGCTTAGGCTGGCAAACATTGGCCTGTCTTAGTCAATGGGTTGTCAACATTGGTAATCGATTGCCTTAGGCTGGCCAACAGTGGCCTGGCCTAACCAATGGCTTACCAACGCTGTAATTAATTGCCTTAGTTTTCTGAATGTGCTGATCGCGCACGCTGAGAAACAGTATGTAGCCACAGCTCCGGAGGGGAACGATTCTTCTGTTTTCACAAGCACAGCAAGTTAGAAGGTGAATTAAAACGCTGTATGCATTGCGAGCTGAAGCAAGTTTGAAGGTCCACAAAAGCAAACGCCGTAGTCGGTGACAGGTTAAAAGTAAACGCCGGGGAGACGGTAGCCTCCTCCCGATCCTTCGGTGAACAAAAGTGGAAAGAGATGGGAGGAGCGTTTACCGCCTGTCACCGATTATAACTGACGCGCATTATCCCAAAACTGATAGTTATGCTCAGTAAATTACACACGAAATACAAAATGCACGCTTCCTTCGATGTGTGTGTATGTTTATGAGGCAAAAAGCATAGTGCCTTTTCTCTTATCCCCATTTAGCGACGCAGCCAGGAAACTTCTCCAGTTTTGGGGGGGGGGGGGGGGGGGAGGGGGTTTGGCTCCTGAAAGCTCCACCCGCATCTCCAGTACCTACGACACTGGTGCATTGTCAGCTGTATTTGATCTTGAAAATCTCAAGACAACCCACTTTGCTAAGCCGCACAACACGGCCTATAATTAAGACCTAACGGGGCAAAATTAAAAATAAAGAAAAGACACTAATATTTTTTACCAAAATATGAAAACTTATAACTAATATCCAGCTATTGCTTAAGCAATCAACTGTCTTCCCGAATAAAAAATCACGTTGAAATAAGATCTTCAACACCCTATCTTTGAGGCAGGAGGTGACATATATTGATGCGTATTTCAATCTGCGAAGAACGTTTATCACCCAACATATAACAGAAGAAGCTGGGGCATTATGTCTGCTTGCCCAAAAATGACTTCAAAGTGCGTACAAAATACGGCAACTGCAGTAATGACCACGGTAGTTACAATGGCCGCAGAAATATAAACTGTAACAGAGCCAATGGGTTACCATCGTTGGCAATCGATTGGTTTAAGCTGGCCACCATTTGTCTGTCTTAGCCAGTGGCCTACCAACGTTGGTAATTGATCGGCTTAGTCCTGCCAACAGTGGCCTGTCTTAGCCAATGGCTTACCTTCATTGGTAATCGATCGGCTTAGACTGACCAACGTTGGCCTGTCTTAGCCAATAGGTAACCGAGGTAGAAAATGTGTTGCCGCAAGGTATCAGGGTGCCTCGTTTTCTGCAGCCGAGCTTTAAAAACGAATGAAGTACTCTAGGCAATGAAAATTACTTTTGTAAGAAGGCGTCTTGATAAAAAGGCTGCTAAGAAGACGCAGTAATTAAATAAGTCATTTATGAATTAAAACTGATTGGCAAAATTTACTAAATACTTACTCGAGTGGAAATGTGTCAATTGGAAAGTTGTATTTTGAATAAATTCTTGATGAAGGAGTTTACAACATGGTACACTCCAGGTAGCACACTTTCGTAGACTAGCTATGGGGCCAATATTGGGCCTCGGCTGTCGTAGACTGGACCGGGACTGCCCAGGGAATTCGATGAACTGCCAGCGTGGCGTCTCACTGTATTTCCCGGGCACCGGGATTTCAGTGAACTGCCAGGGAAGGAATTTTCTCGGCGCCCCTTGTTTTTTTGTTTTTTTCCGAGCCGACCAGGGTAGACAGCCGGGCGGCCACCAACATTTAAGAATTTTGGTGGCGCTTCGCTGTATTCATTGGCCCCAGGATTCCACGGAAGTGCAACGGAGTGGTTTTGGGCGTAGTTTATAGGCTTTGCAAGGTTCAGTGCGTCAAGCAACGACTGGCGTTGTCATGAACCACTCTAGAAACGCGAAAGCCTTGAAAATCAAAAGATCAGTTCATTAGTGTAGAGAGCGAGCCGAATGAACGCAATAATAGTCTCAACAAATTGATCCCTTCATGACATTTACAGCATTCATGTCTTAATCGCCACATCTGAAACTGCAAAAACCTGCGGGCGAGTTTGTCTATGTTTATTTTTTCAACATGACGCTTCGTCGCAAGGGTTCACCTACTTCGCGCCTACTCTTTTTCAACGTAGAATGAACCGCAGCGCAGGCCACGGGCTCTCTTGGCCTATCAGGCGCCAGAAAGGCTGCGATGCTGCGCAGGAGATGCGCCGAAAACTCGAAGGGCGTTTGCTAGGTTTCAACGACAATGCAGACTCTTACAACACCAAGGAGCTAACGGTGCTCGAAATTCCTACGCTCACATTTCAGCAGAGCGAGCGCGGTCAACCAGATCGAGGCGCAGTCGGCTCTCATGTCGCGATTGCAACGCCGTTGCTCTGTCTTGCACCGACATTCGAAACAGCTCGCTCGAGGCTGCGTGCGGGCCAAATAAGCGAGTTTACCCTTAGTGAAAAGTCGTTCAAAATCAGTATACTAGAAGTCCACTGAAGTATACTAAAAGTATACTTGGAGTATACTTCCAGTAAAAATGGTGGCGGACTGAAGGTATACTTCAGTATACACACACACACACACACACATATATATATATATATATATATATATATATATATAGAAAGAGAGAGAGAGATAATGCGATTTTTAACATCAGCACATTAAAAACGCGATAGATAGGCCGATGCCGTGTTCACAGAATATCTGTGGGGCTCGGCGGATATTAGATGAGTAAATAAACGTGACAGTACGTTGTCTAATTAACTTTTTTATTTGACAGTGTAATTGACCATGTTGAATTTTCAATTTTAAAAGGGCTGTGAACAAACTCCAGCCCAATTGAAACAATTTGCGAAAATGTGACAAGTTATGGATTATTCATAGCTAAAACTCTGCCTTTCGTCGCCTGATTAAAAACAGCGCGCTGGACAGAGCACAGGATGCTATGCTTTTGTAGTCGCTCCAGACGAACCGTCGGAAGTATTGTGCTGGAGCATTCACCAAAGGCACGCTGTCAAAAGTGTACAACTTTGTTCATGCTGAATGCGACAGCACTTTATAAGGGTTGTAACTTTATTAGAACATTAAATAATGCATAGGACTACAGAATGAGAAGTTCTTCCTAACACAAACAAACATGCCATCACAGACATGCCATGTAATAACCGCTAAGTTAATCTCCACTTTGCCCGCCCCTGCCGCGCGTGGTTCTTGAATCGAGGGAAGAAAGTGCGAAACTTGATAAATAAATATGACAAAGCCCTTGCTGTTTCGTGAATAGTTTTGATTGGGTTAGGCTCTAATGATGACTGCCTCTAAAACAGAAATACTAAAAAAAGGTAAATTTATGGATTTTAATTACTTAACAAAAATGTTGCCACGGTTGTTCACCCACTTAATGAGCGCCGAGTGGCACGACACACTCAAGAGTGCATCAATATCGCAGTGAGCCCCCAATTTTCTAAAAACCTATTGATTAAAAAATATCACCGGGTATTGTTGACATAATGTGAGAAAGGGATGCTTCATTCATCATTTCACTGCAGACCACGTTGTCCATAAGTTCCCCGGGGAAACGACCAGCACTGTCAGAGCATACTTGCGTCGAAAACATGGGCGTACCAACCAGGGGAAGAGGGGGTAAGGGGGGCGCTTGCTTCCTCCCCCCAGTTCTCAGAGTGAGGGAAAGGGCGGGGGGGGGCAAGCAGGGCCGTAACCAGGGGGGGGGATAGGGGGTTCTGACCCCCCCCGAAATTTTTTTCTGGGTACGGCCCTGGTCGGTGCACTTGCAGCCAGCCGATTTTAATCTCCACCTCTGCGCACGCGCAGTGGCACCGGTCGGCTACCGGGTACCAAACCGGGACCGGTTCTTCGGTTTGCTATAACTCTCCATTATATGCCACCGATGCACATGATTCATAGGCGAAAATAAGACAAAATGGCCGCCGTTGTCCTCGAAAACTCCCCCCGAAATTTTTTTCTGGGTACGGCCCTGGGGGCAAGGCATGTGTTTTGTCCCCTGAAACGGCGGCCACTGGGCAACGCGAACACTGGCCGGCGGAGCCCAAGGAATACCAAGGGCACTGGCGCCCGACCCGCGCGGGCATATTTTTAACGCGGAGGCGATACAAACCCTAGCAACGGCGCTCAAGCCGGATGGGCTGGTTCGTGGAGCCTTGCTCCACGAACAAGGCTCCACGGTCCTCTTGCGGAATCCATCCGCGAGACGTGGGCCGGACAGGCTGTCCGGACCAGGATGTAGGCCCTTACACAAAATAAAGTTTTGCTTGCTTGCTTGGAGATAGGCGCTGCCACCGTCAACATAGGCAGCGGATACAATGCGAGTTTCCGAAGAGGTAGCGTAACTTAGTGGTGGGATGTCTGCCTTATACATATCAAAGCCGGGTTCTATTTATGGTGTGGGCTTACGTGTTCTTATTTTTTTTCCTCGAACATTTTGGTCTATCTGGGCGTTTGGCGATATTTACGCCATTTATTTTTCACCATTAACTATAAAAAAACAAAAAAAAACGAATGCTGTTGACGAAACATCGCTGAACTAAATCGTATGGGATTCTACGGAAGTGCATGGAGGACAGCGGGGCTTGGATTGCCGACTGGACGCCGCAAAGCGAAGTGTACGGGGGGAGGGAGTGGGGGGGGGGGGGGGGTCTAAGTGGGTTAATAGATTTGTAATTAGCAGCCGCACACTGTCGCCGCGAAGCGGCGTGAACGGAGCCGGGGGGTGGGTTAATGCGCTTCGAGTGATACACGCTCCGTCCGAATTCGAAATTGTTCCCGCGCATTGCCGAGCAGCCCATCCGGTGTGAGCGTCATTGGTAGGGGGCCTATCGCCTACAGTGACCAAGGCGCCCAGTGCGCATACACAATTGGCGCTCTCGCCCCCCTCCCCCCCCCCCTCTTTTACAACGCCTACACGCACATACGCCGTAAAAGGTAGTGATGGACCGTATCTGCCGAACTTTAGATTCGGCAAAGTTCCGTACATTCCGATATTTTGAAGGAAAGTATATATACGGCAAAGATTCGGCAAAACTTTGGCAAATGTCTGCGGACGCGCACGAACGCGACGCGGCCACGGATCGCAAATGGACGCCGCGCAGTCACGCGGTTACCATCGCACAGTTTCGTGCAACCATCGGTTATGGCGAGGTCTGTAGTATGCTACACGGTAACTGTGCGTTTGTCAGCTTTTGCGAGTGTGGTTCTCTTCAATATTTTTTGCCTCAAGAACAGAAGATCGAACAGTAATTTACGCAGTCCACTGCGCAAGTGACAAATGATGGGATGCATTCTGGATAACGTGATTTTCATTTGACCTCTCCATTGATGCAACGCGGTAGTTGAAACATTGACTGACAACTGACAATCACGATCAGTGTGCGCAGCCCACTGCCGACAACGGGGCAGAGTCACCAGAGCTGGCCAGAATGTATGAGATGCATCTGGCATTCTCGTCAAATTGTGATACATGTTTTCTCTATTCGTTTCTTTCCATTTTACATACTTTCTGTAGTGTGTATATTCAGTACATTTATTTCTGTGTTTTCTTTTTAATATGTGGTGGCGGGCTGGCAGCAGACACGTACAAGCTACTAAAAAAGTAATTAAGTTAAGTTACTGAGTATTAGCCTTAAAAGTAATTTGAGTAGAGTAGAAATTACTCAAATGGAAAGTAAGTCAGAAAATTACTGATTATCGTAAAAAGTAGCGAATTACTTTTGAAGTGACTTTTATTTTTTTCTATGCTAACGAGGAAGTACTTACATAGGTTATGATGCGTGAGCGAAATTCTGCGAGCCGAATATAAAGAGGCTTGTGTTTTCACAGAAATGCTTTAATAGCTGTTTCTGCTTCTGCATGCCTAATTGTTCTGTACTTCTTTTTGGTCAAGGATGTTCTGCGAATGTGTCATTACACTTTTGAGGTTTAGCACCGCCTGAGCTTGATTTTCCAGACAGTGTTTATTGCTTACAGTGTTGCGTAAAGTAGGTCTAAAAACTACTTGGAAGTTCAAAGTAAATGAGAGGTTATGTACAAGTGAAGTAGTAAGTACACCGGGTGCTATGTACTTTAAAGTACGTACTATAAGAACAATAAACTTCCAAAGAAAAGTAGAAGTACTTTTTAACACACTCTTTAGAATGCCCTTTCATTCCTTATACAATATCTTTTTTTTTTTTTGACAGTTTGCACTGCTTTAGGAGAAATCCGTAGTGCATCAGTTTTTCTCGGGAAAGACGGGGAAATCGAAAAAGCATCAGTTTTTTTTTCTTTTTTTTTTTTAAGGGGGGGGGGGGAATGGCCGCGACTTATACGCCATAGAGTGATTGCTTTATTCTCGCTGAAGAACCATTTAACGCAGTCAACTTATAAGGCACTTATTTGTATCGGTCTTATAGCCGCCATTTCTTCACTCAAAAAAATGACCAGATGACGTCTTGAAAGACAGCACAAGCTATACAGGAGCACCAGATTAACTTTAGACCTGGTGCTGCACTTTGTTACCTCCTTTGAGTGAGGATGCAGTGTATGCACCTCCTGCAGTAGTAGGCAGGAATTCCTACATTCCTACAAACAAAATATCAATGTTTAGTCTGGTAACATTGTATTTTTGCCGAACCACTGCGAAATCTTTAGAAAAGTTCGGCCAACGTTACGCCGAATTTTTGATTCGGCAAAAGTTCGGCCCATCACTAGTAAAAATATGCGACCCAGGGGGGGAGAGGGAAGACGGTCTGGTTTGCCTCCCAACTCAAAAACAAGTTGGTACGCCACTGGTCGCAAATGCAACATGAACTATACGCCTAAAAAAGCACAATTAGAAAAATGAACTGCATTGTACGCCACGGAAGGTAGCGTTACCTAGCTTGTCAATACTTATTTTAGCTAGTCATTTCTACTATATTTATCAATTGAAAATCTACTTTTATTGCAAAGATGGCTTTTATTTTCCCTGAACTGTATGTGTTATCTTTATTGAAAAATAAAAGTTTACTGTAAAAAACTGTTAGCACTTTTCGGAAGCTAGACGATCGAGGGCCATTGCACCTACTGTTTGATGCTGCTGATGCAAAAGCATGCACATGTCTTTGTTTTCAAAGTGCACCACCACTTGCGTGCTGCCATATAGGCTAACAGACAAATTACGTTCGCAGGATTATCCAGTGTTTTTGTAATGCAGGTCTCAGCGCAACTATGCGCTGTTTCAGATATTTGCATCCACAGCAAGCGAATGTACACGGGGCGACGGAAACCACTGCTAATACTTGGAACATAAGATTCTCCACATTGCATAGACACATGCAGCGAAAATCAACTTCTGAACCGCAAAAGCGAAGTGGTGTTATGATTGGAAGCTCGCTCTGAAATTCGCTGGAGAAATCGGCGCCTTCATGTAAAAACCTTAAGCTTTCATCGAAAGTGTTTCATGCTGTAGATTTAACTTGCAAAACTCTAAGACATCTCAATTCACGTAAAAAGAACTTGACAATTGCAACAACGAACACGCCAACACAGTCGTTCCAGAGTTCGACTCTGTAAAAAATCGGCAGAACTTTTACGTGTCTTTACCTCGCCAAAAAAAGACGGGCACGCTCATTGTTTCGAAATACGAAGTTGCCCTCAATATTTATTTGCCGCGCCTTCCAGAAAAGCCGAAATCCCAGGAGTGAAAGCATGCGCAGATGAATCAGAATAGCCTTGACAATGAAGGAGAAAGTGCTTGAGATAGTTTCGGTTCTACACTGAAAAAGAAATCCTAAAGTTTAGATAAAACATAAGATTGACAAACTTTTCTTACTTTTTCACAAAACTCATATAGCGACATTTAATAATATATACTGATTTGCTTAGTTTTGTCTAAAAAAAGAAGACAACAAAAAAAATTGACTTTTGAAAACTGCGCAAGACCATCGCTATTGCAATCAGCTTCCGTTCGACCGCCGTCGGAGTGCTCGAGGCTTCGAGCATCGCTTCCTTTTTACGTTTTAACCGTTTTAGCGGATATTTTAGATATCTTACTTACGAATATTGTGTTCAAGAATAGCAAGCAATTACAAAGAGCTAGGAGACGCTGCGTCTTACCAACGAAAATAAGTGGCGGACAGTCATGGCCGACTGGTGCAAGCGCGGGTGAGGAAGTTTTTCTTTGTTTCTGCGAAGTGCGCCGCTGTTTCAAACTTAGTCGTGTACCGTGTACTTTCTAAGCTATTCTTGAATCTACCTATGCTCTACCCGGTGTTTTTTCATTATTCGAAAAGAGCGTATCTTGAAAATTTATGGCTCTCTCCGCAGAGTGAGAAAGATTCGCGTGCGGCGGGACCGAGGGCCAGCAGAGGGCTTGTTCTGGATAGCTAGGTTCGACATTTCAGAACAGGTACATAGAAGTGACGTAATGGAAAGAAGGAACGTATCCTAGCAACACTCAGATGGCGGCTCTGCCGACTTTGACGCCGCTACGTCATCGCTAACTTGTCACTTAGCTGTCACCCGTCTGAGCGACGTCCGGAGCCAACCCCCGACGAGCGGAGGGAGCTATGCATTTCCCGAGGCGTTCCTACGTGCGGGATACGGGTAGAATTTACTACGACGCGGGGACCAGTTTCTGCGTTTAGTTAAAGAACGGCAACCAATCCTCTGCGTCGGTAGAGGCTACTACAGGTAAAAGTATTGAAAAACAATAAAAACCTTTGGGCGTTGTTAAAACAAACCGTTTTTTTTTTTGTGTCGTTTTGCAATACATCTAAGAGTTAATTGGAGAGAAAGTTCTTTCAATATTACAAGGAATGTGGGATGCGCGCTTCGCTCCTTCTTTAAAGCAACATGTCGGAGCAAGCCAGGATCGCGGAGCTGATGGCTGCACATACCCAGGTAGCACAAAACTTTATAACAACATTAATTTTTTGTTGTGTAAGTCGAAATAACGTTTTGTGGTAGGTGTAAATGTTACAGCTACGTTCAAATACAACACACAACGTTTTAGGTATGTTCGCAATGTCAGTGTAACGTTCAAATTAAACATACAACAATATTGTTTTTGTACAAAATGCCAAAAGATTCAATATATTACTGTAAAGCAATGTTATGAGCACTAACATTCAAGTAACATTTAGTAACATTAGGCTGCTAACATTATTTTGAAGTTTGCAATGAAACACCGAGCACAGTAACAATTTATTGGTATAATGTTTTCAACACAGTAACATTTTTGCAAATGTAAGAAAATGTAGTGCAATTTTTCAGTTTCAGATTTTATTGAAATGTAGCGCGAAGGTGCGAAAAATGGCAAGGAAAATGAAAATATATGCTATGCTACTTTTTTGCATTTCATGTCCTTTGCCCTATAAAGATGGAACCATTTCGATTACCCTACTGAAAAAAAAAACATTTGGCGCCAATATGAAAATAAACGGGTCCATACCGGTAACAGTTTAGCCATACCGGTCAACAGTTTGTCAAAGGGGTCGCCCGTATGGCTCAAAGGGGTCCCCCGTATGAGCCATAACGGTCACCTATTTGGACAAACAGGTCACTCCTTTGTCAAACGGGTCGCTCGACTGGGCAAATGGGTCGCTCGTCTGGGCTAATGGGCTACTCGTTTGGGCAAAGTTGTCGCACGTTTGCTCAAACCGGTGACCATGTTGTAAACTGTACCGGTTTAATCAAACGGCTCGCCGGAGCCCGTTTGATACTGAACGTACAGATCGGCGGCGTGGGCACACCTCGCGTTTCAGCCGCGGCAGCCAATGTTTCCGGAAGGCTGGGGGCGCCGGTTCATCGATATCAGATCGTCCGCGTAATGCAAGTAATTATATTTATATTTCAATTGCGCTGATGTTCGCTTATACTGCTACTAAAACGAACACCTTTTTTTGTTGTTGTTTTACGTAAACGCGCGACGTTGGTGAGCCGATATTTTTGACAGAAGTTTAAAACTTTGTCCCTCTTTGTTGCCTCAATTTACTTATTCAGCTCGAATCTCTCGCGCAGAAGGCGCGACCGCGTGAAGGAATGTACGTCTAGACTCCGTTTCACTTTAATTCAAGACGCCGCGAAGGTAGCACGAGTACACGCGGCTGCAAGAACATCGAGCATTGCGAGAGCACGCCCGCCGTTGCAGTAGTCAAACTACGAGCTCGCGCTGAGTACTTCCTTCGCTCGGGCGCAAGCCGAGCTTCTCGCCGCCCCGCCGCCATTTCTAAGGTTCGAGCGTGCTAAAATGCGCGCGCGTGTTTTTTTTTCTTCGAGGTTACAAAAACACATCTCACTGGAATGCCTGGGGAGAGGGAGAGGGACTGTCCCTGTGGTCCTCGCCCCCTCCCTCCTCTCTTGTCACCCGTCACGTGACTCACAGCCACGCGCAAGCTACACGCTGATAAGCATCGAGATCCGGAAGGGTGCGCCTAGCAGCCGCTTTTTTCTTTGTCTGCTTGTTGTCAGTTCCAGCACGAACTTCGCACGTCCACCTGCTTCGATCTGTCGCCTAACCCTGCGGTCTTATTAGGATGTCTCTCAACAACGTATTGGATGTGCACCAAAGCTATCAGTGTTCGAAAAGTCCTACGTCTATATCGGCAACAAACGATTCTTCAAAGAAGTCAGGAATTCTTGCGGTTTGGTTGGGTTCCGCAACTGACAGCTGGTGCGCCACATCCTGTTGAAACTTCCAAGAAGCCGTTTCCTCTCATTTGTGTTTGTGTAGTTGTCCTGCTTTGACCGTGTCGACAAATATCACGGATTACATCTTTCAAGTCCGCTATTTTTATGGTAAGTGCAATGCAACCTACTTCTTGGCAACGATTGACCGTTGTTCTACTCGTACTCTTCCAGATTATCTATATAATTATGCAGCCACTATTCTCCCGGCAGCCGGGCGAATAATTTACCGAAAGTCTACCTTCATAGTCTAGAATTACCTCGGTTCTTGTTTGGTTTGCTATTTTCTCAGTTGCACAAAAGCTTAGAGTGCCTCTCACATTTCACAGATCGCTTGCACGTTTGTACTGGTCTACAAAAGACGTAATAAACTTTGAGGAGAATTGAAAACAAACTTTTGTGTCTGTTTTCCTGTCCATTTGCAAGCGCCTACGTGAGCACATTTGTTCTACCTGTTTCCTCCATGTTATAAATAGGTTTATGAGTTTCGGAACGTCTTAAATAAGTTTAAGATAACCAACCTACCAGACGATCCCCGTTTAGGGCTTGCGCATAATTTCCCGATTCGAATGACACGTTCAAACGTGTGGTCACGTGCAAGGTCGAACGGGCACCTGTATCAAATGGGTACCGTTTCGAGCGGGTACCGTTTCAAACGGCTACCCGTATCCCATAATCACGTTTGATCCAAACGGGTCGACAAGTTTGCACCCGTTTGATTTACCAGTTTGCCACCCGTTTGAATTTCAAATGGTTTTTTTCAGTAGGGTAACCATTTCTGTAGCGGCTGCGAACTCCAAAAAATGGAAAATCTTGGAAACCTAAATGTAAAATGTGATCCATAGAAAGACGACCATAAATAGAATGTACTCTTTTCACTTGTTTTTTGTTTCACATGAATATTCACTTCCCTTTACCAGGAAGGTCTGAGGGGAGAGGTGGTGATTATGTCGACTATGGAGGTCGTGGAAAGTAAAGTGATTATGTGTATCACGACAGCCCTTTCGTCCCTTCTTGATAAACGGTTCGTCTCTCGGCTTGCCACCTTGACCCTTCTAAAGTGTTCACTATATTTCCTTGGCCCTCTTGAAGTGACCGGTATCCCACTATGATTTACTACAGAGATGCTTGAAGGTGGTGGATTAATTATCTGAAAGTATAGAAACATGCGCCTCCTTAAATAATAAAACATAATAAAACGACCCACTAAAGCGCCACACTTGAGATCACCTTTAGCCTGCCAGTAAAGGGCCAGAAGTCTAGCCAATGTCAGAGCAGTGAGTGATCGGGAGCGAGCATGGCTGCCGAAGAATAGCGTAAGCTTCCTCCTTTGCTGAACACTTTCAACTGATCTTATAAGATCAACCTCATAGGAGTCTCATATGGAGCTGAGATACTCTGGGGGTGGCAGGCCCAGGACTATCAGAGGCACCTAAGTGAGCTATGGCCTGTTTCGCTGGACACGCTAAGTACAAAACCCAGTGTTTCGCACATTTTGGACAAAACTGACGACATGCTGTGTGAAGAAGCATAGCTGGTTGTTTATAGCAGCCTTGTCGACGTTGTTCTGCAAATCTTTGTGGTTTCAGGGTCATCTGATAAGCAGCACCACCATCAGGTCAACCGTAAAAGCAGTGGAGTCGTTTGGAGGGAGGCATTATCACGATTAATAAGCATGCTGCGAACAACTAGTCTGAGCACACCGTCCCGTCAAACAGTTGAGCACTTGGGCCACTGGAAGTAGTTCCATGGTATATACTGCACTCCGAGCGACTCAACTTGGAGGATTCCAGTATGCGCACATTTAATTAATTCTAGTGTTAATGAGCACCAGTGGCTCACTGGGCAAGTCGTAGGACTTGGTCGCGGAAGCCGGGCAGCACGCACACTATAGCAGCGCCTTGCACTGCTTGTGGGAGGTTCCAGCTCCAGGTTTCGGCGTCACTAAAAGGGTAATCGAAAAAATACCGCGACCAGCACAAATCTAGAGTTCTTAGCACGATCCTTGCCGTAAGTAGCGTGCTCCACTGTGCAAATCGATAGCGTGACCGCCATAAACTGAATCCTGCCTCCTCGTTTTACATACCGATAGAACTGACGTGAGATGCGTCTCAGGGAGTGAGTGAAGGTGTAACAGCTCAATTGGCGCCAAGTACCCATTTTGAGATTCATACTGCGAGTTGACACAACGCAGAAGGCTCGCGTCTCGCAGCGTCACTTGTAGAAGCACTATTCGGAGAGTCTGCACACTGTGAAGGTAAGAGCGTTCACATTGAAGAGCTCATCATTGAAGGTGGCTAGGTTTTAAGAGCCACTGATTGTAGCAATCGCACTAAAAAGACGCCGCGTTGTCGTAGATTGTTTTTCACCAGCTAGGTCATGTAAAGCTGAGGCCAGGGCTGGGGGATCCGTCGCCGGAAACGTGAACGAACCAAGCAAACGACGTTAGGCTCACTGACTCAGTTCGTGGGTGTCGACGACATCCGAGCAACCCTAGTGGGGTCCTTGCTTCCAAGAAGACTGGAGATTCTTTCTGGCGGGCCCATAATATCCAGAAAGCATGCTTGTGGCTAATACGGATCGCAGGAGGTGGATAACAGGACAACCAACGCACGAGTAAGTCGAGTACGGCCGGCACTCGAGAAAATGGTGGTCGCCGCCACGTTAAAATGAAACCAAGTCAAGTGGCCAAGCTTCAGTTTAGTACACAACGCACTGCAACCTGGTTTATTACAAATAATTATATAAATGTTAAAACAGCTTTTTGTATCTGAAAGTTCTAATTTCCGTCGACTAAAACAAGCACGTTCACGTTGCGTCAAATGAGCTTGGTCGGAACCGACGAGCAACGACTATTGCCGCATCTCCATCGCCATCGTAACAAAACACAAAAACAAAGCGAGTGGGCGCTTACAGATTTTCGGAAAAAGCATCGAAGAACGCTCTTAAAAAAAGGTAGTGTTCTAGGCGCCGGCGTGCCCATGGAACCAGCTGTGGATTTTAGTCTAATTGGTAAGTGCTTGCCGAGTTTTACTTTTCCAGTCATTTCTGTTCGGAGCGTTTATGACGTGTTCTTGTGTGTGCAGGCGGCGTGAAAGCGAACGTGTGTGGTTCCTTGCCGCACACGTGCTTTCCGCATTGGATGACCTTCGAGCTTTTTTCAAGGAAGTCCCGGAACCGACCTGTCACTGAGCGAGCAGACAGATTGCTGGAACGCACCCAGAGCCAAAGGTCCTACCGGAGGCAGGCGAGCGGGCAAGCGAGGCACCTGGTAAGTGTATCAGGGAGCTTTATCTAGTAGATCGGTGGACAAGGCTTGATTTCCGCAACTCGGGTGGCGGCTTGGTGCCACCCAGCTAGGCGGTGTGCTTTGCGGAACCCATGACCGCTAAAGGTACCCGTTAGCGTGCTGGCGCTCGCATTCGCTTCCACTGTGGGAGTTTGACTTCCAAGTTTCAACTTCTTCCTCGGAAACTACTCGAAACATTGCGTGACGCTCACCTTTAGAAGTAGAGTCTGTATTGATTATGTCGCTTGCGAAGAGTATAAAGAGTTCTTTTTCGAGTTGGGCACTGACTTTTTATACAAAATCCTGTATATGTTGCGCCACATGCAGTACTTCATTGTGAAGGTTGGAAGAAAAAAAAAACGCGCATTGAGTTGTGACAAAAGAAACACAAAAACTTTGAAAACTGTCTGAGGACCTATGTAGCTTCCATGGAATCCGGCAAGGTGAGTGCAGTTGTTTCCACATGACCCAGATTTCCGGCGGCAATGGGTTGCGTCCGTAAACCAAAAAGACTTTTGCCCAACGCCATCCTCTCAACTGTGCTCGGAACATTTTGTGAATGGAGCGCGCACCAAACTTAACGCTGTACTGTCAATGAACATGGGGTACGCTTGCAAGGTGCGTGCAAGTTTTCTTGTGGTAATTGCTGTTTCAGCTTGGAAATTTTTGTAACTGAATTTATCTTAATATTGGTATTTTGAAGTGTTGACAATGACTCAATTTTATTAGCTACAACACTTAGTTGAAGGGTAATTTCCGAAGCCGGGTATGGCTGGAAATTGTCGAAAAGCTAGTTCTATCGGTTTTCCTGAATCAAAATCTCCTGCACCATGCCAGAGAGCTGTGGGCCTGGACACATCACCGCACTTCACCTGGCAACCGAGGACAGCCCCGGCTGAACAGTGCCTACAAAAGGAGCTCTCGCTGACCGGCCAGTTGGAGCACGTCACTGCCTAGCAAGCAATGACGCCCACCCTTCTGTTTCTGCAGGTTAGTTACCTCGACAATGCCTAGCAAGCAATGACGCCCACCCTTCTGTTTCTGCAGGTTAGTTACCTCGACAATGCAGGATGTTTTCGCACTAGTGACAACTGTGTGATTATGGTGTCGTGCCCCAACGACGACGTTCGCCACTACTTAAGATTGCTTTCCCGCTTTTGTATTGAGTGCTGTTACATTGTTTCGCTCTCGCAAATGCTTTTGGTAATGTCAGGAGATGTTGAATCAAACCCAGGCCCAAATACCGAAGCTATTGCTAACATTCTACCTAATGTTCAGCGAATTTAGGCTACTCAGAGCGACATGCTGGCTGAGGTTATGGCTCTACAAAATCAACAAAAAAGTACGAGTGCTTTGGTAGGTCAGCTGTCAGCGAGAGTAACTGCTATTGAAGCGGAACTGGCCGAGGCAAAAGCTGAGTCAGGCGCTGCACCAAAGGCCGGCATGTCGGCTGAGATAGCTAACATTCAAAAACGATGTGATGACCACCAAAACCGACTTCGACAGTGTAATCTGTTATTTTTTGGCTGCCCTGACGCTCTGAACGAAACTTGGAGTCCATTGGAAAAAAATGTACTTGCTTTTTGCTCAGAAAAACTGGGCATCCAGGGACCCCTCCAATCTAGAGCGGTCGCACCGCTTAGGTAAATTTCATGATGGCAAGAACAGACCTATAATCGTCAAATTTTCCCGTTTTAAGGACAAAAAGGGTATATTGGCTTCCGGGTTTAAGTTGAAAGGAAGCGATTTTGCTGTCCACGATGATTTTTCCGCTTCCGTGCGACAATCTCGAGCCAAACTTTTTGAGTACGGAAAGAGCCTAACGTATCTTTTAAGGTGCGCTTTGATAAATTACACATCGGTAACAAACGCTATTTCTTTGATCAAGATTCACAGTCTGTTGTCGAGCTAAATGCATAGCAAACAAGGCAAAAAGCTAAGGGAAAGATAATCAGTTCCCGCCACATTGAATCGCGCGATAAAAATCAACTACATTCTGTTCTTTTTACCAACATTCGAAGTGTCATACCGAAGCGCGATGATCTTTGTGCCGTCATGGCGGACACTAATCCGATATCGTAGTCCTAACAGAAACATGGCTTCATCCTAATATTGATGACAAAGAAGTATTCCCCCACAACGATGACTGGAACATTTTTCGCCATGACAGAGCCATTCGAAAAAGGGGTGGTGTACTTATAGCTATAAAAGAGTATTTCTTGTTTTGATGTTACGATTTCAAATAGAAGCATCGAATTTTCTGCTGTATGTGCTTGCACGCCTCCAATAAAATCGTTATGGCTGTATGTTACGGACCACCTGACTGTGATTCATCGTTCACCATCACTTTTTCCTCCATATTTGTTGATATTAAAAACCGTTTCCCAAAAGCTAACTTGTTGTTTCTGGTTATTTTAATCTTCCACTAATCGATTGGGTCAATGTATTATCTGATGGGTCACGCACATCACCAGAATTTCTTGACATGTGTCAAACCTTCAATCTTACGCGGGTGGTTAACCAACCGACACGCTCTGGTAACATTCTCGACCTCATTTTAACTACATCACCGGACATTGTAAAAACAGTAAGTCATTGTAACGGTTTCAGCGACCATAGTATCCTTCACGTTGACCTGTCGTTCGCGGTATTTATCAAAAACCCAATCTGTAAAATTTTTCACGATTATAATAAAGCCGATTACGTATCAATGAACAATGATTTATCAAATTTTTATAGCTTGTACGTAACTGAATTCTCGATAAGATCTGTTGAGGAAAACTGGGTACTTTACAAGAATAAAATAAGAGATCTGGTTAGATTATACGTCCCTACTTTACGTATTAGGACGGACTCTTCGAATCCATGGTATAATAAAGCGCTCCTGTCATTGTGCAATTGGAAAAAACGACTGTTTGCAAGGGCAAAACGAACTAACTTATCTGTTGCCTGGGACGCTTATTACACTACGCTCAAAAACTATACCAAAACCATTAAGCTATCTAAAATTAAATTTTTTTCCCAGGACTTGCCCGCAATCTTGCAAAATAATCAAAAAAAATTATGGAAGCTTATGTCACCTAAAAGTGGCCACGTAAATATCAATCTGAAGGATATTGCTGGTGAGCCTGTACCGGAGAGGGAGTGCGCTGTAGTGCTTAACGATTACTTTTCTTCTGTGTTTACCACTGAATCCCCACGAAATGTTCCAACTGTCCCTGAAGAGTGTTATGATCCCATGTCGTTGATTACTGTTAACTCATCCGGTATTGTTAAGCAAATAGAAAAACTACCCCTCACTTCCTCAGCAGGCCCAGACAATATTAATGCAAAGATCTTAAAAAATACAGCCAACGTTTCCGGTGAAATTCTCAGTCTCATCTTTAATCAATCTTTTTCCGAGAGTTGTCTGCCTTCCGACTGGAAGATTGGGAGGATCGCCCCAGTCCACAAACAGGGAACTCAAATCTTCCGCCTCGAACTATCGTCCCATCTCTCTAACCTGCATTGCATCAAAACGTTTTGAGCAGATCTTGTATTCTAACATCATGACTCACCTAACGTCAAATAATTTTTTCTTCAGGCACCAGCACGGTTTTCGTAGGGGGTTCTCCTGCGAGACCCAGCTATGTGAATTTGTTCATGAACTGCAGACTAACCTAGAACGCCATATACAAACTGACGCCATATTTCTCGACTTTTCGAAGGCATTTGACCGTGTTCCCCATCAACGTCTGCTTTCTAAACTATCATCCCTAAACTTAGATCCCCTTGCATATTCATGGATTAGCAGCTTTCTCGCGTCTCGTATGCAATACACGGTTGTTAACGAACATGAATCAAAGCTAACAAACGTCACTTCAGGTGTACCTCAGGCTTCCGTCCTTGGCCCACTGCTTTTTCTAATTTTTATTAACGACCACCCACATGACATCTCCTGCAAAATACGACTTTTCGCCGATGATTGCGTCATCTATAACACCATCTCAACAGACACTGATAATCTTTTGCTTCAAAATGATCTCATAAAAATTAACGACTGGTGCGGAAAATGGCTCATGTCGTTTAACAAATCCATTTTACCCACAAGAAAACTCAATTACCCTTCCATTAAAACCTAGACAAAGACGTGATCGAATCAATTTCAATGTATAAATATCTTGGCCTTAGACTAACGCCTGACCTCTCATGGAAACCTCACATCGAAGCCGTTTCTGCAGAGGCTTCCCAGACCCTAGGATTCATGAGACGTAACCTGCGAGACGCCCCTCCCCAAGTCCAAAAGTTGGCATATGAAACTTATGTAAGGCCAAAATTAGAATATGCATCTGCAATCTGGAGTCCTCATCAAGTCTATCTAATCAATTACCTGGAGTGAGTACAAAACCGAGCCGCCCGATTTATCTTATCATCGTATGACGACTTCACCAGTGTCTCTTCTCTAAAAAGTAAAACTCGGGCTTATACCCTTACTCATTCGAAGGAAATGCTTCCGTTTATGCCTTCTTCATAGAATTTATTATCATTGCCCAGAACTAAAGAACGCCCTGCTCTCACTCCCGATAGAATATCCTCCCGCCTAAACAACTCTTGTGCAATAAAACGTATTTCTGGTAAAACTAACTCATTCAACGAGTCATTCCTCCCATATGCCATCACACAGTGGAACCAGTTGCCATCCTCCATTGTCAGCACCTCTGATGGAACAGTGTTTTACGATAATCTACTAGGCCATTATGTATAATTTTTCATATTCTTGTTTATAGTTACTGTTATTATTCTACTACTGCGTCTGCTATTGCATTCTTCGTTCTACTCCCCTCCTCTTTTGTAATGCCCTAACCGGGCCCTTAAGATGAAAACAATTGAAATAAATGAAATGAAACAATGCGACTAGATTGTTCTTATTTTCAAAATTAGTACAGAATGTAGATAAAAAAAAAACCCTTCAATTTCTGTTGCTGGAAGTTAAAACATGCTCGTGCATCGATTTTGAATCGTTGAATCGCTGATCGATTCGCTTCGGCAATCGGCCCATCTCTACTTTGCTTTTTTCAGTTCCCGACAAAAGACACGCGCGTCAGCACGGAATCCTCAAATGAGACATTTATTTACACCAATGCATGAGCTTGTTTCAACGTTTATAAGCATTGATGCATAAGCATGTTTGAACTTTCAGCAACAGAAATTGAACGTTTCTTTCCTGCTACATTATGTACTCATTTTGAAAATAAGAAGAATCTAGTCGCGTTGAGACGGTCAGCCTAGGTTCACGGCTCTCTAGTTTTGCACAGGAGATCGCGATTCAGGCAAAGCGATCAAACTAACTTTTCACCAATTTCCAGCCACACCCGGCGGCGGAAATCAGCCTTCAACCAAGTGCTGCAGATAATAAAGTCGAGTCATTGTCACCACTTAAAAAAATTTATATTAAAATAAATTCAGTTCCAAAAAGTTACAAGCTTATATTATAATTATCAGGAGAACACTTGCACGCACCTTGCGAGCGTATACCATGCACTGTTAAAAAAAAACGTAAAATTACAGGGAGCGCCAACGGGACCAGAGCCGCTCGCGAGCCGTCGTTGCCGTTTCGCCGTAAACCCCTCCACCGCACCCGAACGAACAGACATAGCCGGCGCGCTGCGCAGGCGCAGTCAATGCAGCCCTTTTATTCGGAGAGGCGGAAGGTCACGTGAACTTCTTTCCCGCGCTCCCGTGGGACGCTGTCCGCGTGAAGGCACCCCTGGCGCATGCGCAGTGAGCGTGTCGAGGGAGATCCCGCGCAATTCGGCGACTTTGTGGACGTGTTTTTGGTTCGCCGCACTCAAACCTGGAGATTTCACGGTAAGTGCATTACATCCCCTTCCTTGAACTGTTTGATGAATACCTGTCGCACCACTGTTTTCTTACATGAGTCGAGCAGTTGTCTGGATTCACTATTATGCATTGCTCGCCACAAGCGTGTGCAGACGATGTGCGTCTCGCGCTGGAGGTGCGTAGCGTTTT
This sequence comes from Ixodes scapularis, assembly GCF_016920785.2. Lineage (NCBI taxonomy): Eukaryota > Metazoa > Arthropoda > Arachnida > Ixodida > Ixodidae > Ixodes > Ixodes scapularis. The sequence goes on along the minus strand of NW_024609835.1, from coordinate 191,638,975 downwards.
GGGGTAACGGGGTCTTTGCCTTGTTGCTTTCGAGTGTTACTCTAGCATTATCACGAGACGTAGTGTGTCGGTGTTCTACGTTTTTCTTGCTCCCTTCTTAGTTAAATATTATTCGGCTACGTGAAACGCTCTTGGATTAGCGCTCCGCTGGAAAGGCAGAGGTCCCTGGTCCGGTTCGAGGACCATGCACGCCGATTTTTTCGGTAGCTGCTTGTTCGACATAACGTGCTGTTCAGGTGCAATTTGTTTCGAAACATGCAAAGCGACACAGTGCAATGAGGTTTCAAGTGCCCACAATAATATACTATATACGTTTGACCGAAGTGTAAAAAACTAGTGCCAAAATTCCTTTTTTTTTTTTTGTTCGTTTGTGCCGAGCCGACATTTAGCTTCCGTGCACTCTCATATTGTTACGGTAGACTTGTGTGGATTTAGGAAACTTTAAATTGATCGATTCGACCTTCGTGTCTAACACTGCCAGTACTCAAATGCTTTGCAGTACGTCTTTAAGTCCGCGGTCTTTTTTTTTTCTTTTTTTTGAGTTCGTTGAGTTTAGTTTTCTCCATTCCTTGGTGCGCTACTGTGTAGCGACGGCGCCGGACTCTACGTAATGAGTCATGACTGAAACACATTTGCGAAAAGCGGCCAAATTGTATGAAGAAATCGCAAACGAAAATCAGACAGCAACTCCTATTGCCTTTTTTTTTTTTTTTTCTTTCGGCGGGGAAACCCGGAGGGGGACGGAGCGATGTCGCAACGTTACTTCGGGAGTTCCGTCCGTTCCGTCCCTCTCCGGGTTTTCTACGCTATGGCGCAGCCGCGGCAGCCGCCGAGGCTGGTTGAGTGTTTCCGCGGTTTTTGATCAGCTTTGTACGAAGACTGATTTTCGCCGATCTTTGTCGTGTTACGTGTATGTGGTGAACGGAGCATTGCGGAGACTGAGAAATATTTGGGCTGTTCGCTGTGTTGTGGCATTCGGGCAATGCAAGATCGCGGTGAGTTTGCTCGTGTACAGTCGGCGGTAAAAGTTTGCGGGGCGCGGGAGCGTCAGCCGAAATGACTGGTTGCGCCTTCTGCGGCGCGCGGCCGCTCTCAAGATTCACGCTTCGAGAATGCTTCCTTTCGTGCTCGAAGCCATGACTTTTTCGCTCGCTTCCGCCCGACGTGCACGAGATAACCGGGGACCGGCGCAAGGTGTCGCTATGACAGCCCTCACGCCGCGCGTCTGCCTCAGCCACCGTGGTAGGTGACGAAACTCGCGCATGCTACAGATAACATTTCGCGGCACCTTGCGCCAGTCCCAGTTATATATCGTGCGTGTCGAACGGAAGCGAGCGAAAAAAGCATGACCGCGAACAAGAAAGGAAGCGCGTGCGCATAGCGTGAGTCTTGGAGCAGCAACGTGCGTGAGAAGGCGCAGCCAGTCTTTTCGGCAGGCGCTCCCGTGCCCCGCAAACGTTTGCTCCCGACTGTACGTCGGCCGATGCTCGTGTCGGTGCACATCTCAATCTCAACTAAACATCGAGCGCCGATTGTGGCTGACTCCATGCATGTAAGAACGAATTAATCTACCAGGAACTTCGTGAATAAGAACGAGGCAAGCGTGTGGCTGTAGAAGGATGTCGTGACCGGTGGCATACGTACACTGGTTTCCGCACGTTGCTTCTGTTTACTTTATCTGTTGTAATAGCAGTCTTTGTACCGGTGCGTGAAGGCCTCGGTTGCTTCGAAAACCAAAGCTGATACCGCCAGTCTCTTTTTCCGATGATTCTGTCAAGTCCTAATCACGGCGTCATATATATATATATATATATATATATATATATATATATATATATATATATATATATATGAGTGCACGTTTGGTGCACGTTTGGTGTTGTTTGCATTAATTTTACTGCGGAGGACGTTGCCTTTTGCGCGGGATCAGTCTTCTCGTGTAACTTGTCTCCCAAATTTGCGTGCAACAATTTTTGCACCCTCCGATTTCCGTTCTATATTCGGTTTCTTTTCTTGTAAATGTGTTTCAGCCTTAACATTTTGCCGCGGCGCAGCTCTGTTCAGAGAAGAAACGGTCTCAGCACAGCAGGGTGCACGAAGCGCGTCGTGTGTTTAGAGAAAAAGAAAATGAAATTGGGCAAGAAATGATTTGGTAACTGCACCGTAATAAGTGGCTGCCAGCAGTGGAAAAAAAAAAAAAAGAGAGATATGTTGCCTTATAGTTGGAGTTAAGTCATCTGCCTTATTGTAGTATTTGAGGTAGAAAGGAGAACAAACTAGATGCCTGGGCCGGCTTGCAAGAGACAGAGTCTCGGTTGAGACTGCTCAAAGAAAGCGCTGCCAAGGCTCGGGCGCGCGAGCGTCTAGGACTCGGTTTAAGCTCTAGCACTAGCCTTGACAGCGCTTTCTTTGAGCAGTCTCAACCGAGACTCTGCTTCATGCAAGCCGGCCCACATATCTAGAAAACCAATTTTCTGCCCCAAAAGGTGGTAAAAAAAATGTGTCACATTACTGTGCAATTGCGGGCGTTAGCGTGAAACATTTTCGCGGTAGACTGCAACGCAAACAAAAAATGCAAAAGAGCAAGAAAAAAAAAAACAGTAAGTCCAGCGCGAAATGCTAGGGAAAGGAAGGTGGGAGTGGAGGAAGCAGATGGATAGCTGGCAAGGAGAGGAGGAATTTCCTTGCCAGCGTTGTTTACTTACTCCTTTCCATGTTTCTTTCCCTTGCCCTTGGCAGCAGTTTAAATCAAATAGCGCTGCATCGTCCTGGCTTTCATTGCACTGCTCAAGCTATGAATGACAAGGCGCTATACCATTCCAGCCGAGCTCTGTTCACCTGACCTCTCAAGCTAGATGCACAGAAGCGAAAACCTAGCCAACCTAGCCGAACGTTTCACATGACAATTACTGCGGCCATTCATATCACTGCCCAATGTTAGCATGCTAGACTGTAGCTCCTCATGGCTCGGGCAACCTAAAAGAACACGGAAACATAGTTTTGTATGTTAAGACTGGACGACAAGACGACACGCACGCTGCAGGTGTAGACAGGCTGGTGCAGGTGTTCTATCTTTCTGGTGTAAATAGAAACATTGCCTTCAGATTAACACAGAACATTGAGGATGGCTGTTTTGTACTTCAGTTTAAAGACAATGTTAGTTTTGAAACTTGATGAAAGCTCACGTTAAGTGCTTTATAATCCTTACTGTGTTAATTTCTAGATAGGTGTATGTTTATGCTGTGTGTCATTATCTTCACAAGCACAGTTGATTTAATGTTCACTGACTTCAGTTGTGGCAGGAATAAAAAAATTTGGGGTCAAGGATTAATATCTTTGGATTAGGACTTCGCCATGATTGCTTCGAATATTGGTAATGTTTCAGGTATCTTTATAAAAATGCAAAGATCATGTGTTTAAGTACAAAATTGGGAGAGAAAAATGTTTTTTTGCAGATCTTGGGACTTAAAGTAGACCTTCTATCCGAAAAAAGAAAGCCAAATTGTTCAGCTCTCATGTCGTCTTAGGATATTGTATTTCTCAGGGTCCCAACAAACATGTTCAATATTAAATCAACTTGAAATAAACCAAGCACTCCTTTTTGGTTATAGATGAGACATCACTGCAAAAGATGCCAGAAAAAGTTTACATCATTGGACACGTTCTTCAAGCACACGTTATATCATGAAACATCATCAAGAGGTGTTCCATGCAGCGTTGTCGGCTGTGAGGCTGCATTCAAAAATTACAACTCATTGCGAAGCCACATCACAAGGTGTCATTCTCCGCTTGCACCTCGTAATGCAACTAACTTCCAATCCTGCCGGACATGCAGTGTTAGTTCCTGCAGTGAAGAGGTGAGCCCTGGAAAGGCTTTTATCGAGCACCTCAAAAAACATCTCACCGGCAACCCGCCAACTGTTGTAACTTGTCCAATTGATGCGTGTGATAGCCAGCTTAGGACATGGGGTTCACTCATGACCCATCTTTCCATATGCCATGGGAATGGAAAAAAAAAAAAATCAGTGGTGACAGAGCCAGTAGAGCAGGATGAAATAGTGACGTGATGCTGTAGCAAGGATGACAATGGTCTGGAGAACATTAGGGAAAAACCAGACGTTGAGAGTGAAGTGCCTTCAGTCATAGATGATGTGGATCCCACTCACTTAGATCAAGACTTTTTCCTTTTTAAAAAGGCAGAATATGTTCAGTTCTTTGCAAGAGTCACTCACTTCTAAAACAAACATACACTATTATGCTCATAAAAAGGTGCTTTGAACGACGAATACGATTGCTACTCACCATACAGTGGTCCTTGCAGATTTCTTTCCTTCAATATTTTGCTTTTCCCAAAAAGGTATTTTGATTACAAAGATTTTGGATATGAGGAGTCAGTGATAACATGAATTTTTTAAGGCTTACAGGTGTCTGTCTGGACGGAACATTGAGCCTGCCCAAAGATGTCCTCCTCCTCGTGACATTCCTATGTTCAAGCCCCAAAAATGATGCTGTGCTCGAGTGGAGCCTCAAAATCAACAAGGCCGAGGCACAGTTCAAAGATCAAAACGCAGCAGCAGTCTGCCTCCTCCCATTGCTTGCATCCTACTTTCAAGAAAACCTCGGAGAGCTCTTCCAGTTACATCAGGTAGGAGCATTCATAATAACCAGGTTATTTGTTTCCAAAGACACATCCTCATGACCTTGTTGAAAATAACTTCCTGGAAGTCTCACACAGGCAGTCAGCATTCCACTGAGAAACTATGCATCTGGAAATACTAAACTTTTCTTCATTTTTTGAAATTTTCAGCTATATCAGTCTTCCTGTATACCGTAACATACCGGTCATGCACCTATGTCCGAATAGGCGCCTACCTAGTGATTTTTAACCATTGGAGCAATGCCTTGTACTCTTTCTGCAGTTTCGCTTTCTGAGCGACCATCCCCCCACTTTTTCAGAATTGTCTGCAAAATCTTTGTGAACGCTTTCTTGGTATCTGACGACAATGCTGATAATGAGCACGTAAAAAGTGAAATTACTATTGCTCTACGAGGAGCCAAACCTTCCTTAATCTTTTCCTGGCTTGGTGGCTCAACTTATTATACTTCACATTAGAGTGCAATGGGAAGATATGCAACTCTAGGCTGGGTCATCTTATAGTATGTTCTACATAAATATTTCACTAAACCAAAGGGGGAGCGGCGGTGGGCACCCACTCTTGTACCACTTGCTTCTAATGGGTTCACATGATGTTTTGCATTTTTGGGATCGAGTGTTAGAGTTAACACAAAAATTGTGCTAGAGAATTAACTAGTGACAAACGTTTGTACTTCCACTTCGACTCCTAAGTTAGGATCATTTGTTTTTAATATTAGTAACTTCCTTGTCCCGCAGGTGTAACAATGAGGCTTTGTGACAGATATCAGCAGATACATTGCTGCTTATTTAACGTTGTTTTTTAGTTGTTATTGAGCGTTAGGACAACAAATGTTTGTAGTTAAAAATGTCCTTATTAGTGAGAAAATAACAGGAACCGCATCCTTTGATCTCAGCAAACGCTATCTCCTGTAGGTGGGATGAAGGGTTAAAGGAAATAAGGGTGAGATGAAAATAAAGTGGGTGAGACGAACCTCTTTCACATAAGTGAGGGGTGAATGGAGAATAGCCTTTTGGTATTCCCGAATACACGTGGGATTAACAGACTCTTTCAAGGTTTGGGGTTCTTGCATGTGTGGGCAGTACCAGGAGTGCGCTTCTGTGACTGTGACCTCGCAGTGGGCGCATAGGCTGTTGTCTTTTTCCTGTGTATGGCGGCTTATGCACCATGTTCTTGTGGGTGTTACATTTTGCTGTTTCCTTGGAAACCATAGTGGTGTGGGTCCGTTGTCTTTTCAGGCGAACCTCTTCCCACCTGGTATAATTACCATCTGGGAGTGGGTCTAAGTCTTCTTTGAGTAGAGCCGTGAGGTGTTTTCAGTGGGCCTGTTGTTTGGCTACCTGGGAGAATAGGGGATCCTTTGTGTCTTTTTCAATGAAGGCGGCGCTGTTGTCACCAAGGATAGTAAGCATAAGGGAAGACAAAAACTCGCATGCGGCGGCAGACACTGTTTTATTTACTTGGGAATGGTTTGGTGTACCAGGAAGCAGTGGATTTAAAGTTGTCGGCCTTCCTGCCAGAGTCCTTTAAATGTGCCCCACACTCGTCGTGTGTTATCTCGGAGCTTGCACCTCAGTTGTTTACGGAGCTTCTGGGTGTATTTTTTATCTTCACCGTGCTTGCATTGAAATTGGCTTGGAGTTTTCAGTCCTTATTTCTCCTGTAACATTGTTGGGCTTGCAGTCTGATAGCACACAAGTTGAGGAGATGAAGGTCGGGGTCTGGGTCGTCTTGTTTGGCTTGGTACTTCTGAGTGGATGTGGCTTTCATTATTCGCTCACCTAGACACTTTTTCAGGTGCTAGGTTAATGAAGCTGATCTGTCATTTAGTGTTGGGGTGTCTTTCTGTCATTAATTCTATTTCGACGGGTAGGTGCTTGCTTCCCAAGGCGTGGGAGCAGTTCGCACTCGGGCTTAGATGTTGTGTATGGCCCATGTCAAGTCTTGTGGTGTCGTTCTCAGTGCGACGTTTGCCAATGCGAATGGCAGTCTGTTTTTCTTTGAGAATTCATAGATTGGCCTGCTTGGCGGGTGTGAAGACATTGCACTCTCTGTCATTGTCTCGCTTGTATCCCCATATTCGTGCATCTGCGGTAAAGTCGCCGGCCACGATAAGTTCTTCGGGCATCATTCTTTGCGATCCGCCTTACGTCGTCTTGCTTGTGTCCCACAGTTCTACATTCTGTGGGAATAAATATAGACCCATAGATGTATGGTACCTTCACTAGCATTTCGTGCATTTCTCAATTAACCACACATGTTTTCTGACTTTTCTTAGGTGACAACAGAAATCACAGAGGAGTTTCGTAACAGTCTGCCTGCTTCTCCTGTAATTGTTGCACTGGGTGAGCTTCATGTGTCTTTTCCTTGCATGCTTTGTATTTTTGAAGGTGCTTTCTTTTTTAATTTGTGTTGAATTTTGGAACAACAACCTAGACCATTTTATCGTGGGTAGTGCCATTTTAAGAGTGAGGGAGAGAAGAGGGGTCAGTGCAGATGACTCCTAGTGACTCAATTGTAGTGGGATACTGTAGTGGTGTAACCAGAGTGCTGGAATACTGCAGTGGTGTAACCAAAGGGTGGTGTGCCGATTTTGACCAGAGCTAGATAGACGACCACATTGTTTGGTTTCGGCAGCCTTATCAAGCACCAACGTAAAGCACATGTCCTGGTATTATACCATACTTTGACAATCAATGTTTGATTGATCCAGCAAGAAAAAGAGTAGTTTTTATTTTGGTTTGTGAGTGAAGGTGCCACAAAACGGCATACAGCCCAAACAGCAGGTGCCTGTGAGGCATTTGATTGTTTGGGCCTGCATTCTGTGTCTTGTCCAACCCAAACAGCCAAATTTTCTGCTCGTAGAATGTTTGGTCGCATGCGGTCTCCGGTCATTTAATTTCTAGCTAAAGCAATTTAAACGAAACCGACGACTGGCATTGCACGTTGGCATCAGACTTCCATGCTACTGATTCTGTTCACAAACTCAACAAAAAGTGTTTGATTCTACATGCTCATATACAAATTTTTTGTTTTGTTCAAACCTTCAGGAGCACTTTGCATAACTTAATGTCATTACTGGGTATGGTAGCTCAACACTATTTAGTGCGACCCTTATTTGGCTTGGCCTATAAGGTGTGCCTTATCTGTGATTGTGATGCATCTCAGTCTCAGATCTCAGATATGCGTCACAATCCTATATCGGTGTGCCTACCTATTCAGTGTCCCTGCTGGTAATACCTCTATAGAAGTTTCCAGATGCGAATATGACAATGGTATTTTTTTCTTCATTTAATGCGTGAGCGTTAAAAGCCCTATTAGAGAAAAACCGGCGTAGTGGTGTCGGTCGCATGACTTTTCTGGTCACTTGACTAGATAGGTCGATACATCTGATACTAACACATTTTCTCCGCATTAATTACATTAATCGCTTGTTTCTTTCCTAGGCCGCTCACTTTTCGAATGCAGCTGCCAGCTGTTTGTGGACCATGAGGTGATGGTGGAAGATGTGGGCTTTCTGCAAGCTGTGGAGCTCCTTTTCGCCCTTTATTATTGTTTAAACATCCAGTATGCCAAAGGTGCGGGAACCACACTTGAGTTCATTCAGAGGTATGGTTTATTTCCTTCATAATTTTGAGCCTCATGAGAGGCAATAAAGAGCAACTCTGCTGAACTTTGGCTGAGAAAACGATTAGTTCTCTTTATAATCATCTAGGAAGGCTACAACTGAAATCTTTCTGTATATAAAATTGGACCCTGAAAGTTTGACATGCGCTAATCTGCTAATTTTAGCGAGCGATGTACAGGCTAGCCAACTTTGGCACTTCCTTCAGATGTGACGTCATGTTGATGTCTGTTGTATACACCGGCTTTTTTCTCTTTCAACGCCATCACATGTCCAGTCAGTTCAGACAACACTACCTAGAGTTGACCCAGTGAGTGGGGTAAATCACGTAATCATGCATCTGCCATGGACATGAGTGTGCATGCAACTGACGTCGCTGCTTGCCCTTTGCCGAAGTTTCGGTTTCAATTTGCGACTTGAGTTATAAATAGCAAAGTTGCACAAACAATATTCTACTTTTCGTGAAACAATGTAGAGTTGTTCATGAGTGCTTTTCAAAGTAAGGTCATCCACTATCTTGAAATTTTCTAAATTGAGTAGAGTTGCCCTTTAATTTGTCACTGGCTACCCACATTTCCAAGCTCAATTTCAGAGTCCATTATTAAACCGCAATAGGGTGTTGTATTCTTGGACCACAGAATGAATAAAACGTGCTCGGGACGAAGGAGACGACAAACATTTCTTTCAACTAAGAACAACAGGAATGAACTTAAGAGCTCTCCGTGCAATTCAGACTGCCAAGAAAATGGAGAGAAAGGGAGGCAGGAAGATAAAAAGGAAAGTGTAAAGTTAGAATTGTAACTCATGCTGTTACTTCACTCTTTTTCTTATTTCCTTCCTTACAATTTTTGACACTTACCTTTCTCTCTTTCTGCCTCTCTTTCTCTCAATTTCCTTGGCGGTCTGAACTGAAGGATGTGTTTTTAAGCTCATTCATGTTGTTAATTAAAAGAAATGTTTGTCGTCCTTCGTCCGGGTATGTTTTGTTCTTTCTGTGGTCTGTGAATTTTACCAACACACTCTTCAGTTACTTTAAAGGTTGTTATATCTTGCATAATAATTCGATTTAAAAATTTCACCTAATGTTACAATGTGACTATGTTTGATCCTATCCCAGAAATCACAAATAAATATGTCAATATATCTACTATTCCTATTGTTTTATCTTTACTGAATGTGTCATTTACTTATAATTCTATTTGGCATTCAGTTAGAAGGCAGAGTCATAAGCAGTATACATCATTAAATTATTTTTGGCTGGAAACAAATTGGAGCCTCAAAATATGTTTAATATACTCAGCTAATTATTTATTTAAGAGTTTCTTTACTGCACCACACTATTCTGTATCACTCTAAAAGTGTCTAGAAGTGATATGTGCAGATGATCTCTAATTCATCTAATTCATAACTAAATTTGACTGATATAAAACCTTTTCACAACTTTTTGAAGCTTTATTTCTGCATGTTTTAGTAGCATGTGGTTCATGTTTGATTTTGTACCTGAATACCTTTTTCTCGTCTTTATACATGTTTATCAATCGTATGTTCTTTCGACAGTGGCTGGCCAAAATGTGGCTTGCTAAAAAAAGAGAATGATTCTCTTACAACATTCCTTTTGCCATGTCTGGTGCTTTTAAGCAATCATTAACAGCTAGTTGAGTATTTTAGGTCATTCAACTGTCTGCAATACTAATTATGCAAATGAGTGCTTGCTTAATTACGAGTAGAAATGCAGAGAAGGAATTGCTTTGTGACTGTGTAGGACAACAGACAAATTTTAATGCTGTATTGTAATAAAAGAAGTAAGCACGAAGCAGGGATGGGCAAAATACATGCAAATATGCATCGAAATACAAATAGAAAATGCTTCGTCAAAAATGTATTTAAATACAAATCTAATTACTTTAGCAAAAAAGTATTTAAGTACGAGATACAAATACAGACAGAAAAGTAGTTGGTCTCTTCCAAATACTTTTCCAAATACGTTGCTTAAAATTTGCGTCAGCGACTTCAGGGCACCTGCAACAGGTTTCTGGGCATCTCATTTTAATTTTGCATCGCACACTCGGGAGTTAGTGCTCGAGGCTCTAGTAACGTAATACAAATATAATCACAAAAAAAATGTAATCAGCTTGGACGTAATAGGTGAAAAAAGTACAGAGCTTCAAGCAGTTTTTTTTTTGTTGATTACATTTTGGTATAGACAATCAAAGGACCGAGACGACCAAGACGCGCAGCACTAGCTACAGATTTTTTTATTGTTGCAACTCCCACCAGTTACAAACATCTGGATGACCCGCGCATTTAGAATGTTCGAGGCAAAAGTATGGATGGAAATCAGGCTGGAAAGCATCACAAGTTGTCACTGTCACTTATTTAGCCAGTCTGCCTGTGAACGTCGATTTCGTCACTATTCTTTCCCTGGACTAGCATCGTAATTACAAAGTCACAAAACGCTTGTGCTTGATTGAGAGACACTGCATTCGGTGCAGAACGTAGTTTTCTTCCTGCTCTGGACAGTGACAATAAATTTGAGGGATGTATTTTCGCCCACAAAATTGTATTTAATTACAATTGTATTTGAAATACACACGTTTTAGTATTTAAATACACACATCAAATACATTACAGAATTTTTAATTAAATACAAATGCAAAATACACAAAGTATTTGAAATACGTAGTTCAAATACTTGTATTTGAAATACTGCCCATCCCTGGCGCGAAGTATGTACTTGTTCTTCTGTTTATGTCGCTGCTATAAAATTTACTTTTGTTTGCTTCCAAAACTTCTCCCAAATGACTCAAATCAATTACATCGCTGTCTGTTCAATATCTTTTTAAATCAACATGTTTTTAGTGTTTTGTAGGTCTAAAAGTTACATATCCCTGTTGGAAAATATCGATGTTGGAAAGATGATGGAAAAGGCTCATACAAGCGTAACCGTAATATGGGACATCCTATACAAGCGAAAAGGCAGCTCCAGTATAGTGGATTACGGCGGAACGATACAGGTAGGCGGAACCATACAAGCGTGTCGTATTATGGGACGTCCTATACCGGCGTAGTGGATTATGGCGGAACCACGTAGGCGGACGGAACCATACATGGATAACGTAATATGGGACATCCTATACCAGCGAAAAGGCGATACCGGCATGTTGGAGCCATATGGCTCCAACATGGTGGTTTCGCCTTTTCACTGTTGTACACGGCAATTTAGTTTTAAGCTTTACATATATGTTTAGAAAGGTCGTGAAAGCTAAATTAATGCGATTTGTGCAGGCGAGTTATATGGCCAGGCGTACGTAGTATAGGGACCTAGTCGTAACGATCAGTCAGATAATTAAATACAATTTGTTAATTAACTTTTTAATTAGTGAAAATGAAACTATGGTTTCTATTGGAAACTTGCTGAGTCACTGAAAACCACAAAATCAACTCTTTTTAGAAGGATATAATGCAGGGGTAGCATTTTACGCGTTCTGTAAAAATGCTTTATTTGGACGAGTTTCTAGGTTTCAGTTTCTTATCAGAGCTCATCTTTGCGCCCACGCTCCTGTTCCCCAGGGGCTTAGACGCGCAACACACGTGCGCCTTGCTTCCCTCCATCCTACGAGGGAGGCGAGGGGGCGGCTTCGCACTGCGGCCACCGGGCAGCAGGACCGTAGGTGCAAAGATGCGCTCTGGTAAGAAACCGAAGTCTGGAAACGCGTCCAAATTGACCATTTTTTTAGAACACCATAAAATGTTGCTCTTGTCTTATATCTTCACAAAGAAAATTGATTTAGTGTGTTTTGATGATGCTTAGAAGTTTCTAATTGGAACCATGGGTCTATTTTCACTGACTAAAAATTTCAGGAACATACTATACTTAGAGAGAGGCTGAAGCGGTTTTGTATTTGAGAAAACACTTTTAAATCTTCTTCATTTGACCTCCAGAATCTCAAATATCAAAATTATTTGCCAATTTAATTAATCGAGGCTGCATAGTCATTTTTAAAGCGCTTTGAAAGCACTTCCCTAGAGAGCGACGTCACAAGAGCAGCTTTCAAAATCTTTGTTCACGCATCTTCAGCGCCTATGAAAGCTATGCACGCACATGCTATTTTTTAAAGGGGCAGAAAAATGTGTCACGACTGGTGCCAATGCGGGAGAATATACCTAGAAAACTTGCGACTGGACGCGCGGCCCTTAAGCGACACACACTTGGTGGCTGAAAGGTCTTCTTACGATGTCACTATTGGTAGGATGTTTTTTTTGTGTTTTCTCACGTTTAGTTATATCTTTGTGGAAAACGAACGGGATATTCAGATTCGCGGGATAAAACCACGCGAGAATGAACCTCCATCTAGTTTTCTGAAAAAAGTCTGGCACATCTCTGTAATAAGCCGACTGATCATTACAAATTAGCCTTTTATACCATGCCGCCCTGGCCATATAACTCACATGTACAGACTGCGTAAATGTAGCTTTTACAGCTTTTTTTTTAAAAATCTGTAAAATATACAAAAAACTCTGTAGATTGTCCCCCAATACAATATGATTGTATGCTTCCTTTCTCGCTTGCATTGTTCAAGAAAGACTTGTGGATATCCAGCGTTTCATTGGAATGCCGGATGTCAATGAGTCTCTACATCAGTGAGTGGTTTCAAACAATTATGATGTTTGCACACCTGTAAGCTCTTATCTGAGGCTCACCAGGAGCACTAAGAGCAGAGGCAAAATGTCGTGACCTGGTAAATTTGGTTGCAGGTATTTATTTTTAGAAGAACTGCATGCAGCAAAGCTTAACTTTGCTCAAAACAAGATAATTAAAAATTCAATACTGAACAATGGTGTCCCTTGAGCTGTCAGACCAAACTCCCACTCTTGTCACTCAGGAGTTCCTAACTTGTGCGTAGAGGATCAGCACAACCCAGATTTGTGCTGCAAGCGCACCTGCAATATAAAAGTTGAAAAAACATGAGATGAAATATGAGACGTTTACAATTCTCTGTAATGAGAAAATACAGTACAGCTCTCGAAGAGGAAGATGGGAGGGTATGCCCCTCCTTCCCCTCCCCTCCTCCTCTTCTGCTCCCTCCGATTTAGGGGGAAATTTCCCCACTAAATTTAGCGGGTTAAGTTTCCCAATAAATTTAGCGCGGAAATTGATGTCACATAACCTCAACACAAATGCAGTTTTTCCGCTAAAAGTAGCGGGGAAAATGACGTCGCATGACCGTGTCACGTCATCCATAAAAATATTCAGTTTCTCAGCTAGACTTAGCGGAAATATTAACGTCACATCACCACAACATTAATTCAATTTCCTGCCAAGTTTAGTTAAACGGTTACGCCGACAGCGACGCTGCGAAACGCGGAAACGGGTGCTAACAGCTGCGCTAAAAACTAAATGCATCAGGTGAAATAAAGTGAACATTAGATATACTGTAAGAAAAAGAAGAGAATCTAAGATACCGTTCTCAGATCCTTCCTTTTGTCCGTTCTCAAATGTTTTGATATCAAGAAATGTTTATCTCTTTATTAATACCCAGAGAACCCGTCCCAGTTTCAGCATGAATGCAATAAATCAATGCAGACTAGACCTAGTAAACTATAATGCACATAAAAATGAATGTTTGCCACATAGTCATGTATCAGTCAGTGGCTCAGATCTCAAAATACATTTGTATTGAGGAACATTCTTGAATAAAACTTCTGGGCTTCGAATTCAACAGTTTGTACTTCCATAAGGAACACTGTATGGCACTGATTTTTTTGTTTTTTGTGACACATCAGAAACAGCACAACACTGTCATCCTTGCATACCTAACAAGAATTTGTATTTTTTTTTTAGCATGGCATGTGCTATTCTAATGCCCATACAGCCTCCTTTAACAAAATTTCCTTTGTGTAGCTTTTTATTGGTTCTTATTTAGCTCGCACGACAGATTCGGTACCTTGAATTCTCACTCGGCATCAACAGTTTTATATATTAATGTAATAGCGAAAGACAAGATGTATGGACTTGAGTACGGTTCAACAAGCACAGATGTTGAGAAAAGTACTGAGGAAAACTCAAATGTCAAAATAAAAATAAGCTGGAATGTGGATACAATTATGGACATGGTCATGAATACAGTTAGCAGATTCAATATAAAGAATATGTGTTAGACGCACGCTCAAAGAAACCTGTTGCATCATTATTCATTCAAATTACTTTGCAGAACCCAGCGCTGCAGTCTCAGGTGGAAGTTCGCTGGATGAGTCTACTGAAAATGAGTGTAGACGGAAAAAGCAGTTTGATCTGCGATAATGAGCATTACATAAGTGACATGTCATTATTACTGTTACAGTGCCGAATGTTCCAAACTGTCAGTCGCATCATTCTGTGAATTCCCTCCGTACATTACAGGGTTTCGCTCTTTCGAATGCTTTGCGAGAAAAATGATGAACTGGAAATATCTAGAGTAGTTCTAGAAAAACTATTTCCAGAATCTTATCTCAGCATCGCAAAGAATATAAAAAG
>NW_024609835.1:190868194-191024081 GCF_016920785.2 Ixodes scapularis | reverse complement strand
GGTGCTATTCTAAATCTTGTAATCACACGAGTGCAAGGCACAAAGTAGTTGTCTGAATAAATCAAAGCTAAAGACGGCACTAGCAAAGCGACTATTTTACAAAAAGAAAAATATATCAAAATATTTCTTTTTTTAGAAACTTTCTGGGTTTAATGAAAGACACCGGTGCTTTGTGCACTGGAACATCATCGCTGTCACTTTTTAAAGCGGTAGCTTTATAGGCCCAACCACGCTCAACGTCATGTCGTCTTCCTCAAGCTCATATCGTCATACTTAATAAACCACCCCGCCCTCCACCCTAAGTGGACCCTGGTTATTTTGATGGTGGGCTATCGGTTGCCCACATTCAATTGAATTTGAGACCCCTGCTGTAGAAGAATGCAATAATACGTGGCGAGCATATGACGATATTATAAGTATAAGTGTTGTACATATCGCAAGCCGACAGATTTCGTTTTTGTTGGTATCCATGCTGTTTGGCGGTGTGTTTCTTGAAATGTGAAACAATAAACCAAGCTCATATTTACACCGAGAAGTGCGTGCAACGAAAAGTACGTTCACGTTTATTTCCGCGCACCGAAAGTTCAGTGCTTCGTAAAGACCGCACTGAAACCTCCTACAAGAAAACTTCATACACCGAAATATCCGGACCCCGTGGTAAGCGAGCTACAAGGACGGGAGACCGAAAGTCAGCAATCTCACCGGGCCCAGAAGAGGGCGGGGGGCGGGGGGGGGGCTTGTTAGAAACAAGGCGCAGGTTTTTATGAAACCATGTTGTTTGCTGCGAAGCGGCGTGCAGCATGAAAAACAACACGTGCGGGGCCGTAGTTGGTGCGCGGAGTGGATGACACCCGAAAACAACGTTTTTTGCCCGGAATTCACGCAAGTTTTTATTTACCCGTTGGTTGGTTTATCGGTGACCTTATCTTGAAGGAGAAGACGGAGTATCTTTTAGCTTTGAAGACAAAAAAAGAAAAAAATCTTCGTTCTGTAATATTTTACTTTTCTCTGCAGCTATGAATCTCCCTAGACCTTACGTTCCGCGGGACCGCGGAAGCACTCCTCGAGATTGGGTGCTTCACATCCTCGCGGTTTTTTCTTTGCTTGTTTATTGACTTTCAACTTTTTTTTCTTTTTTTCGGAACGGATTTGCTTTTTTGTCAACACAACAACGCTTTAATATTGTATCTCTACCGTTATGTTTCACACAAACATCCTTCGGCTTTGGGGTTGTGGAAATTGGGGATGAAATGTGAACAAAGTAGGTCTTCCTTTCTTTGCTTTTTTCTTGTCACGGACGTCCTTTGAGCTCAGCACGATTCTTGATCACTAGAATCTGACTCGGGGAGAATCTAGTCGCGAGCTCCAGAGTCTGGGTATTTCTGGGAGAGTGCGATAACTCGCAGTTCTTTGCGAAATTAATGTATTGCGCACAAAGTGGGGTGGGTTGATTAAAAAAAAGTGAAGGACGCCCTGGAAATATATTTTTTATGTTAAAGAATGTGATTTATGGAATCAAAAACTGAATTATCAAATCGTCAAACGTGGAAATGCTGGATAATCGAATAGCTCAAACGTAAAAACCCGCACAATGGAGAAGCTAAATATGCCAAAGCTTCGGAAGTCAACTGTGAGCTGGTAGCAATATATATTTACTTTGATTACGAAACATATATTTGTAGGAGAAACTTGGAGGGGGGAAGACACCAGAGAGGATTGGAGGTCTTGGAGGGGTAAGAGAGTTATGGAGGCTAGTGCTTGTGGATTATTCTCAGGGTTGACCCGTTCACATCACGCTGAGGAAATAGCGGCGAAAGGTTCCGGGCTTCTTTCAAGATACGCCAATAGAAGGGGTGCCTATTTTGTTTTTGCAGAGGCGCGTAGCAAACGCCTCAACGGCCAGTCTTTTAAAAGCGCGGAACACCTAGCTGCAGTCCCGTAGCTGTAACGTATTAGGAACGCTACAGTGTTTTTATAGGAAAAGGCATCTTTGTTCACTGTGTTTATGATTAGAGTTAGACCAAGTCGATGCTCGTAAAATCAATCTGCGAAAAAGTTGACCTTTCTCTCAAATCTGGCCCTCGTAGAACCGCCGCGAATTGCGAATTGCCACCGAAGTTAGGACGCACCCAAATCGGGACGCGCTACCTGAAGTCGCCGGTGAGGCATGGCTGTAAAAAAAATATTAATTGTGCCGCAAAACCATGTAAGCTAAAAGTGTATGCAAACATCACGCTCTTGTCAGTTTGTACTGATCTCCAATAAAGGGTTCA
Organism: Ixodes scapularis; assembly: GCF_016920785.2. NCBI lineage: Eukaryota > Metazoa > Arthropoda > Arachnida > Ixodida > Ixodidae > Ixodes > Ixodes scapularis. The sequence goes on along the minus strand of NW_024609835.1, from coordinate 191,021,808 downwards.
ACAAAAAGAGCTTTTCTCTATTTGTTTTTACGCAAAAACGTGCTCTGTAAAAGTCATTTTAAAAAGTGTAGGGTCCTTAGGGGTCTGCAAAGAAGCCATACAAGGTCTATAGGGAGTACGTAAGGGGTCCACAGGGAAGCCATACAGGGTCCACATGGAAGCCATACAGGGTCCACAGGGAAGCCATACAGGGTCTACACGGGCTCCTCATGGAGTCTGCAGAGAAGCAATACAGGGTCTGCACGGAGTCCCTACGGGGTCCATAGAGAAGCCACTTTAAGCGATGGTGGTACCGCGGTGTGAGAATCGCACTCCCTAGCTCCTGGATGATTGGCATCATAATAAAATGGCTTGCCTACACTTTCCTGACGTGAAAAAAAAAACATAAAGTGAATCTCTGATACTGCGCGTATATAGCAAAACTAAAATTACTTACGCGTCGCGCGCAGACCCAGCCTAGTATACCGCTTTTTAACGACGATCATCCAGATGACTGCAATTTTGATAGGCACCAGTGCGCCCACTATGGGTTGTGAAAGTTGCGAATATCTACGGGGGCCGCAGCGACCCACATATACCTACCTCCCACTGAGAAAGTAAAAACATTATTCCGGCACATACTAAACACTTCCATCTCCACAATGAGTACACCCTGAGGTTGGATATGCCTCTAGACATCAATGTAACATATTGATACCCGGAACTTAATTAACAACTCTTTAACTCGGACACCTCACTACACCTAAAGAAAACGTCTACCCGGCATCACTTTGTTAATGCCCCAATATATAGCTCACACCATAGAGAGGAAATAGGATGACCATAGACTCACCGGGACCATAGAACGGAAATAGGAAGGAATGAAAAACTTTTTCTTTCGCGAAGATCTCTATAGCGTTTTTGTGTCCATTCTGTGGCAAACCAATGGTACATAGACGGTCTAAGAACTGTCTACAGGAATCCATAGGATGGACAAAGAGGTAATAGAACGGCAAAAGTATGGACATAGGACGTCCATACATATTTTTGTAGGGGTCGCCGCAAAGCACGATTACTGAAAGGCGCTGCTCTACGTCACTTAATGTGAAAATAAAAACTATAGAAGGAAAAGGCTAAAAACAGGACAAACGTTTTTATCTTACTTTTTTAGAAGGATCATGCAGCAGGTATGCTACAACTCCAAAGCGTTCTTAAAAGGTTAAAACAGCGCAAAAGACAACGGACAGCGTAAAGAAGAACACAGACAGAGCGCTGTCTGTGTCCTTCTTTGCCCTGTCCGTTGTCTTTTGCGCCAGCTCTCTGCCTGTGTCCTTCTTTACCTTGTCCGTTGTCTTTTGCGCTGTTTTAACCTTTTAAGTTTGTCACACCAACTCGCCCAGGCTTCAACCTTAGCAACTCCAAAGCGGCAAACCTTACGCCAAAAACAATGTTTGCAACCGCCCCACACAGATCGGTTGGGATCTAAACAGGCGACTCTGTCTTAAGTGGCAACATTCTACAGCACGATAACCGATGTATCCTATAAGTGGCACTAGACACAAAGAAAACAATGGCTCTACTCTAACACAAGCTGAGATCCGGCATCCTACCTCCGAGAAGCCACAAGTGCCACCCGCAACCCAACCAAGTAGCGCAGCGACCGGAAAAACACCGCGCCAGCTCCAGCAGCAAACGCTCGAGAGGAAGCAGAACGTTCCTCTGGCCGACGGCGACCACGTTTAGGGACTATTTTTCTTATAATAAATGTGTCGGAGAGCGCCGGCCTAGTCGCTACCCCCGATGCTGGTGCCATATAAGTGTTCAAACTTTATTTTTTATCCTTTTTCAGAATCGACATGGCGCGAAAGACGGGCAGTCATGGCTAGAGTTCCTGTATATGCTACCTACGGTAGCAGAGTTCCGAATTCAGCCTCGGCGCGTGGCCGTAGCGCCGGCTTTCCCGCACGAGCTGGATGCTTTGCTCCTCACGTGACTAAATTTGGCGAATAGCGGTGCCGCGCGCGCCGCCGCGCATGGAAAACAGGAGAGGAGAAAAAGGAGGCGGAAAGCAGGGGAACATACGCCGGGGCGCGAGAAACGTCGGCGGAGCGACCGTAAAGGTGGCTCTCTTGCACGCCACCGGATGCTTTGCTCCTCACGTGATGGATCTCGGCGAATAGCGGCGTGGCGGCGCGGGGAAAACAAATGCGCAACTCTGGCTCCCGTAGGGAGCCTATACAGGAACTCTAGTCATGGCCTGTTCGGCGCGCCATCTGGATTCTAAAAAAAGAAAAAAAAAATGTAAGTTTTCCACGCCCTCCTTAAAAAAAAAACAAGAAAAAGAAAAAAAAAAACTAGAGTAGTACACAGTTCGAACACCAGTGCCCGGCAAGGGTTGAAGTTCTAGCAGGGTGAACACAAGTCCTTTCCGAGGTAATATAGCAATATTACCCTATTTCTGCACCGCAGTCGTTCTTGACGGTGGCGTAAATAATCCGGCTCACCGACCTTGCAGACTAGGTGGTGTTCTTAGAATTAACGCATATGAAACTGAAATTGATCGATCAAGTAATCAATGATAGAATTTCTAACCTCCAAACCTAGGCTGCAAATATATCACTAAACACTGCCCTGTCTTGGTAATGTTTCTCCAAATCCTCGGCACAAGTTAGAGAGAGGTACGAACCTCCGCTAACCTAGTCGAAAAGCTCGCAACCAAACCTCGACGCGATAGAATTGCTTACGAATTGTAACTTCTTATGTCAAAAAGCTTGTGTCTTAATGTTATGCTGTTGAAAGCAGGAGCGTGCAACGCGTTTTTTTAGTGATCAGGATACAATGATTTCCAGCATATTTTGCGCACGTATGAGGCAAGGTGGATTTTCTTTATAATCTTTCTAACAATGCGACAAATATACGATACATGCTTGTTTTCTACCTGAGCTTGAGCAAACTGCCCCGATGCGGGACTGATATATGCAGAAAACAGGTAAGTACAAAAAAAAAAAAAGAATAAAATGCGTATGCTCTTTTTGATACTACCCAGGGGACGTGTCCTTCACCCTTTGGATTAGAAAGATATCGCTTTACTTTCTGTAAGCCCCATAACGTGTTAGAGCTCTTCTTCCTCTACTAAAGCAGAAAAGTACGATTTTCGCCATAACGTAGTCTTGATACGTATAGCTCCTAGTTGTTATTGAACATTCGTAACTTGCGCCCTGAATATACAAGATAAAAAAAAGTTCCAAACTTATTTTTATGTTCACATATTATTTGAACATAAATTATCACCTCACACGAATCTGTTTTTTTTTTTTTTTTTTTTTTTTTTTTTTTTCCCAAATTAGCAATGGCGTTTTGAGGAACAGAAACGGGAAAGGGCAAAACGTGAAAAATGACAGTTAAGAATAGAAAAATAAAACTCGACAAAGCTTTTTGATGCACGTTTATTACTAACGCTATCTGTGGAACTAAACGCACACAAGCCGTTGGAATTATGAAAATAAACAGTATCGAAATAAAGTGCAAATTCCTTTAGGGTAAGACGTGTAGGGAGATCTGGTGGCAAAATCTTTTGGAAAGATGTTAATAATTGAAATAACCTCGGACGTAAAATATCGCGAGCTGGCTAAGAGCAATCGACCACGCGCGTTGCACTCCACCGTTGATGGCAGGTCTGCGTCGAACTATGCGCCCGGGTTTTTGGGTCGCTTCGCACGATGATGACTATCACTAAATGACTATGTGCAGGCGAATCAGTGTGTGGTGTGATTCTCCGAAGAGGGTAGCCACGGTTGGAGTCCAACGGACGCTTCCATTGACAAGTAATTTATGAGCCCTGTCCATGATTAGCATGCTAATATCTGCCGTCCACCAATAACATAAATCACGTGCCAACACACGAATAACGTGCATTGGCATTGTATATAAATTGTTCACGAACCAACGTCGCAAGCGCTGAGAAAAACGGCTCAAATCGTTTCGCAGGTGTATGATCTGAAATCGACTCGGTCTACAGTGAAGAGATGGGGGCAACGGGTGTTTTTTTTTTTTTTTTTCTTGAAGCACGCATACACTCTAAAAAATGCCTGCGCGTCTACTTACCATCAAAACACTGAAAGCGCCAATCTCTCCATTCTATGAAATTAGCTCAGCGAATGATGAGGCGGAGCATCCGACTAGAGCGAACCATACAGTCTGCGCAGTGTCATCACGCAATGCAAAGCGTCATGCCTGCATTGCGTAATGCCACAGCGCAGACTTAACTTTAAGGTGTAAACAGATGTTCCGCCTCATCATTAATTGAGCTGATTTCGTATATCACAAAGATTAACTCTTTGAATGTTTTGCGGGTAAGTCGATGCGCAGGCATTTTTTTTTTTAAAAATGTAGTAGGAAATAGTTAGTTTTTGAGGAGGTACAACCTGTCCCTCGATACACATACTTTGCGAAATATTCAGTCAGAAGGAGCTGGGTTTATGGCATTGTGCGGCCTTTTATGACCGAATAAAGGAAGTTGAGACGCTGGCATTCAGGAACATGGCAACGACATCTGGCAGCCACCAAAAACATAGCCACTGGTGATAATCCAGTGTTTATGAGACAACAAGAAAATACAATTGAAGCAGGCCTTTCTAGTGGAATAAATATTATATGGCCAAGATAAGCTAACCTCGGCTGCTCTCTACTTAGTTCAGACGAAACCTTCCCCGAAAAGAAACAAAAATACAACGGCAGTTATAAAAAAACAGTACCGATTGTTTATTCAGAGCAGGCCTCTATAAAATCTAAACCAACAAAATCTTTAATACCTGCATAATGTTGTCAATTTCTACTCGCTGTCGCTTAAAAATGTCTCGTAAAAAGCAAGATATTTTTATAGGATCAGTAATCAAGCCGAACCTAGACTTTAAGTTAATTTCGGGTAAAAAGCTTCAAGCCCCCTTTTTAAATGGCAAACTATTCTGAAGCAGCTACGTATTATCGTTTTAGATGTCGAAGTGCAGATAAGGGCTGGCATGGACGTTGTGCAATGCACGCCTGACTTAGTTACCGCCATCGCCGGATGAACGCACCAGACTGTTTTTGGGGACCAATAACAAATTGTAAAAGAAAAAAGACGCAAAAAGTGATTTCTTGGAAACAGACAAACAATCTTCCTAACAACACCAGTAAAATATTTTAGAACCTTAAATATTTAATTTCAAAGTACACCCTCAATATCCCGGGGTAGCGCTTTCAATGCGTGATCTCATAGGGGGACTCACCCTTAGACCTGAATTAATCCTACGTTTTATGAGAAATAAATTTTTCGACGAACCCCTAACAGGGCTGGACATGAGGTGTCTGCTTGCTTTTCATTTCCACATGGCTTATACTGTAGGATATTTAACCTGGCGTTCTTCGCTTCTTTGTTTTATTTTGATTTGCATATTTACATTTTTTGAAGCTTAATTAGAAAATAACGATCCTTAATTATTCGCCGCAAAATATTTTCGGAAAGTTTTTTTTTTTTTGTTTCATTTTCTTCTTCTTGCAAAAAATGTTCACGTATATATACAACTAGAAACGAAAGAAGACGTTGCGTGGCTGGGCGGTTTCCTTCTACGGCGCTCTCCTCACTTAGTCACACTGGCCACGGAAGAAGGCACGCATGTGAAGATGACGAGAGCTCAAAATGAAGCCACAGAAATGAAGTCATTTATATTCAGGGGCGCAGTTAGGCCTCGGGTTTCTTCTCACTTTGGGTGCGACACATTTGATTTTTTTTTCTTTTTTTCTTTTGCTCCAGGCTTGCCGCAGTTTTTGGTGCTCCAGCATCCGAACACCGTTCACCCCACTGACGTTGTAAGATCATGGATACGTTTATCGTCACTGTAAAAAAAAAAAAAAAAAAAGAAAAACAGATTTCTGGCCGACATATATATATATATATTTTTTTTTTCTACAAAGAAAGCAAGGAATTTAAGTGAACCTACAAACAAAGCGTTACCTTTATAGAAATTAATTTACTAAGAAAAACTTGTCTTACCAAATTTCTTGTTTGCGACGAAATGTCGGACATAACAAAACTTGTTTTTGGATCCCCAATTCTCTGTTACTTTAGCACTGCTACCAACTTCAATTACCTTGCAGCATCAAAAAGTGGTAACACGTACACAAATCAAGACAAAAAAATCTGTCTCTTTTGCCACTCTTTCATTCGCCGCTTTCTGTTCTCGCAATATAATAAGTGGAACACTCTTTTATGAACGCCCCGAATAAGGTACGCAATATTTGTGTACCTTGTGAAACCCATGTACGACGAGACGGTACGTGTTACACGCGGAGAAAAAACATAATTAACTCTTATTCCGATGCAGCCAGCGAGGTTTCTCAGAAAGTATTATACACCTCTTATAAACAAACACTGAGTAATGACCAGCTCCCCCCCACCCAAAAAAAAAAAAAGAAATTAAACAAACACGATTTTGTACTATAATTCTGGTGCGAATGATTCCGTTGGTTTCCTATTGCTCCGTTCTCACATGATCACTAATTCTGTAGTTTGAGATGAGGGGCCACTTAAATGGGCTTGAGTTTATGGTTCTTCGTAAAGGCTAGAGAAGCGTCAAACCGTTGATTAAGCTGTGGCGTGTCTAAACAGGAGGCATTAGTAATAGACTACTCTCTATTGGCCAAATTTCTTCCCAATAAAACTCACATCCAGGACGAAATTACCTATGTTGAAACTTGCATTCTACAATAATTCCCGTTCTTGACAGATATGAAATTTTGTTTTTACTTGGTGCAGATAACTAAAAAAAATAGAGAGGGTATATTCTTTTCACTATACCGGCACCGCGAACGAACATGTATATGACATCAAAAAACGAGTTATGGCCAAATATGGCTGCAGGTCACTGCTAATGTATGCGTGCCGCAATAAACTGTCCTGCACCTTCAGTGTCTCTGGCCGGTAGAATCCACAGATTTAAAGCAAGAAATTGTATGCGGAGATCCAGCGTTACTTAAACACTCAGTTGGGAATCTCACCTTTGAAAGCCGGACAGCTCGCGTCCACCGAGACCAAACTAGATACGATAAAGCGCCACCTCTAGTGACGAGTCAAACATGAAAGTTGATTTATAAAGTTACTGCGAGATGGCGCCACCGGTCCTTGCGCGACTCCAGCTAAACTCGCACGTGCAGCCGCACAGCTCTCGGAGTGGCCAAGTTGCGATTGCCTTTAGTTCGGTTATGGAGCCTGGAACGGGTCTTCGACTGGTGTGTTACCACGTCCAATGAAGTGGTCCCTCATTTCTGCTTAATGATGTCTTACAATTGCCATGCTGTCGACGGTCGCGATCCTGGCGGCGTTCGAACACCTGTGCTGTGCGTGGTCAACGTTTTTTTTTGCAGCAGGTCGCTCTCCAGTGTTAAGGCTCTGTTATACTCGGACGTGACGCGTACACGCTGCGAGCGCGTCACAGCGACGCCACGTCGGCGAAAACCCGACGCTCTACACTCCGGCATCGTGGCGTAAGCGGCGCGACCGGCGGCGTTCGACGCTGCGTGACCGCCTCAACGCCAAAATGGAGCATGCCGTATTCCGCGCCGGCCGTGCCAGCGACGCCGGACCAGGGCGCATCACGCGCTGGCTCCCGGCGGTCCTGGCAAGGGAGCCGCGGCGAATACTAGCAATAGCAGACCTCGGGAGCACCACCACTCCGTCTGGCGTCATGTTTGAAAAATCGAACTCGGTCGTCGAGAAGCTGATCGAGGGAATTCGTTTTCACGCGTGTGTCTGCGACACGAGGAAGCTTGAGTACCGTGACACGGACAGGAAAGGCAATGCTTGGGAAGCCATCCGGGAGCCGTGCGGTCTCCCCACAGATAAGCTATTTCGTTTCTCCGCACATCGCGTCTGTGCTTATTGAAGTGCTGTGTTCCGCAGCTGCAGCAGAGGCGATCATGTTTTGTAATTCGCTTTAAAGTGGAAGCTTTATATGAAGACGCTCCACCCACCTTTTGTGCTTAACGTGGCGGTCATGGCCGGAAAAAAAGAGAGAGCGGATAAGCAACGGAGTTTCTTAGCTAGGGTTAATAGATTGGGTGAGCGCGGGCAGCGACTTTGCGCTATCCACTTGTGCTTATATAGATTTTAAACAAAATGCAATGTGCACTAAAGAAAATCTGTAGAGATGAAGGAAAGCGTGCGCGTAAGCGGCGGCTGGCGAGCGACGAGCAGGCCCGACTTGGACGTGCGCCAACAGTGCGAGCGCGAGTTTTCGTTGTGCAAGATACATCCACATCATCGCTCGAACTTGGCGCTCAAGAGGCAAGAATTTTCACCTGCTGTTCGAAACGAAAAGGAGCCATAAATGGCGCACTCTCGCAGGAAACGCGCTCTCGTAGTTACAATCTGCGCATGCGCCGCGCTGGCGGCCCTCCGACGTGCGCCGTGGGAGCCGCCAGGGCCGCCGGAGTATAGACCGTTCTATTGGGGTCATAGCAGAGAGGGTAAAAAGAGAAAAAAAAAAGTAAAAGCCTTTTACCACTCCGTGTAACGCAGAATTGGAGTGCAGCTCTTGAGGGGGAGGAGGGAAGGGTACTGAGGGCCATGGTTTTGTCGGGGGGGGGAGGGGGGGAGGGGGGGGGTTACGTGACATAGGGGAAAGGGTCACGTGACCATGTTGGGGGCACGTGAACTCGGGGGAGGGGGTCCACGTGGAGGAGAGAGCCACGTGCCCTCCCCCCCGAGGTCACCTGACCTCGGGAGGGGGTCACGTGGCCTCGGGGAGGGGTCACGTGACTTTCGAGGTCACGTGACCAAAATTTCTCCGCTAGATTTAGCGGGGAAATTTTTCCGCTAGATTTCGGGGAGAAATTTTTCCGCTAGATTTAGCGGGAAAGTTTTTCAGCTAGATTTAGCGGAGAAATTTTTCCGCTAGATTTAGCGGCAAACTTTTCCGCTAGATTTAGCGGGGAAATTTACGCATAATGCACCGCGCGGTCACGCCGACGGCGACGGCGACGCCGCTCAAGCCGGGAACGGGCGGCTAAGAGCTGCGCTCTAAAAATGCCCTCCCCCTTTCGGCCGCATGTCGTCTGCTCCGCCGAGTGGGCAGTACCTATCATCCGGCTGGCGTACAAACTCTGTTGAAAATCGCGTCATTTTGGGAATTTCAAGCGCAGATGCGCAGTTTTTGGTATGCCAGTTATCATGTATTACTATGCCAGATAAAAAAGACTAACAGAGTCCAATTGCGCTGTTATCTGCGTGCAAAAAAAAAAAAAAATAGGGAAAACTGTGTCAGACTGGCCGGTCTCTCCGGCGGAAAGTGAATCCGGTGGCTTTACCTTTTTTACTATACAAAGTTCGTACTGGTGTAGGCCTTTAGCGACCATGAGTGGATGTCTGAAATAATAAATAAAAACGTGCCCTCCTGCCGCAATACACGCAGTAGTTGAGGGTAGTACTGCCGGCTGACTCAACTGCTATTTATATAACGGAAAAAAGATATTAAAGTTGATCATTTACCGAAGTAGTACATCAGAGAGCTCTAGGCTGACTTTGGAGTAGCCATAACTATTCTAAGAACGCGAACCACTTCACAACGGCAGCCACGAGCGAGAGTTCGATGTTCCGTACAGCCTGCCCATACAGCCCAAAGATGGAGAATGGCAATCTCCCGTTTTTTCGTCTGCTAGCGGAGTCGGGCGCGTGCCCTCTCTCGTTTTTCCCCGCCGGACCCTCCGAATTTCCCGGATGTATGGAGAGGGCGCTGCTGTCGAGCAAGATGGTGCCGCCCAGAGAGCGCTAAATGGAATGGTCTATAGAGAGGGGAAATTTTTGACGCGTGCGGCGTGAGTAACGGGTCGCAGTCGACAACGGTCAGCGTTCGCTGGCGGGCGCTCTGTCGGAGTATAACAGAGCCTTTACAGTCTACAGAGGTTTCGGCAGCTAGAAGTTGGGACGCCGCAACGGCATCAACACATGTGTTCGCTCGTGCTTTTCACCAGCTTTCCTACGGCCAACCGCCAGGATTGCGACATTCTTGAGCATGACACTCCGGCTTCGGGGACTTCATTTGGTGGCACTTCGGGACCACTTTTTATTTATGGGCAATATAGGATGCTAAACACACCAGTCGGGGACACGCTCGAGGCACACCTAGTTTGGTTCTCAAGTAGCGATCGTAGCCATTTTTTCAAAGCTGGTTATATTGCATTTACCCAACTGAGATTTTGTCGTAACCTTGGCAGAGACAAAACACCGGAGGGTTGTCGTCAACTAGAGTAGAAACATCGGAGCGCTCGCATGTGCGTGGTTGGTACAGCCGGGGACAAAAGTCCCCAGCACGCGCGAGCTGCGACTCAAACGCAACGCTCTGCCATCTGCCGGCGGGTTGCCTGGTTTCGAGATCACACAAAAGCTAATGCGCACCCTACTGTGCTTGCAAGCATGTGTGTTTTCTCGCTTTTCTGCGTCACGGTGCCTATCTCGGCATCGGGCGCGTGTTACAGCCTCGGAGATAGCGCTTACTGACATGACAACTAAGAAGCCAGGGGTCACGGGTGCTCAACAAAGCGATACGCTCAGCTGGTTATAAAGCAAGATGCGCTGACACGGCGAAATGCGGCGCAATGCCGCGGGCGGTATCTCCAGTTTCGGAATGTGTAGCAGACGCTCGAGAGCCGCAAGCGCTATCTCCGAGGCGGTACCACGCGCCGGATTCCGAGTTAGGCGCCGCGCCGCAGAAAGGCGGAAAAACACACAAGCTTGCAGGCACAGTAGGACGCGCGTGCGCTCTTGTGTGATCTCGAAACCAGGCAACCCGCCAGCAGATGGCAGAGCAATGCGTTTCAGTCGCAGCTCGCGTGTCCTGGGGACTTTTGTCCCCGACTGTACATATTTATGCATCAAGAGCTACGGTGCATTGCAGATCATCTTAGCAGAGCAGAGTGAACAATCAAAATGATGACGTGCTAAGAAATACTGTTTTCGGTTTCGAAACCTGTGTCTGTGTGTGTATTGACGATACCTGAATCACAAACATATTGGTAGCGTGCTAAATGTTCTTGGAGGTCTTCAAATCGAGCGATACCTAGCGGAATCTAGCCTTGATATTTGCACCGAAAGTAATGATAATGATGCTAATACTATGCCTTACCAATTTAAAATGGGTGCTCACGAATAAAAGCAATGTAACTGCTTCAACCTGCCATTTTTTGGCAAGAGACTTAACGTATTTTCACTTTTCGCGATATTTTTTTATTACTATGCAACCAGTCATGTTGGCATTAGGCTGCTTTGATTTAGTTATTTTCACAGTTACTTATGATTTCGAGATTTGTTAACGCTGCCTCGGTGTTTCCAGATGCTGACAAAGGTACTGCAGCACACATAATAGCCTAAGTGAGGCATAAAATTCTCGAAGGGGCCGGGTTTTTAGTGCTCTCTGTTTAACATCACAGTGGGGACAACGAGGAGACTAAGTGACTGATTTTAAGCATAGAGTTCTTTTTCTGCACATGAAACAGGTTTCGATAATAAATACTAGTTTAGAAGCTCGTGTCAGAGTTTTATTTGCGGCTCAGTATGCCCAAAATGCAAAACCCTGTCTGCACGGCTGCGAAGCCTCTGGTGAGGGAATGCTGCCAGTAGCGCGTGATATTTGCCTTTTCAAAAACCATGCTAATTATTTTCCCTAGAATCATGGCAGCGTTCCGCCTATAGACTGACAATAAATGTAGGGTTCTTGTTAGTCCTCATTCAGATAGATTCACTCTTCTATGGCAGGAATGTTGAGAAGGTTACGATAAAAAACGTTTGCTATCCAGTTTGAAGGGGAAGTGGTTCCCCTTAAAAAAAATGTAATCTTGTATTGGCATTCCTCAAAACCCTTGGAGCACAGCCTGTAAGAAAATTCATGCATAAGGCGTGTGTTATCATTTGGTATGTTGCTTGCGGAATCTTTGGTGGACCATACATGACACACGCACACACACACATACACACACACACACACACACACATACACGCACGCACACACACACACGTGCTCTACATGCGTATTAGACAGACTTGGGAAGTAGTCCGTTGCTCTTTCAAGTTATTTTGTGATTGCCGTGTTACTTTTTGCGGCAGTGATTTGCAATATAATGTAGTTACAGACATTGGTAAAGCATAAGTTTAGTTACTCGTTACATTTTTAAATATATATATATATATATATTTATATATATATATATATATAAAACGGGCATGGTGGCGGAGGGGCCTAAGGCGTGGGTACAGAAGACGAAAAGAACCCTTGGTGAAAACAGCAACCACGGACGATTTAATCTTCGACGTTTCGTCAGGACAAACCCAAGATTCTGGGACACGATCTACTTGCGCCCTCTCTTGGTAGGTGTGCAATATCGCTGAAAAACAGTCGAATCTAGCGATCCAAATAAAATCACTCAAAGTTCTCCCGGAATTATTGAGATCATTGTGATTGATAACTTCAGGAAAATTTTCACCACTTCGTCACTCTTTCTCTAGGTTCCCAGGAAATAAGAGTGATTTCCCCCATAGACTGCCATTGAAATCTCGCTTTAGTTTTCACGTTCAGTGAGTTAATAAAGCAACCCCTCAATATTTCAATAAGTTCCCGCAGGTATATATTCTAGAAGATTTATGCTATCGAAATATTCAAGCAGTTTTTATGTATATTGATTATCCCAGGTTCCCAGCGAGATAATTAATTACACCTGTAGCTTCCGCCGCGTAAAGGCATCTTTCCAACAAGAAGAGGAGTGCTACGGGAAAGACTACTTTACACTCGTCAGCAAAGGCGCACTTTTTGGCGTTGTGCGCCTCAGCTGGGAAGCTACAGAAAATACCTCAGACGTTTGAAAGTTCTTAAAACATGTACCCTGGTAACTGTTCATTATGATTCCCTGGTAACTTTGGGAGATACGTCTTGGTTGCCGAGATACGTAGCGCTGCAGTAGGCTCCTTTGACAAGATTCTCCCCGAAGCAGTGAACCACGTATTTTTGGCGAAGTGCGCCTCCGCTGGGAACCTACAGAGAACGCCTCAGACGTCTGAAATTTCTTAAAACATGTACCCTGGTAACTGTTCAATACGATTCCCGGGGAACTTTGCGAGATACGTCTTGGTTGCCGAGATACGCAGCGCTGAAGTAGTCTCCTTTGACAAGATCTCTCCCCGAAGCAGTGAACCGCGCAAGTTTTGGCGAAGTGCGCCTCCGCTGGGAACATACAGAGAACTCCTCAGACGTCTGAAAATTCTTAAAATATGTACCCTGGTAACGGTTCAATATGATTCCCTGGGAACTTTGCGAGATACGTCTTGGTTGCCGAACTACGTACCGCTGAAGTAGGCTCCTTTGACAAGATCTCTCCCCGAAGCAGTGAACCGCGCATTTTTGGCGAAGTGCGCATCCGCTGGGAACCTACAGAGAACGCCTCAGACGTCTGAAAATTCCTAAAACATGTACCCTGGTAACTGTTCAATATGATTCCCTGCGAACTTTGGGAAATACGTCTTGGTTGCCGAGATACGCAGCGCTGAAGTAGGCTTCTTTGACAAGATTCTCCCCGAAGCAGTGAACCGCGTATTTTTGGCGAAATGCGCCTCCGCTGGGAACCTACAGAGAACGCTTCAGACGTCTGAAAATTCTTAAAATATGTACCCTGGTAACTGTTCAATATGATTTCCGGGGAACTTTGCGAGATACGGCTTCGTTGCCGAGATACGCAGCGCTGAAGTAGGCTCCTTTGACAAGATCTCTCCCCGAAGCAGTGAACCGCGTATTTTTGGCAAAGTGCGCCTTCGCTGGGAACCTACAGAGAACGCCTCAGCCGTCTGAAAATTCTTAAAACATGCACCCTGGTAACTGTTCAATATGACTCCCGGGGAACTTTGCGAGATACGTCTTGGTTGCTGAGGTACGTGGCACTAAATTTGCCTACGTTTATGGAAATGATCAAACCGCTGAGTGTTTTGCCAAGGTACGGCTCAGCTGGGAACCTGTGGAAAAAATTGCAGTCTTGGTCATGGTGACAAAGCTGAAGGGCACAGAATAGTCGCGCGCAAAGATTGGCGAATATTGACATATGATGTGTCAGTGGACGTTTTGCAGAAATTCGGATTCGAGAGTAAATGGATCTGTCGTCCTTTCTCTCTTCGTGCTGGCCGAGAGGAGAGGGACGAAGGCTTCTTTGTATTTACCTCAGGGCGATAGATAATCGTAAAGATAAACAAAAGTGGTTTAGAGGGAGCTTGATCTAGGTCACCTCGACACAATACTCTATTCACTTGCTGAGTCAGCGCCCACAAACATGGCCGCCACATGATAAAGCAACGCTTTTATTCGAGAGCTCTGTAAAAAATAAAAGAAGGCAAAGCAAACTCGCCAATCGGATAACCGCTTTTGCCTTCAGCGGTCATGCTTGTGTGTAGTGAATCGACATTAAAAGACGCAGTGGACTTGCCTGCGGCCAGGGGACGCTCGTCTTCTAGCCATGTACCCTCGAACCAATATTTCTGCAAAACGTCCATTGTTCTGTAAGCTTTGCGTGGTAGGACGTCATGCTTTGCGTTGTTGGCGTTAAGTATTGCGTGGTGGGATGTTACGCTTTATTTGGTTCTTTATGCTTTTAAAGTGTAGTATTATTACCTAGTGTGGGAGGTCCGATGTTTCTCTGCAACTGCATACACAAATAAAATGTCAATCTTTGCCAATCTTTGCGCGCGCACATTTCATGCCGTTCAGCTTTGTAAGCATGACCAAGACTTTGGAATTTTTTTCTTTCACTCTCGGCATGTTCGTACAGGTTCCGCGTTGGTTTGAGGTGCTGGAACACGCGGAGGCCCACCTTCCTGCTGTTCCCTCTCGAGCTTCTTCCGTCGGCTCTACTTCCACATACATTCGGCATTCGTCTGCCTCGTAGGAGCCCCAGCAGTGCAACGTATTGGACTCCAGCTGCTCTTTATATAGGCTGAAAGGTCGGAGCACTGCAGTCGAGTTTGCCTTATACTGCCGCGAGCTCGGTTACTCGGTTCTAGAAGATTCGCGTCTATAGGGTCTATTCACTTGCTAAGTCATCACCTACAAACATGGCCGCCGAGCGATAAAGCGGAACTTTTATTCGTGAGCTTGGTGAAATATAAAAGAAGGCAAAGCAAACTCGCCTATCGGCAAACCGCTATGGCCTTCGGCGGCCATTCTTGTGTGTAGTGAGTCGACATTAAAAGGCCGTCTGACGTCATGTGAATAGACTCTATTCTTTCTCCGGGCGTAGCGTCTATCATTTCGTGCCCTTTCCTGGTTCTGGAAAGTTCCAACTCATTCTCACCCCGCACGCCCGACGCTCCAAGCTCCCGCGCCGAATGTTCGAGATGGCGTTGTCACGCTTGATAAGGAGCCGCACGTTACCTCGTCGAGCCAGTCTTGCTCTCGCTCGCTCTGACGCTGCAACTCGCCGCCGCGTTACCGCGTACTGCTCTTCCGACGCCCGTTATTTCTTTTGTTTTGGTTGGCACAAGTTCGCCCCATTAAACATTCAGTTTAAACGTGACCTTCGCCGCCTCATCGTTTGTCCTTCGCAACAATATGGTGATAACGTGATATCAGGCGACATGTGGCTTGATTCAACGCTTTAACGTATAGAGTGTATTCATATGACGTCAGACTGTCTTTTAATGTCCAGCCACTACACACAAGCATGGCCGCCGAAGGCAAAAGCGGTTACCCGATTGGCGGGTTTGCTTTGCCGTTTTTATTTTTCTCAAAGCTCACTGCTAGCTTTATCGGTTGGTGGCCATGTTTGTGGGCGATGACACAGCACGTGAATAGACCCTATACACATGACGTCCTACATCATCCATCTATTGAAACGTCTGGCGCACTGACCGCCGATGGCTGTGCCAATAGCTCAGTTAGTAAAGTGCTTGGCTAGCGATATCTTGATCCTGGGTTCGAATCCTGTTGGGGTGGGACTCCTATAACCAGTATTTATTTTCAATTTATTATTATTCATGTATTTTTATTTGACTCTGAGCTGTGTAACGGTCAAACGTTACAACCCTGCGTTGCAATTTTCCATTACATTCTAGCGTGAGAGTTTTTATGTGAACCAGCCCTAAACCACATTCGGTGTTAAGAACCTTCAGTGTGTTTAAAGTTAAGGATGCAGTAATCACGCATGCGACCTGGTTGCAAGAATAATAAGTGACACAAACAACCGCCCGTATCAAATATATCCAAGAAAAACAAATTTCAAAATATTTCATCTTTATTAGAGGCCGTCGATGTACCGGAGTTTGTGATTACACTGAATAATTACCTACCACAATACCTAGCTGTACATCATATATACAAATTGACAAATTAAGGAATAGGGTTTTGACAAACAAACGTAAGTTCAAAGTTTCGACGCGTTCAAAGAATTAATTTCAAAGATGGACTCACTAAAAGCTTGAAGTTTAATATATTCACATATTTACAAACTTGACAAAAGAGGTTTTCATGCCACGTGCATACTACCCTCTGCATAGTAGCATGGCACTAAATTGCTGACGTGAACAATTGCAAATGTTGGATCAAATATCAGTAAATCATCATATGCGAAGATCAAAGCTGACGGAACTTACTCCGTGTTCTGCGGTAAACACACATAGCCAAGATATGAGACGCACGGTCTACGTAACTGTAAACAGTACATAAAAATAAGTGTACTTCAGAATCTTGGGGTGTTCAGTGCTCTGGAGCCTTAACTCAAGAATTCATAAGACAGGGCAAAGTAGCTGTATTAATATTTAGCGGAGCTGGCCAACATGGTGCGTAGTTTTTTTGCACATTTTACTCTGGTTGTTACTCCGAGAGATCGCAATCATGTCCGCAGTTCTCCTGCATTCATGGACTCAATATCAACAACCGGGCTTGCAGTCGGCAGTTCCATAGCTGAACGCTGTCGTTTTCTCCTGCTGTGCTGTATCCGTCCCGACTTCCAATACTCGTCGTCGCGCTTTATGTAGCTGCGAACGCTCCCCGCCTTTGGCATAGCCTCAAACCTTTTCGCTAGTTTCAAAGCATCAGCTGCTGCGTTCCATTTGTTGCTTTTTCCGTGGTGTAGGGTTTTTAAAACGTCGTTTCTTTTTCTAGCCCTTGACTTGAATACCACCCAAGACACCTAAACCGCTCATGTTTTATGGAGGCGTGATGAGTAAGTATATGTATGTAAGGCGTAATGCGGTTTTTTCCGTAGCCTTTTCGGGATGTATGGCCCGAATCCAGGAACGTCTCGAGACATTGCTGTGTTTTCTGGTCAACCCTTTCTCCTGTTGCGTTTTTCTCAAAGTAGGTCATAACAACAGAAAAGATGCTCCAGAGCGAAAGGACTGCAGATTCAGTATCTGAGTGCAGTAACCCCTTTGATTTTCGGGAATACTTCGCAGGAGCAACTTGCATTCGTCTCCCGTTAGTGTAGTGAAAGCATGCCCCTTCTTATCGTCTTCCCAGACATCGAACCTCACCCCAAGACTGTTAATCAGTGCTATAAATTTAGCCATGTGCTCGTTTTTTGAGGTCGGGTTTTGGACTTTGGCCTGGCAATCAAGGTGATCAAGTTCGATTACTAATGCATCTAAAAGACGATGGCAAATTCTTATTGTCATATGCAATGTATCGGGGACGGCAGCGGAGGGTTCAATATCAAAAAGGGGTGAGAACTGAACTCCGTGTTTAAGCTCATCGCAATCCGACTTCGCGTTGTCGCGAGTCCTAGCAATAGGTGGCGCATTGAAATGGGCGATTTCCAAGTCAATGTTTGTTTGCTCATTTGCATCAGCGATGCAAAACGGGCAGGGGAAGTTCGAAGAGGCTGACTGCAAGCCAAGCGCTAACAAAATAAACTTTAGGTCAGCGCCTAGACACACCTTCACTCTGTAAGTGACGCCCTCCAAAATAATCTTTTCTTTCTTAATCATGTCATTGATTTCACTTATTAGTGACGGAATGACTCCCTTATGGCAAAATAACACTGGTGCGTTTCGACTACTGCGAGCAAGCGATGCCACCTAGGGCTCTGCAGTTGCTTGTCGGAGCGAATGACAACAAAAGAAAGTGTCTTCCAAGACGTTCTCTTGCTGACTTTGCAGCCGTCTCCTTCTATCTTGATTGCAAGATGCTGGGCACTTATATCCGTAAGCGTTTTCTTTTCGTCTGCAGCCATTTCTTTAATTGCAGTTTCCAAGACTTGCGCACCTTTGGCGTGTCCTGGCGTTTTAAAAATCTCTATGTGGATGGTAAGTGTTTCTCGGTAGCTGTCGAGAAGTTTTACCGAAGGTAAGTATATTACTGTTCTACACAGCTGCTGCCAAAATGTGTTGCTAACTGCGTGCTCGTCTAGAAGCACTGCGATATCGCGTACCATCTGCTGGTCTGAGGGATCCAGGTCACTGTAGGAAATCTTACCACAACCACCATATAAACGATTTGCTGCGTGTTGGACAGACACGCGTCCTTCATCGAGGTAAGTAATCTTGTGAAGTAAGCCCTTTAGATCACTTACAAAGATATCGTGGAGGTTGAACCCGAAACTGCTTAATAAGTCATTCACTGCGTCATCAATACTGGCTCCGGCAGCTGTCAGCTTCCTGCAGTCGGTTTTTTTACATCCCTCGCCCATCTTTTTTTCATAATTTAATGTTCCCTCGTGAACTTCTAGGGTGGATTGCGGGGCCGCCTTCTCTTTTTCGAGGAGATCATATCTCTGTTTTAGTTTTTCAACTTCACGTGCCAAGCTTTGAGACTACCTCCTTTACCGTGTTACTGTCATCGGCCTTGTCTGCAAGTAGTTCGTGCACAGAACCACTCCCTTGATCTGGAATGAACACGTCTTCCAGAGGAGCGACATTAACATTTTCGGCAATTTGAATCGTAGGAGAAAGGATCGTGACTGTTATGTAGTGAGTCTTCAGCAAAAAGCTGGCCTTGCTCCGTACTTTTTGCTTTGCGTAGGCATGCTTAACTTTCTTACAAAGCGCCTTCACCCGTTCCTCAAGACGTTGACGGGCACCTACGTCCAGCATGTGGGGTAGCTTTTCTTCAATCTTCCTCGCATAAAACTGCGTTGAAAGATACTTTTCATCGTCTATTTCAAGAACGCTTTGATTGCTCAAAGTTAATGTGAGTGTATTTTCTTTTAACTCAACTAAAGGTTCACAGTCACGACCTGCCATCTTTATTCTGTTTTTTGTCCCTGTGTCACAAAGTACACATGCAATCCCTCCAGAGGAAAGCCGAGCCCAAATTTTCTGGAAGATTTCTGTCAACGGAGAGTTCCTTTTACCCTCACTGGGAAAACGATGCTCACAGCTTGTGGGCAACCTGGCGATTCCAAGCGGTTGGCCCAGGCTGCCCCTCCGACAATCCTAAGTGGTCATCTTGACCACGAGGGGGCCAAGGGCAACTGGCCACGCGAGCGGCGCTCCGCCGCTGATAAAAGGCCGTCGCAGCGGATGCGCGGGGGCGGTTGGGATCGCGGCGCAGGCGATAGCGGTCATTAAATGTTTACGTGTTGTTGAACCGGTGTGCTGTGTCATTCTCCGAGACGGGTAGCAGCAAGGGAAATCCCACACTGGCGCCCAGACGTGATATGCTGCTCGTCTGGGAGGATGGCAGCAAACTGGGTTCGTTCTTACGTTTTACATAGTCAATTTTGCGTTCCTGAGTTTGCCCAAAGTTGAGGGGGCGTTTCTTCGGAAGTCCACGTTCATCGACCTGCGCTAGTCTCCACTACAACACGATGCCGTCTACAGAGGACGCCGACAGAAACGTGAGTGAGGACGACCTTTTGACGCTCGGTGCACTCGCGGATAACGCCGCCAGTGACATAAAACCAGACGCTAAGCCTGCAGTCTCAGTCCCGGTAGACGCATCATTAGAGGGTGGTCTAGCAGAACTAAGAGTGGCCATGACCATGCTTCTTAACATACAACGAGAGCAGATGATGCGCTCAAGACCCACTCCTGCTGGAAGTACGCCCCCCAGGGACTTCCTAAGGCTCTCGCTTAGCGTTCCGGTTTTTTCGGGGTACGCAAATAGAAAGTCAGTTGCGATGTTCGTCTCGGAACTGCGGGACTACCAAGCTGCGTCGGGAATTGACGACGAATCCATCCTCACCCGCCTTTTGCCGGTTGCACTGACAGACAGTGCAGCACTGTGGAGGCAAAGACAAACTAAATTCACAAGTATGTCAGATTTTGAGGCACGATTTAGGATGGAGTTCCTGCCTCCGGATTACAGCGTGCGAATTAAGGACGAGCTACGCGCGCGCACACAGCACCCGGAAGAGTCACTTATTGAGTTTGTAAGGGCTCTCCAGGGCCTGTACGATATCGCCGACGCCGCGGCACCGGACGCGGAGAAAGTACAACGCGCCATCCGCCAAAGCCACCCGTGTTTCCATCCCCATCTCAGGGGACGTACCTTTACGAATTTAGACGAGATGCCACGGGAGGCGATCACCATCCAGGCCGACATCCTCGCGGAACTAAGCTACCGACCCCCTCCACCGCAGAACATGACTCTGGAACAATCATTTGCGTGGTCTGGAAACGCACGTGCACATAGAGTCGAGAGAGAACAAGACGATTCCAATCAGGCGCCCGTCCCCCGAACCCCAGATCCTTGTGCATACGAATCACGAACCCTAGATCCTCGTGCATACGAATCACGGAGGTGCAGCGGTTACGAAGGCACGCATTCACAACGCTACAGCCCCTCTATTGGTCAAGATGAGTTCTTGTCCTCTGGACCGGTAACGCGGAGCTTGGGAGAGGCAAAAGAGAGCGGGACACCGCACGAAGCCGACGGGCGGGTCACGCCCCGTTGTTTTCGATGCGACCAGCCAGGACATATACACAGGGACTGCAGCGAACGGAAGCGGCCGCCTCAGACACAGGGAAACGGCTACGGCCGGCGGTGGTAAGAAATTTCTACTCTCCGCCGGCCGCGTCAAAAACACAATCCACGAGATCGAGTCGCCGCAGCCGCCTCCGGGCCTCCCGGAGGCTCACACGGGCTCCGGGGACTGACACTTTTCTATGGACCCTCGGTGGCCCTCCATCACTTTTTCTTCCTCATAACACTCCTCGTTGTGAGACTCCCGGCATGTCCGATTTTCCATGGACACCCGGGCGCCCAGCTCACACCGTTCGCGGTGTTGAGACTCCCGGCGTGTCTGCTCTCGCATCGACAACCGGGCGGCCAGCTCACAACACTTTTCGTCATGAGACTCCCGGCGTGTCCGCGTTCGCGTCGACAACCGGGCGCCCAGCTCACACCGTTCGCGGTCTTGAGACTCCCGGCGTGTCTGCTCTCGCATCGACAACCGGGCGGCCAGCTCATAACACTTTCACTCTTCGTCGTGAGACTCCCGGCGTGTCGGCTTTCACACCGACACCCGGGCGCCCAGCTCACACCGTTCGCGGTCTTAAGACTCCCGGCGTGCCTGCTGTTGCAGTGACACCCGGGCGGCCAGCTCACAACACTCTCCATCATGAGACTCCCGGCGTGTCGGCTTTCACACCGACACCCGGGCGCCCAGCTCACACCGTTCGCGGTCTTGAGACTCCCGGCGTGTCTGCTCTCGCATCGACAACCGGGCGGCCAGCTCATAACACTTCCACTCTTCGTCGTGAGACTCCCGGCGTGTCGGCTTTCACACCGACACCCGGGCGCCCAGCTCACACCGTTCGCGGTCTTGAGACTCCCGGCGTGCCTGCTGTTGCAGTGACACCCGGGCGGCCAGCTCACAACACTCTCCGTCATGAGACTCCCGGCGTGTCGGCTTTCACACCGACACCCGGGCGCCCAGCTCACACCGTTCGCGGTCTTGAGACTCCCGGCGTGTCTCCTTTTGCACAGACACCCGGGCGGCTAGCTCATAACACTCTTCGCCGTGAGACTCCCGGCGTGTCGGCTTTCACACCGACACCCGGGCGCCCAGCTCACACCGTTCGCGGTCTTGAGACTCCCGGCGTGCCTGCTCTTGAAGTGACACCCGGGCGGCCAGCTCACAATACTCCCCGTCATGAGACTCCCGGCGTGTCGGCTTTCACACCGACACCCGGGCGCCCAGCTCACACCGTTCGCGGTCTTGAGACTCCCGGCGTGCCTGCTCTTGCAGTGACACCCGGGCGGCCAGCTCACAATACTCCCCGTCATGAGACTCCCGGCGTGTCGGCTTTCACACCGACACCCGGGCGCCCAGCTCACACCGTTCTCGGTCATGAGACTCCCGGCGCGTCTGCCTTTGCACTGATCCCCGGGCCTACAGCTTCCGCTGTTCCCGGTCCTACGCTACCCGAAGCAACTGCATTTGAGTTGGACCCTAATGCGGTTCCCTTTCAGCCAAAGGCTGGCACGATCCCCAGCGTCAGAGCCGCTTTGAAGTTCTCAACACCAAGGATGGTCGCTCTGGATGGCCGGCCGCTAATGGACTCGCACCAGTCGACGGGGGTAGGAACAACCTCACTAAACGAGGAACCGACAGTGCTCATCCCAGCTGTGAGTAGAATCGAATCTACACCCACGTCTCTTGAACCTCGTATGACTGTGAATGTACTAGGTATACCAGTAGCCGCTCTTTTAGATACTGGAGCAAACATATCGCTTATTGGGGATGCAGTATTTGCGGAATGTAACAAGAGAAAGATAATCTTCGGTCAGCAAACGTGAAATTGCAAGTAGCATCGGGGTCCGTACTGCCTGCTGCCGGCGCAGTCAGGTTACGAATTTCCTTTCATGGTAGAAAATGAAGACAACGGTTCGTATACCTCCCAGAACTGCCGGTGCCCATGATCCTGGGTAGAGATTTTATTGCAGCGGAGCGGGTTTTGCTCGACTTTGCCCAAGCTGGATATTGGTTGGGTGGCGAAATGAAATTAACGCCGTTTACCAGACGGCAGGATTGTATTCGCGGCCAAGCGTTCCCGTTAAACTTTGCCGGGCAGATGCCTTTACTTCCACACAGCGTGCTCAAAGCCGTGCAAAAGTGTTCCGGTGAAGACAAACAGAAGCAGCTCCAGCAACTGCTGGAACCCTTCTCGCCGATGTTCACGGAAAGACCTGGGAAAACCGATCTCCTACAGCACCGCATCGAAACCAAGGATGCACCTCCCCGGAGGTGCAATCCGAGACCCATAAGTGCTCACAAGCGCGAACTTCTTGATGCGGCGCTATTGGAAATGATCGACACAGCCCTACCGAAAAATCCGGTATAACTTTTCCCTATCCGGATTATGGAACCGGAAATTTGTTTCTGGAAACCCAAAATCCAGATTGTAGACAATGGAATAATTTCTGAAAACCTAAAATCCAGATAGAATCCGGATAGAGTCCAGATAGCTTTCCGGTTCCATAATCCTGATAGCGAAAAGTTATACCGGATTTTTAGGTAGGGAGGCGCAGTACGTCAGTCAAAAAGCCCGTGGGCTTCCCCGGTAGTCCTTGCTCCAAAGAAGGACGGCACAGCAAGGCTTTGTGTTGATTACAGGCGCCTAAATGAAGTGTCAGTCAGAGACAGTTACCCGTTTCCTAGTATTTCCTCAGTAATGTATGCCCTTGGAAACGCGACTGTTTTCACAACCCTCGATTGCAGTCGCGGATTTCTTCAAATCGAAGTTCATCCGGCTGATGTAAAAAAGACCGCATTCATTTGCCATAGGGGGTTGTTCGAATTCACTCGCCTTCCCTTTGGTTTGTCCAACTCTCCCGCCAGCTTTCAACGCCTAATGGACGTTGTCCTCGGTGACGCGAAGTACGAGTTTGCGATGGCGTACATGGATGACGTAGTGGCCTTTTCACGAACATTCGAGGTGCATCTCGTGCACCTTCAGATCATACTCGAACGAATGCGTCAAGCCGGCCTTACGATTCATCCGGATAAAGTCCAGTTGGCATCGCCTGTAATCAACCTTCTCGGATTTGTTGTGGATAACGGAACGCTGCGGCCGAATGAAGATAAGCTGCGCGCAATAACGGAGTACCCACCCCCTTATGACGTCAAAAGCCTACAGAGATATCTAGGGATGATTGCGTTTTATAGAGATTTTATTCCGCAATGCGCTGAGATAACTGAACCTCTGAACAGATTGCTCCGCAAAAAAAAACGAAATGGTGCTGGGGGCAAGAGCAGCAAACCGCATTCGCGTGTCTTTCAAGGGCTGTGACTGAAAACGCGTGTTTAAACCTGCCCGACTTGAATCGTCCGTTCGTCTTGCAGACCGACGCAAGCGATTACGGATTAGGAGCAGTCCTTCTGCAGGAACATGACAGCGTTTTTCGTCCCGTAGCTTTCGCCAGTCATACGTTAACCGGAGCGGAGCGAAACTACTCAACAACCGAAAAAGAGTGCCTGGAAATTATTTTTGCGCTTAAGAAGTTTGACATGTACCTTGACGGCGCTTCGTTTAGCATTCAAACTGACCACATGGCTCTCTCATGGCTCAAAGGGCTTCAAAACCCTGCAGGACGACTCGCTCGATGGGCCCTTTCGCTCCAGCGCTACAAATACACAATCGAGTACAAGCGTGGAGTGGCTAACCACGTTGCAGATGCGTTGTCCCGTGCTCCACTTCTCGGGCAGGAAATGCAGGTGGATCCCGACTTGGTGGCACTGACCAATGAGGCGCCAATCACACCAGAGTCGCGGTGGGGAACCCTGGTGAGCAGAGAGGAGCTCCGAGCGGCCCAGCTGTCCGATGGACTTTGTCAGAAGGTGATGCACCAGCTGGCAGAAGAAAACTCAGCCGACGCTGGGAATCCCAGAGACTTGGACTCATACCTGCTCAGCAGCGACGGCATCCTGCTGCGATACAGCCCCCAGGCGGACGATGGGTCCAGCGGCCCGCCATTCCGGTCTGTAATACCACGTAAACTGCGTAAGTCATTTATAAGATATATGCATGATCCCGCCTTGGCAGGCCACAGCAGTGGGAGCAAAACTTACGAAAAGTTGTCCCAAATTGCAACGTGGCCAGGTATGAGGCAGGATGTGATGAGCTACGCTCGTAGCTGCCCGGTTTGTCAGAAGGCAAAACCCCGAGGTGGCCAACCTCCAGGTTTAATGCAGTCGGTCGAAAGCAAGTACCCTTGGGAGTGTGTTGCCTGCGACGTTGTCGGTCCCTTTCGCCGTAGTCCACGCGGCAATCAGTATTTGCTAGTAGTGACCGACCATTTCACAAAATGGGTCGAAATGTTTCCTTTGCGCAAACTAGACTCTAAGAAAATCTGGGACTGTCTTCTCGAGACGTTCGCGCGCTTTGGCTTTGCCGCAACGCTTATTACAGACAACGCTTCTTATTTTGTTAGCAAGGTGTTCGTGGATGCGTGTAAGGCGCTAGGCATACGGCACAAACGGACTTCGCCATACCATCCACAGGCGAATATCACGGAAAGAGTGAACCGTAACCTGAAGCAGATGCTTGTATCGCATACAGAGCGACACAAAGACTGGGACGCGAAATTAGCAGAAATGGCATTCGCTACCCGCACAACAATCAACCGGTCCACGGGTTTTACTCCGGCCCAACTTAACTTTGGAAACGAGCTCGTGTTTCCCCTGGGAAACGGCCTCCTTTGCACAGATCCTGCAAGCATGCAGCGCACAACCACGCAGTTCGCAGAAGATCTCCGGAAGCGTTTCACGGAGAACCTGCGTGAAGCTCGAGAGAGCCTCGACGTCTCGAGACTGCAGCAGGCAAACCAGTAAAACAAGGGGAGGCGAAATCTGCAGTTCAAGGTAGGAGATCTGGTACTGAGGCGAACTCATCCGCTGAGTGATGCTGCTAGAGGCTTCACGGCCTCTTTAGCAAAGAGGTGGGATGGCCCCTACCGTGTTAGTAGCAAGCTCTCCAACCTGTCTTATGAGCTGGTGCATTGTGAATCTGGTGAAGTGCGCGGGTCTATTGATGTCGCCGACCTAAAAGCTTTCTATGAACCCGAGGAGGTAGATGTGTCGCAGGTTCCAGATGACGACTATCCGGACCACCTCTCGGAAGATTCCACACCGTCTCTACCACGGTTCAACTTGAGACGGCGGTGAAGACGACCGGGAGTAGCACGAGTTCTAAGTGTATTATCTTCATGCCCTCTTCGGTGTTTTGGGGGGGGAGAAGAGAAATGGTCCGCGCTCCCGCATCCACAGTGGGACAGGCATCTTTCGTGTGCGCGGCTACTTTTTCCTACCGCGCCATGGCCTCATGTTGTTTTTAATTTCTAGTTCCTCGTGCCAGACAGCGGCGACGCAGCTCCCATCATCAGACCACCCCCCATGGCTGCATCGGTACTGTCCGGAAGTACTGACGTCGGACCCGTGCTCGCTCATCTGAGAAGACCCTTGCTGACCAAGAAGGAAGGCCCCCCCCGAAGACCATCAAAGGCGTCCTCTGTTTTCGTTTTTGGAAGGGGGGAGATGTGTGGGCAACCTGGCGATTCCAAGCGGTTGGCCCAGGCTGCCCGTCCGACAATCATAAGTGGTCATCTTGACCACGAGGGGGCCAAGGGCAACTGGCCACGCGAGCGGCGCTCCGTCGCTGATAAAAGGCCGTCGCAGCGGATGCGCGGGGGCGGTTGGGATCGCGGCGCAGGCGATAGCGGTCATTAAATGTTTACGTGTTGTTGAACCGGTGTGCTGTGTCATTCTCCGAGACGGGTAGCAGCAAGGGAAATCCCACAAGCTTCACCAAACTTATCCTCTCTGCTGTCCCACCCTTCTGGCAGGTCGAGCCTGTCAAAGTCCTTTCCTTCGCATAAAATCCAGTCATTGGCTAGCTTTTTTTGGTTTCGAAAAACCCAACGATATGTATCGAGGTCAAACTCTACCCTTATGAGGCCATTGCTCTTGCGGCAGTTTGCTAGCTTTGTTTGCACTTCAGACAGTAGCTTGTTTGCGGCGTCTTGAAGACGCTCCGGGGATGGCTTCCTTGGCTGCTCCAGTTCCTTAAGACAGGTCGCATTCAGGTGGCGCCGAGGCTCGAACGTGCATTCCCACTTTGGATATCCTTTCCATTTAACCAGTATTCTCTTGCGCTGCAAACACAGTAGGAACATGATTTATATAATACATTGAACACAGTAAGCACGCGAACGGTTGCTTACACTGATTGTGTGTTAGCGCGCAAATTGTAACACAATTAGGTTTTCGGTTTTCATATTTACCTATAAAAAACATCTTCACAGCTGGTTGGCGTTAGCTTTTCGGCTTGAAGCTAGAATGTAGTTTGCGGGTTTTATGGCGCAACAGCGACGGAGGCTATACTGCACATGTAATGTGCTGCTTTGGGTCAGAAAACCCCTTTTATCAGCGCGAAAATTTGTCTTTTCATGCTTGCATTATTGCTGTATTCTCTCGCTGCACTGCTGTGTAAGTGGATGTCCGTGGACACGACAATTTCCCAACCTGATCTGTTTCCTCGCTGAGTCACATACAAACAAGCGATTTTCAGCGGTTAGAATGCAAAACAAAATATCAGAAAGCGTAGAATCACAATTATGCTGATCATGTAGCCATCTACAGGGCATACAGATGCATAAAAATTAAGAAATGCTTAATATAAAAATAGCGAACGGCGTAACGGTCGCATACCGGAACGCAAGCGCTAACCGCCTGTGGCGTCATACCGGTAACACTAATAAATGTTTGCTGAATGCTATTATGACAAGTGGAAGATACAAAAAAAATATTTTAAAAAGTCTAGTCGAGCATTTTGTACTTTTTACAGTAAACTCCATTTGGGACGAACACGAATGGACCATGCAAATTTGTTCGGCCTATCAGAAGTTCAATTTAAATGAAGTCTTCAAAATATGCCAAATATTCAAATTGCCTTTAGAAGAGAAACACAGCATGAAGCATAACACAGGCTTAAGATAAAAACAAACACTTACAAAGCTTGTCTAATTCGCCATAAAATTGTTACCGATATATTTCATACGCCTCTTGCTGGGAAACATAAATTCTAATATCTGATAGTCTCCGCTGGGCAAATCGGTTCGACGTCAAGAATCACGACGTATTTCCAATATTTCTCAGAAAATCCTCGGAACCTTCAAGTTCTTAAAAAAGAGTAATTTTCGGAACACAAGTCGAGTTGCCTGCCCATATTTGCTCATTGGTCGATATTGAGACGGCAGCATGTCAGAAAACATACAACGGGAGCGGGAGATTGGTCGTGTGGGAGAAAGGCACGCGAGCGGGCGGTAACTGGCGACTCTTGCCTCAAGAACCGTAGCCGGCGTTTTTAGCCTACTCGCATCGCACCACCCTCCGCCACAGAACGCCAGCATTTTTTTTTTTTTTTGCTTCACGCAAAGTGTTTGTTTGCGCGCTTTTCCTCTCTCCGTCCTTTGGCGGCCTTCGCTTGCCGTCGCTCTTGGCTTCTCCATTTCACGCTGTCTAATAGCGGCGATGCAAAGTTCGGGTACGGGTTAACCGTAGTGCACGCTCGAAGCCATTCCTGTTAAGCGAATTTTTTAGAACATTGCGTCTATGGGAAACCTACCAAACGTTTCAATTTTGTTCGGCATACCCGGCAATTCTGCTTAAGCGAGTTCAGCTTAACGGAAATATACCATATTCATTGTTGGAGCCTAAGCGTATTTATTGCAAATTTGATATGAATAAGGCACATACGCAGACGGGAACATCTACCTTGATATATTATAGCTAAGAATACAGCTAGATTAGGCCAATAAACAAATACGGTACGTTTCAAATTAAAGACCAATTTCGGTTCCATGTGAATGGCATACTGACTTCCCGTAAACACTTCGTAGTTGGCACTTACCGTTTCAGCGATGATTCTTTCGATTGGATAATAAGACATCAAGTGGTGACACCGCTGTGTGGAACGCTGGTAATTTGCAGAGGCAAAGGGACTCGCCGGGGCAGAGAAAAGTGTTCACTTAACCGCTGGTCATCCCGACGCCAGAAAGACTACTTGAGTGCTAAGCCGCTTTCAAAGTACTGGCCTAGGCCTAGGCCGCACAGGATGCTGGCGTGAGTTTTCTCAAATAATCGTGCAAGGAAAGCAGAGCAGACAATGCAGTTGTAGGTGGAGCCGTCGTGGTATGACCAGTGAAAGCTATTGGTCTGATTGGATGTGATATGTAATGGCATGAAGGAAGGGTTTTTCTCTTTGTCGATAAGGCAATCAGTTTCAGAAACTCAGAAGGCGTAGTAGCTGTACTCTTTTGCGAGCGGATAACTTGCAAAATGAATTGCCGAATAGCCCGCGTTACATGGTAGAAACGGCCCCATCCTGATGTGCCTCATATCGAGGTAACAAGCGACTCAAAGCTCCCACAAAGTAAACGACAATTTGAAAAAAAGATCATGCGGATCCCACGTCATGTGAAAATCGGTCTTAAAGCGAAGCTTTCTATGATGTGTACGCTGGTTGTCGCTGCTTGGACGGTGATTTTGACGCCAAATTTTGAAGTTGTTCAGCGCTTGGTGCAACACGACACTAGTGAAGTGTTATAAACATATATTGGAAACACCAACACTGTTCGTTTGTCTTTACGAACTGTATACTACATATAAGACGCAGTAAGACGTATTCGGCCCTCGCGAGTGCGTCTACACAGCTGCGGCACAAAAAGTCGGACCAAAGCTTCAGTCCCGCCTTGCGGACCACGCCCTGCTTGTAAACAGACTTTAAATTTTTATCTTCAAGCTCACGCCGATAGACGCGTCGTTAGAAACGTTGCGCGGAAGACTGCATGGTCACCATTTGGTTCACGTCCACGGGCACGTTGACGATCTGCCCCACAACGTCGAACTGTCCGCCGTGAATCAGTTTGATCCACATAAATGGGATCTTGGGGAGACCGAACGCTCACTAATCTCGTTCAACTGGGGTAGGTGCGCAAGGCGGCCCGGATACCAGAAGCCGTTGCTTCGCGACAGATCCGGAATGCTATTCTGGTTTAGCGAGCTTTTGCAAGTAGAACACACGACATAGTTGGTGATGTTTTCACCGGGATACGCCTCGCTCAGCGTAAACTTGTGGCGTTCCAACACCGGAGACACACCCGACCAAAATCAGAGTCTATTGCACAACTGCAAACCAAACCAAACTCGTTATGCACGGAGTTTTTCTCAATGTACTTCTGTGCACCCGCAGACGGCACAGTCCGGTTCCGCTGCTGTCTCACCGCTGCCATGTATTGAAGCTGTCCCGCTTCGCGTTTACCAGCCAGCATGCATTCGCGTTCTAAACCATACTTCGCCACGTATCGAAGACGTTCTTCCTCCGCCCGACGATTCTTCCGAGCCTCCGTCTCCTCCGCACTCAGTGCACGCTTTGGCCCCATTTTAGTTTTTGTAGCTGGCGTCTGCGCTAAGTTATAATGCCCCTGGTTGCTATGCAACATGTGCTTGCTTTTATTTTTATATATTGTTTTTGTAAGGCTACTCCTCTTTACAATGCTTCGGCCCTGAGGGTAAAATAAATAAATAAATGGCGTCTTCTGAGCCGGCTTGCTAGAAGCAAAGCCGTGGATGACTGTTTGAAAGGAATACTACCATGCCTAGGGTGCGCGAGCGTTTGAGACTCGACTCCATGTGCCATCCCGTTCGTGCGCTTGCGTTGGCAGTGCTTCTTTGAGACAGTCTTATCTAAAACGCTTGTTCTAACAAGCCGGCCCTGCTGACACTCTCCCATGATCCACGCGGCGGGCGCCACCGCACTCAGTGCCTTTACGTCCCGTTTCGCTTTCGCTTCGTATGTATAGGCAGATTCTACGTCGCCCATGACGTCGATGACGGCGTCAACGCCTTCGTAGCCTCGTCGTCGACGTCAAAGTCGTGGGCGTCTTGGACGTCGAGGACGTCGTGGACGTCTTGAACGTCAAAGACATTTACGTCCACGACAACAACGACGACGACAACGACGTGAACGTTGAAGACATTGTCGATGTGCAAGACGTCGTTGACGTCTTCAATGTGAATACGACCTTTACGTTCAGGACGTCGACAACGTCTTCGACGTTCAACGTGTCCACGATGTTGTCAAATTTGCCGACTCCGACGTTCAAGCCGACGACATCGAAGACGTCGTGAACGCCGAGGACGTCGTGAACGACTTGAGCATCTAAGACGTCTTCGACGTCGTAGACGCCTTGAACGTCGAAAACATTGTCCACGCCGAGGACGTCGCGGACGTCCTCGACGTCGATAAAGTTCACGACGACAACGTCGTCGACGACTTGAACGTTGACAACATCGTCGACGTCGAATCCGTCGACGTTCAAGACATCTTCGGCAATGTCCAAGACTTCTTTGACGTTCAAGACGTCTTCGACGACGTCGACGTCGTCGTCGAAGACGAAGTGCGATATGATAGACCAAGACAAAGTGCGTGGCCTTAAGGCTGCGGTCCCACCGCGGCCATCTTGAAAGGCAAGAGAACAGTTTTTAATCTATTAAAAGAAACGTATAAACAATGAATCAAAAGTTGCTACGCAGACATCTTTCCACTGTTCTTGGGCATTTGAGGAAGCAATGTGATAGTCATAGCTAGATTATTTAATTAGATAATTAGCGAATAATTATTGCTACGGAGTTCAAAGTTTCCTCCTCTAAATTTAACGTTAGGAGGGCGATAATTTTACACCGTGTAGTCAACGCAACAGTGAAGAAGGCTATAAAGCGTTTCGACATTTTTTATTTAATGTGTGTTTTAAAAAAATAAAAAGTTTCGTGGAACAAATGTTTTATTTTCTAGAACACACTTTCATTCAAAAATTTCGAAAACACTTTCTATAGCCTTCTTTATTGACGCGTTGACTACACAATGTAAAATTATCACCCTCCTAACGTTAATATTAGAGGAGGAAACTTTGAACTCCGTAGAAATAATTTGTCGCTAATTATCTAATTAAATAATCTAGCTATGACTATTACATTCGTTGCTCAAATGCCCAAGAACAGTGGAAAGATGTTTGCGTAGCAACTTTTGATTCATTGTTCATACGTTGCTTTTAATAAATTAAACTATTCTCTTGCCTTTCAAGATAACCGCGGTGGGACCGCAGCCTTAATGGATGCTACGCGCATGGAAACACCAGGGCTTGCACATTTGAATTTTGACACCATCATACTACAACCGGGCTAACGCACAGATTGAACAGGACTGCTCAGCGTTGTGCATGGCTAGGTTGGGACTCGTGCTCATTCACTGCGCGAAGGTCAGGGTCGGGCTTAGTCGCTAAGTTGATAACGTCAGAGTGTGGTGACTTCCATTAACAAAGAGGGGACAGTTAACGGTCTTTGATTAGAGCCTAGGTGGTGTTTGCTCGACGCGCTATCTATAGACCTTTCCAATAAACGCCGTCTGGGAGCTGCCATTTTTCTTTGCTGAGCTGTTGAACGCCTTCTGAGCACGCGCAATAGCTCCCTTTGCGAAATATCGTACGGTGCGCCGGCGTCCACAGCCCAGTGACTCGGCATTTTTCGCCCGGGTGATAAGCGATGGAAAGGTGTATACTCTGTATCACTAAAACCGTGCAGTGACGCCAAAGCTACAGCCTCGTATGCCAACCAGAAAATCAAACGGCACTCTGCACTATCACTCTGCGGCGCATGAATCCGCGTTGGCGGTGTCCGCTCACATGAGCAAAAAGCAGACGATGTTCGATCTTCTGATTCGCTTACGACGGCTGTAACTTTGGCTGTATTGCGCGGGTTTAGTGAGACGGAGTACAGTTATATAACAGCTTAATTATGGAACTGATAGCGCATGCGCGATATTTTTTATGGCCGTTAATTTCTTGTCGCTTCCCTCTTGACCAATCTTTGCTGAGTCGGCGTTATTATCGACGATGAGTTTAGATTACGCTGGTAGCTTTCCGGCGCAAAAGGCTGGAGCGATCCCGGCTAATACAATCGGGTCTTCAATGCGGGTGCGTTCGGAGACAAGGTCACGGGACAGGATCCGGACTTCTGTGATTATGAAGCGGTATGATGGCATAACCAGTTTGTGCTCATGAGCTATGCTAAAAATATTACTTTCCTTAGAACAAAGAGTTCGAGCAGTTTTATTCCCATTGACAGAAATTGACAATTCCGACGTTTTTTTTTTCTTTGTGTCATGTTTGAGAAAATGCCTAATCCATAAATTACGCTGGCGCATTCGTACTCAATACACTCCACAATAGAGACAACCTCCATCGGTTTAACTATTTAACTAGCATTTTGATTAATGCCTCCCCAATTAGCGTCGAAATTGGCGTTGACTGAGTCATAGTAGGGAATCCGGGTGAAGAGCTGGCTGAAAAAAATAGATAAGCCGCTGAATGCCGTTCGCATAGACATAATCTTATTGCGGCTGTGAGTTTTTTTCTGTTTAGACACGATAGGCTCCTTTAAACCCACGTACTCGCTGTGTTTGTATCGTCCCTCATTTTTTCCCAGTCTCGGGGTTTTGTCTAAAATGTTACTCGCTTAGTTTCATTATATTGCTTGCGATTACAGCAAAGTTACTTTACTACTGCTTTGATATTTATATAGTGAAGTAGCTTGAATTTTAATGAATAAAAGCCTAATTTACAACTCTGTATTGATCTTCTATTCTAAAAAAAATAGCTAGTTCCAGTAGTTACATGTCAAATGAAGATTGGTTAGGCATGCGCCCTTTTTTCGAGATATGTTTTTCGAGGTTATATATGTTTGCTCAACGGATTAACATAAATATGTATATTCTTTTACGTTGTGTTGTCGCACGCGGTTCCAGTATTTGTGGTACAATATTAAAATTTGCGGAGTAGCAACACCTAAAAAGACAGACAGAATTTTTACATATACTTTCATGCTGGCAGTAATCCAGGCACAGATTAAGCAAGAATGAATACAGTCGTGCATGTAACATAGTACGCTGGATGGGATACATAAGATCTAATGGAGAGGAGAACGACCTAGATGGGGCGCTTTCTCAAGTTTGTTGTCCATCTGTGTTTGCTTTGAGGTAAGTCGTAGTACAAAATGCATTTACTGTTTCTCCGTAGTAGCCCAAGCAGCACACTTGCTTGGGCTAGCTGGGGCCAGGATGGGGCCTTGGCCGTAGTAGACTGGACCGGGACCGCCCAGGGAATTCGGTGAACTGCCAGCCTGGCGTCTCACCGTATTTCCCGGGCACCGGTATGCCATGGAACTGCCAGGGAAGGGATTTCCTTGGCGTTCCTCGTCTTTTCTTGGTCCGAGCAGACCAGTGTAGACAGGCGGCCGCCAACATTGGCGCTTCAGTGTGTTCATTGGCCCCAGGATTTTACGGAACTGCCAGGGAAGTGATTCCCTTGGCGTTCCTTGTATTTTGTTGGTCCGAGCCGACCGGGGTAGACAGGCGGCCACCAACATTGAAGTCTTAGTGGCGCTTCAGCGTGGTCATTGGCCCCGGGATTCTACGTAACTGCCAGGGAAGTGATTTCCTCGGCGTTCCTTGTATTGTCCTGGTCCGAGCCGACCAGGTTAGACAGGCGGCTGCCAAGATTTAAGGATTTCGTGGCGATTCATTGTATTCACTGGCTCCAGGATTCCACGGAACTGCCGGGGAGTGGTTTCGGGCAGTGGCGTCACAAGGGGGGGGACCGCGCCCGGGTGCAGCGCTCAGGGGGGTGTCGCGACGGGATGCGGGGGGAGGGGGGGGGCGGGGGGCGCGGCGGGCCACGCGAGAGCGGAGGGGAGGGGGGGGGGGGGAGTTCGCGGCGGGCCACGCGAGAGCGGAGGGGGGAGGGGGGGAGCGGCGGGTCACGCGGCCACGCACGAGCGGAGCGGGCCGGGGGGGGGGGGGGGGGGGGGGGGAGGAGGGGGGTGTCGCGGCGGGCTATCGCCGCGAGTGCCGCTGACTCTCGTGACGCCACTGGTTTCGGGTGTCGTTTATTTTTGCAAGATAAGCGCGCGAAGGAACGACGGGCAATTACCGTCGTTCATTATTTTTTGTCTGGAACTTGCTTGACATCGGACCCTGAAGTACTCGATACGGCCACTTTTATTACATCAACTTAAAATCCGTTCTTACGTTGCGCTTAAATTTGACTCTCACGCTATTATCACAAAGCCAGTGACATACAGCTTCGTACACGAGAATCTGCGCTTAGACCTTTGGCCAGGAACCGTTTCCTCCTTTTCAAGAATATTGCGCTTGCCGGCGTGACGCGATCGTCGGGCTTTATTGGCACACCCGTGCCGACAGTACATCGCAACCGCAAGCAGGGTCCGCAAAACAGCACCATGTCTGATTTCACAAAAACGCCAAAAACAAACTGTTGCACTGGATGTGTAAATTAGAAAAAAAAAACAAAAAACAATAGAACACATTTTATCAAATTCCAGAGGCTGGTGTTTATTCCAGAACAAATTGACTAATCGCAAATCAGTCGGCGCTTCAAGAAAAAATATGTGAAAAACATGCTGCTCAACTAAATCTGCGTAAGTACATTGCAGCGGCGTTGAGCGCGCGTGTTCAATTTTCCGTTTGCTAAGACCCTGAGTTCTTTCCAGACTGAAAAGAATGACCGGGTGCTTCAGTCAAATTGATCGTCCCACCTTTAAATAAACAACAAATATCAGTTTCACATGCTACGTAATTGCATCCTGGTGGTGCGTTTCCTTCGCGAAAGCGAACTTGCCTCAGAAGCTTCAAGCAAGAAATGCTTTCTAAAACCGACATGTGCTAAGCCTTTAGTTTTTCAAATGAAACGCGACACGCAAAACTTCCGACACGAGAAAGGCTGAGATGTTGGGTGGTATTTCTAAGTTCAAGAAGAGGCAAGACTGCTCTCGCTGCACCAACGTCAACGCTTAGTGCCGCAGTATGAGAAACTGATTTTTAGTGTTTATTTAAAGCGGGAACGACCCATCTGACTCACCTTACACCGCCAACACACGTGGAATGCGG
Source organism: Ixodes scapularis (assembly GCF_016920785.2). Taxonomy (NCBI): domain Eukaryota; kingdom Metazoa; phylum Arthropoda; class Arachnida; order Ixodida; family Ixodidae; genus Ixodes; species Ixodes scapularis. The sequence continues at coordinate 190,985,867 of NW_024609835.1, read as the reverse complement.
TCTGCACGGACCGCACCACAAGTTACGAAAGCCTTGGCCACGCGTGGTGTAAAGCAAAAGCGTTGTATGTGCAAGTGGCGCTAGTGATCAAGTACATAAAAAAGAAGTTTATTCCGCGGAAAATCGCATTCACTGATGTAAGGAATCGAAACAAAGTAAGGGGTACCGCGAATGTAAATATTTATTTACATTTTTATTTTCATCTCAAAATTAAGCAAGCCGGATTTTAATCCGCGTTTGGATAGGTTCCACGTGGACTCATGCTTATCAGAATTTGTAAATACGAAATAGGCTTAGCGTAGGCAGTCAAAACATAGATGACATAGATCTACCCTGCCATCTATTACACTATCTACATACAAAACAGAGATTACATCTATGTTTTGTATCATTTCTTTGTTCTATGACTCTTCATTCTCTCTTTCGCCATAAATACGAGCGAAGGTGAGCTCGTGACGTGTCAACATCGACCTCACATTGCTTTCGCTCGCACTGAGCGTGAAACGAAGTGTAGGACATGTGGGGCACGTTTCGGCGGTGCACGCGTCGACGTGTTCAGAACTAATTTGTTCTACGTCATCAAGGTTAGCGTAACTTCTGCAGGGCAAAAATTGCAAATTGGGTTATGGGGATATTTTGACAGCGTGTAGTTGGTCAGCCATTTAAAGTTGCGACGAGTCACTCGCGGTAGATGAGCAATTTAGCGTGCACCACGCAGTAGTGATACACGACCGCACGCCGGTACGACGCTCATCCAGATCGAAACGGGCAGGGGTGAGGCTCGAACCCAGAATCCCTGGGTTCTGCAGCGCGAGCTTTCGCTCCGCGTGCTCCGAGCTGGTGTGCTCTAGCCCACTCGGCCGCCGATCCCGCTCCGGAGGGAAACATGTCTTCTGTTTAGACACGCACAGCAAGTTAGCGAGTGGATTACACCGCTGTATGCACTGAAGCTGTAGCAATCTAGAAGGTCCACGAAAAAAAAAAAAAAATACAGCCATGCTCGATGGCAGGTTGAAAGTAAACGCTGGGGAGGGGGTCGGCTTCTCCCGAGCGTTCGCTCTGCAAAAGTGGAAAGAGATGGGAGGAGCTGCTTCATCTCAAAACTGAAAGTTTTCAGATGAAGCAGCTTCTCCCTCCTTCGATTTGTGTGTATGTTGATAAGGCAAAAAACGCAGTGCCTCTTATGCTCATTTAGCGACGCAGCCAGGAATATTTTCTAAGGTGGAGGGGGAGGGGGGGGGGGGGACGCTTCTCCCGCCTCCCCTGTATTTACATCACTGGTGTGTTGTCGGCTGTACATGATCTTGAATTTCTCAAATCAACCTGTTTTACTGAGCCACAAAACACGGCCTGTAATTTAAACCAAACCAAAAAAAAAAAAAAAAAAACTTAAAAAATACGTACAGAGCGCGACACTGTTAGCGCGAACAAGCGATCGCCGGTTTTTCGAGTGTTTCTCTTTGAAACCAAAGGATGTCATCCAAGTTATTATTGGTATGGAAAGAGCTCATTAACTTCTATAATGTAAGCGATAACATTTCGTGCTCGCTAATACTATTTAGGAATAAAATGCGAAAATGCGCCGACGTCGTGTTCGCGCTAACAGTGTCGCGATGTGTACATTTACTTAGCAAAAAAATAAAAACTTAAAACAGATATCCAGTGAATGATTAAGCAATTACATGTATTCACAAATAAGAAATCAAGTCGAATTAAGATATTGAACACCGTTTGTTTGAAGGACCAGATGGACATGAGTTGATGCAGATTCCAATCAGCAAACAAAGGTTATCAAGCAACGTATAACAGGAGAAGAAGCTGGGAAATTATGTCTGCTCGCATTCGATTGACTTCAAAGTTCGTATAGAGTACTATAACTGCGGTAATGTCAACCGTAGTGACGCCGGCCCCAGAAATATGGACTGAGATAGAGTGGGGTCGAAACCGAAACTATTAAGTCGTATTTCAATCCTTGGCTGCCTTGGCTGGCTTGGCTTCGTGCCAATTCAAAGCCGCAAGCAACTTCTGGATCCTTGTTCGTTCCGGAGAGGACACAAAGGCCTTTCTCGGAGTGCGTCGGTCGATCCGAGTTCAGGTAAGTTTTGCCGATTTCATATTCATAATGCATGCTAGAAGAATATCCAGATATGCTAGATCATCTTCGGAACAACGTAGCTCACGTTGCCACCGTAATTCGGATTATTTTTCACTTTTTTCTACGATTTGAGTCGAAAAAAGTGAAATCGTCTTAGCACTGACCGGCGGCGGCGCCGCCGCGGTGCCGCCGTGCCGCTATCTTGAGAATCCCGTGAAGGCTCTGCGACACCGGAGCACTGCAGAGACGCTGATTAGATTGTTTCTAAAGTACGCGTTGCTATCAGTGAACTGTTCTGTGTTGTTAAACGCTTGATTGCGTGTCGTCTCGTCCTTTTTCATGCTAGCGGCAGCGTTGAGTTGTGTCCGATGTTTTGAAACTCCCGGCCCGCGCGCTCTGGGTTTTCACGCCGCTTCCAGCGGGATGGCGCGGTTCGACTGGCGCTGGCGTTTGGCGTATTGATAGGACACGCTCCTAACTGGGTGTCGTCGTTGTGCTCGTGTACGGCGTGTGCCTCGCGCGGGCTTGCGGTGCGTGGCGTTGGGTTTGAGGTGCTCGGGCCTTGAGTTTCTTATACTTGGGACACACGGGCAACTCGAATGCCGTTTACAACGAATGACATTTGAGCGGACGGCCAATCGGCGCGCGACACTCCGGGCATGACGCATTCCACGCGCGACAGATAGCGAGCTGATTCGCCGATCACACAATTGTCATTCGTTGTAAATGGCATTCGAGTTGCCCGTGTCGCACGGGTATTAAAAGTGTTGACCGAGCCCTGGGGTGCAATGTTGCGCTTTTTGGACTCCCAGGAGACTAGGGAGAAGGAAGTGACGTCAACGACACAGCAGACGCAGATTGAATGTTGACAGAAGAAAACGAAATCAACACCCAATTCCCGTTTGCTGTGTCGTTGACGTCACTTCCTTCTTCCTAGTCTCCTGGGAGTCCAAAAAGCGCAACATGGCACCCCTGTTAATCTCATCGTTCTTGTTGTTTTCTCCCTTGTTGCCTGTTTGTTATTTTGATCATCTTGCTCTGGTTGATTGGCTAGCAGACGATCGTGCTTACGGGCCCCTGCATATATGTCTAGCCTTGCGAGCCACCCAGGGTACTACTGTCGCTAATAATGATTATTATTGCTTGCCTTAGCGACGTTTTAATTTACCCCGGCTACATTCGTGACTTGTAGAACTCGTGGGTGCACAAGTAGTTTACATGGCTGAGGAAAGAGGTTGAATGATTTGATTAAAATGCTCTGATCTGGTATAGAACGTTTAGTGGTACTGGGGAGACACATACAAAGCAAGGAGATCCAGCTTTGAATGTGATGGCTCCCTACTTACTACAACGTTTAAATACCTGAAGCCCTGGTAAAGTTGAAGGGAGTCTCTTAAAACATTTGTGGAAAGACCCAAAGCTGGATACAATTTTAGTCTAATAGCTGGTCCACACTGTTGCAACCGACTAGGACTGACTCGGACAAAACCAGTCTTTAAGCCTCTTGTGACGGCTTATGACCACGCCGTCCAGCAGTAATAATGGCAGTCGTAAGCGGCTTAAAACCCTGTTTTGTTCAACTCGGTCGTAGTCAGTTGCAACAGTGTGAACCAGCTCTAACGCCTGTTAGGCGCATGCGCAAACAGTAGCTTCAGGATAAACTTGCGCATTGCACTGCCCCAAAGGATATCGATCACATCCCCGGTGTTTATTTTTAATCTGTATCCCTGCACTGCAGAACATGTCAAGAGGCTTGTTGATTGCTGTGCATGTGCCTATCAAGCGAGCTGTGCTATTTCTAAGTGGTGTTTAATTTGTTTTTAGCTTCCTGCGATTTTTTAAGGTACCAGTAGGTATCTAAGCTCTACATGCACATTGTTCTTAACAAACACTTCACCAGAATTTTTTTTTTTTTTTTTGGGGGGGGGGGGGTCCAGCAAAATGGACGATTTTTTGGGGGGGGGGATAGGGTAGGTAATAAAGAAAAGGTGAGGTAGGCTCCTACCCCCCCCCCCCCCTTCCGGCTGCGTGCCTGGTTCTTAATACAATTACGTCATGAAGAAGCTCATTTTCCTTGTTTGGTTGAGTTTAATGGTGCTGTCATCATGGTCTTTGCACTGTCGACAACAAGAGAAGCGTAATGTTGGCACTTTTTCTTTTGTTGATTTGTGAAGCAAGTTTTGGTTTCTTTTTTTGTTCCAGAATATCAGTCTGATTCTTATTCATGGTATTGCAGGAAGTCTGTATCATCAAGAAAAAACTGCAGGTGGCTGGAAGCTGCCGATCAGCTGCCAGTCTGGATAGTAGCCATCAACTCAGCAAAGGCCTGCAGGCGAATCAGCCCAACCTGTTTCTCTGCTGCCTTTCAAGACAGGATGCTTCGTGAAAAGTGAAACGGGGCCCATGCACCGCTTCCGCAGGGCCCTGCTGGTATTTATCTGACCTTTTGTTTTCCTAAACAAATAACGCCATTACAAACTGTAATATACCGAGCAATTGCCCACTCTAAATTGGGGATGACCATGGAGAGCTGGGGGATAGGGTAGGTAATAAAGCAAAGGTGTACATGGTCGGGTGGTCCCTTGGTCTGACCACGGAATTACAAACAGCTGCCATTTGCAAAGCTGGTTGACTGTGCAAACACGTAAAAACAAACCGTCTGTTCTTTTTTTCGTTTTTTTTAATTACAAATTAACATCCTAAAGAATGGTTGCTTACGCATTTGCTTGTTCTTGTTATAAAGCCTTAAATTTATTCTTCCGAGTTAGAACAAAAAAGCAACCCATCTTTTTTTGGGCACAACTTTCTTTGGCAATGAAGAGAAAACTAGGGAGGGGGGAGGCAGGCAGTGCCAATGGCTCTGTGTTAGTGCACCAAATAGTTATCGTTTTTTTTTTTTGTCTCGGTTTCAGTTAGGGTTTTGGCGTGTCAACCACGCAGTTGCTTCAGTGCATGTTTTTGTACGAGGATTGCGGTTGAGGGAGCTGAACCGCGATCGCCGAGCATGCAGGCATATTCAGATCTATTTCTGAAGCTTCACCCGTTTTTAAGCGTAAGCCAACACTTTGACTGAAGCACTTGGACAGACTTGCAAGGTAGATATCACCGTGGTCAATCTAGAATTTAATTTGTCTCTCAGCTGACGAAGATAGGCAGTGTCGAATCAGGAAAAGCTGCGAACTTTATGATAGTAGATAAGCGGCGGAAAAATACCTAGACAAAAATTTGACGTGAACACTGGCGTACCGGCAACTAACATTTATTAAAAACAAAATTTCTTATATAGTAAGTGGTAAGGATGCAGATTTGTGGTAATGAACTGTCCTCTCATGTTGACATCTTTTCAGATATATCAGTGTTTAGAAGGGAGCTAAATTTTTATCTTTAATTCGTGATTGCATGTTAGTCTGTTCTTTTTTACAAGTGGAAGACATTGTGTTAAGTCATGTACTACCATTTTATGTGCCACCACACTAAGACCTAGTGGTCGTTCTGGGGCATGATTCAAATAAAACATTATTATTATTATAGCTGTGAAAAACGTCAGTCATGACTACAACTGGTCAACCCTCTATCAAAAAATTAATTCTTTTGCCGATAAGGTTATGGATGTGTCACTTGTACACCTGGTGCCTTTGGCTTTAATCTTAAACGCCTGGTGTAGCTCTCTAGATTCTTTATCTGGGTATCTGGCCAAAAATTTGGTGTCTTTAAACGACTGGGAGCAAAAGCAGCGTCTGCAGTGTGTGGCCAGATGTCGTGATGGAGATCGCTTGTGTGGCCACCTCGCGTTCGCGGGCGCAATCATTAATACATAGGCCTGTCTGACCTGTGTACACAGAACCATATGACATTGTGATTCCGTACACAACTTTGGTTGTGCATTCTGTGAAGTTTTTGCAGTGTTTAGTTTTGCATTTGTCTTTTCCAAGGGCCGCTGCTGCAGCGATAACACACATCAGCTGCTGCCCTTGTTTCCCGTCATTTAATGACACCAAATTTTTGGCCAGATACCCAAATAGAATGTCTAGAAAAAGCTACACGAGGTGTTTGAGATTATAGCCGAAGGCACGAGTTGTACAAGTGACACATCCATAACCTTATCAGCAAAAGAATATGAATTTCTTGATAGAGGTCTACATTGGTTGTAATCATGATTGACATTTTTCACAGCAATGTAACAGATTTTTTTTTTTTTTTAATAATGTTAGTTGCGAGTGCGCCAGTGGACACTTCTTGACCCTGTCTATTTTTTTGGCGCTTGTCAATGATCATGAACCACCTGACCCAAATTGCCACATGAACGAATTTCATGAGTGCTGCCGCGTTTTGAGGTCAGTTATCTGTAAACTCTTCTGGTGCTGAAAAACTATTGCGCGGGCGGAATATACAGAAATAGAAGCACGCACACTCCATGACGCGAAGTCGCATTCCATTTGGATCGCATTCAGTTATGGCTGGCCCTAGGGGGTCGCTGGCACACCACAGCTCAGAATATGTGTAGCGAGGATTGCGCTGCAGAACCCAGGGGTCCTGAGCTCCGTCCCCACCCCTGCTCACACACACCAGTGAGCTTGCTAGCCAACCGGCATACGGAAACAACTAGGAGTCCCGGTTCCCGCTGTCCCATTTGTCATACATGTTGCACACCACTTGCTTGGTTTGTTTTAAGATTTCTTGGTTGCCAAACTTCATAAAAATCTTACATGTCAAACAAAGGGGCGAGCTCACAGAGTGTGCCTGCAATAAACCACACTGATGATGCCCAAAGATGCGCATGATAAAGATGCCATCTTAATTTTGCAGGGAGCTAGAAAAGCTAGGGTGAATTTAAACCAAGAAAACACAAAATAGCTAAAAAGGAAATGCTCTAGGTTTGGCACATTCTGGCTAATGTTATGCTAACATTCTAAAGTCAAAGCTAAACAGAACAATTTTACATATATTTTAATTGGTTACGTTCCACCCAGCAAATTATTATGGTTGAACTATATTCAGCTATGCAGTGAAATGGTGTCCTTTGGCTCTCTAGCTTTAGCTCCACTGCCACGGAACGTTGCCCCGAAGTATATCACTTTCTAGCTTTTTTCGACTGCACCCCTCCTGTTCCTCTCCTGCTTTGCTGTTCTACTCGTTCTATCCCCATTCTGTCTGCCAGTCGTGGAGATGAACGCCCATGGCGACAGGGTGCCTGATGTCTCTTTCATATATTTTTTTTAACTTGCTTAAAATAGAGGAATAGGCATTAATATGTCCTTAGATGAGTTGATATGTTTCAAAAGTAGGGGTTGAGCGCTTACTCTGCCGCGGGTGCATGCTCGGTGTTTTTTGGTAGTTTTATGGTGTTGTGCATTACTAGAATAAGTTGGGCTTTAGTATAGTTACCGCATATGTGTACAGTAATTCACGCAGTTGTTGATGGCCGTTAGTACCTAACTCAACCCTGTGCAGGGTGTCTATGAGCTGAAAATTGGTATTGTTGAGAAATTCGGCAATTGGAAAAGTCTCAAGATTTCCAGCCTAATCAGTATCGATCAGGGAATTTCAGCCTTCCTTTCTCTGAATGTAAGCAAAAGACATGTGTGGTGTGGCACATGCACCTTCCTCCTATTCAGCAACTCGGCCGGCCTGCCAACGTAAATCTTTGCTGGAAACTAGAGCCTTGGTAGAATCCAGAGATGCAACTTCATCTCGAAATGTATTTACAAGGCAAACTTCTATACTCTCAACGAACTGCTGCTGCTTATGGCAGATTTGTGGAATGGCTTCATAGTGCGAGAGTTTGTCTCTATAGCTACCCTAGTTGCTCCTGAATAAACTTCTAGGGGATCTTTTCCGGGCTGTGAACATCATGACAGTTGAGGTAGTTTCTGCTGGAAAAGGGAGGGGGCAGAGAGGGTATCCCTCAGCTTGACAGTCCATAGAAGCTTTGTCAGCCAGGATTTTGAATGTTGCGAGGACAATGACAGCTGTGTTAGCTCATATATTTTTTGCCAGAAGTTGCACGACTAACTGCCAGGATTGCAACATCCAACAGCATGACATGCCAGCTCCTGTGGTGTCATTTAATTTTGTCGCTTAGAGACCACTTTTGGTACATGGGTTATATAGAACACTAAACGAACCAGTTGGAGGCGCATTCCAGGCACCATAACGTAGCCTCTGCTGCTGAGATGTTCTTATTGCAAATATAATTTCCGATTCTGTTTTTTTTTTTTTTTTTTCAGTGGGAGTTCATGGAGGTGGCACGGTGCATGGAAGGACAGAGTGGCTGACAGTGAGCTGCCCAAGCAAGCTGCTGGCTCTTGTGACCTTCTCCGAAAGCCTCTGGATGGGCTAAATTGCAGACGTGCCTGGACATTTATAAATGGTAAACACAATCTAGACTACCTTTGAATTATGCCTTGGTCTAACGGATGTAGCTTGGATGTCGTGTTTGGCTGCTAGAATGGAACTGGATAGTGTTAAGCGGCACATGTCACCAAGTAAGCACACGCTGGGACGCTTATCCACAAACTCGGCTTCCCAGTCCACGAGCCACCAAAGACCCAGCCAAAGAGATCCCGAGTCATCCATGATTTCATGTTTCATACGTATATGATGGTTTTACTGCAACAGCTCATACTATTTGGCATTCTAAACTTTCCCATCACTAAGAATACATTTTTGTGGTGCCATCCGTGTTGGTTTTCAAAAGCTCCGATATCTGGGCCTTGTTTTGTTAGTTTCCATGCGAACTGTGAATCACTTGCCAGGGATGCTTTTGCCACTGCAGGCCAATTTCCTTGGCAAGGCATTTAACTATTTCTGGTTTCATACTTGGCTTCAATTGATTGTTGAGCCATTGACTTTCTCTTTCGACGCTGGCACTGCCACCACAATAGTGCCATCACATACACTAGCACTACTGCTCGTAAAAAAGGTACGGCCGTTTGCATCTATCTATCCATCCCTTAGATGGTCTTTTCTCCTATGCCATGGTGGCCCTTAAGTTAATGTAGCTATCCACTTGCAGTGAAGTTCTTCACATCAAGTTAAAAGGAATCTTTCACATTCTTTTAGAAGATTCTTCACTTCAAGAGTAAAAGGAGTTTTTCACATGCCTTTAGAAGATTGGTCCCAATATAGGAATGTTGCTTGCCCCGACATCTCTAAACCACCTCTGTAGTGGTTTCTCGGATGTCTTAACATGCCGTGCGTCAGAATGTGTTTTGTCGCGCTTTTATGTCACACCATTTCTTGAGTAGTTTACAAAGATCTTGTGGGCTCCAGTGACACAAAACTTTTTGTCTCCTTCTCCACATGCCTTATTATTTCAAGTTTTGTTGCAAATGTCACCTTTGCCCTCTAGACATTCACAGTCATAACAACTCTCACAGAATTCAGTGGTTATTGTACTCTTTCTACTGGTTTCCTTTTTGAGCAAAATGTGCGAGTGCCAAAAGCACAAGCTCGGAGGAAGGGATCAAGAAGAAAGAATGTGGAACCCGCGCACGGTGTGGTTGTGGTGGAACGCGAAGCAAGGCATCGGCGCTATGGCCGGTGGAACGGCAAGCAAGGCGGCTTCGTGGGTTTGGGTGGTCAAACCTTGAGCAAGGCTTCGTCAAGACTGTTGGTGGGCCCCGAGCAAGTTAGACAATGTGCCTGTGCTTGTGAGTGAGCACTGTGTGGCGCTGTAAGCACCCAAGCCACCACCGACATCTTGGGACCATGATTGGACTCTCCTGCTCCTCCAAATGTATGGCATCTTTGATTTGGCTTCTGTTCCTTTTTTTTATGCTTTCAAAGCTTTTGTGTTTTTCCTTCTGCGGTTATGAAGAGTGGAACGCTTGCAAGATATGTTCTATTCCTTTATTTATTCCTCTTTTTTTTACGACTGTGTGTGCGTCCTGTGCACCTTTTCTTTACTTTTGAATTTCTTTACTATTAAATAGTGTTCCGTAACGCCAGGCTCGACTCACTCTCAATTCCTACCGCTTCTCAGGAAGTCCATCGCCTAGGTGTGGCCTTAGCACCTGGACAGCGGTCCAATTCAAATTACAAGTTTGTTTTTATGGGATCTTTTCCAACCGAACCTGTGACTAACTTGTGACAGGTTCAAGTCCTGTAGTGGATGCCAGTTTGTCACAGGTTCAGTTGGGAAAGATGCCATAAACAAACCAACTTGTAATCTGAATTGGACCGCTGTCCAGGCGCTAGGGCCACACCTAGGTGACGGACTTCCTTAGAGGCGGTAGGAATTGAGAGTGACTTGTACCTGGCATTTCAAAACACTAGTTATTAGTAATGAAATTCAAAATTAAAGAAAAGGTGCACAGGACGCACAAACGGTCGTAAAAAAATGAAAAGAACATATCTTGCAAGCCTTCTGCTCTTCGTAACAGGGGCAAGAAAATCACAAAAGCTTCGAAAGCGTAACAAGGAGGGAACAGAAGCCAAATCAAAAACGCTATACATTTCGTATGAGGAAAGTCGAATCATGGTCCCAAGATGTCGGTGGTGGTCCCAGTCCCTTGCGGCACCAGTCGGAGTCGAGAACTTGTGGTGGCTTGGGGGCTTATAGTGCCGAACAGCGCTCGCTCACAAGCACATGCACATCGTCGAAGTTTGCTCAGGGCCCACCAACCATCTTGACAAAGCCTTGTTCGGGGTTCGACCTCCCACACCACTGAAGCCTTGCTTGTTGTTCCAACCACTGAAGCCTAGCTCTACGCAGCTTCCGCCTTCCTTCTTTTTTTCTTTTTCTTCTCTTCCGAGCTCGTGTTTTCGGCACTTCTGCACCTTACTCAAAACGGAATCCAACGAAGAAAAAAATCGTTCAATTCTGTGACAGCAACATGTAGGCCTATTTGTTGGTTGATTCTAATGTCAAATATCCATGATTGTCCACATTGGATATCATTTGCCTGCGGTGTGTTCTGCAGCCACAAACATCTGCCATGCCACCGCTACGCATTAGTGTTCAGTGGAGAAACCTGCTACGTGGCTTCAGAGCATGCAGTCATTAATTTCAACACTAGGGAATATGACAGTGATGTCTCATGCAAATGGACACCTCCGTTCCTACCCAAAAGCGTCCATAATGTGAGCTGTGCATAATAGCAGGACAAAATGCAGGTATTTACCCGGTTGGTCCCCGAAAACGGTTTTTATATAGCAGAGTATCCATATTATTGAGACATGACTGTTTCCCCACCCTGCCCGAGTCCTACTAGAGCGACAAAGAGAAACACCTGACACTGATATGCCTCAAACTGGATAATACGCTAAAAAACAGAGACGAAATGAAGGAAGATCTGGGCAGGACACGTCTTAACTCTTAACTGAATAGTTTACTTTGGTAAAAAAAATATATCTACTGATAGGAAGTAACACATGCTGTGTGAACACTGTAAACCTGATTCGCATGGTGTGATTTTACTTGCGAGTAGGGATGTCGCGAACCACCCTAGGTTCGATTTCGAAAGGTTTCGATATTTGCGAAGCGAACTGAGGTTTGAATTCGAAAAATTTCGATATTTTCGTACCGACCGAGGTTCGATTTCGAACAATTCGCAACTTTTGTCCACAGCGGAGTTTCGAATTCGTAAATTTCGAAGCTTTCACGGTTTCTAAAATTTCGAATTCGAATATTTCGAATATTTTTTTACTTCAGGTTCGATAAATTCGAAGATTTCGAAATTCTTTGTAAAAAAAATTCGAAAACTTCGAACGCTTCGAATTTTTATAGACATAAAGTTCGAACAATTCGAAGATTTCGAATTTCTTTTGGCATAAAGTTCGAAAAGGTCGAAAGTTTCGATTCTCTTTTAACGCTAAATTCAAAAAAAAAAAAAAAAAAACTTCGAAGATTTTGAATCTTTTTCTAATCCAAGTTTTCAAAGTTTGAAGTCCGATTTTCAAGTTTTTCTACAGTTTCAGTTTCAAATAACGTTTTCACGACTCACTGGTTTTCACAAAATCAAGTTTAGAAAAGTTAGGGTGTGATATCTAGATTCTGCGAAGTTGGTCAGGCAATTAAATGAGACACGAGTGACCCGGACGTGCTGGAATATTTGCCAGTGCAGAATTGTGACCGCCAGCCCCGGGGGGGGGGGGGGGGGTCTTTAACTTGCACGAACACACTGTTTTACGAGACTCATCCAGTTCGAAACGGCCAGGGGCGAGCAGGAGGTTGAGGCTCAGAAAAACGTTGAAGCGACCTGGCAAACTACCTCGCCACCCCTTGCACGCTGGTAGTAATCCGATCCGGTGAAGTTTATAATTGTCCTGGAGGTTTATTTTCTGGGACGGAGGAATCGCCTCGCAAAAAGCACAAAAGCCGACACAACTCGAGGTCGAGGAGCGTTCTACCATACAAGTGGCGTCGGAAGAGGAAAAACGGGGGGAAAGAGGGTAGCGGGGGGGGGGGGGGGGGGGGGGGGGGGGCTTCAGTTTCTTTTTCCCCCTTGCAGGTATTTCGGACTGTTAAAGAAAACAATACGGGGAAAGAGGGCGTGGTCGAGCTTATTTTAATCTGAAATTATTTATGCATATGTAGAGCTACTGTCGCTCTTCACTGTATAAAAGGTTGCGTAGGTGGTCACTGTTAGAAACTCGTTGTCAGAAGGCACTGCTCGTCACATGCTTAGTGGTTCGGAAGTTCAAAGCTATGTCTTTTCGACCTAAACACCTGTGCCGATAGTAACAAAAGAAAAAAAAAAAAGAATAAATGCGGGAATAAGAAGCTGGAGAAAAAAAAACTATCAAGAATTCGTCGGAAGTGTTCTATTCTTCCATATTCAGAGGTTCAGAACTTCGAAACAAGTTTCTTTTATTAAAATGTGTACAGGCTAAAAGAAACACGTCCCAGGAACGTGAAGCGAAAAAAAAAAAAAACGTTTTCTTTTAATGACGTGCTGAGCTTGAACACTACTAGAAATCTTCTGCAATGAGTTAATTTATTCCTTAACGTGAAAAAACAATAAATATATTATTTTGTATTCTGCAGATGGCAATGATATGTACTGTCTGTGGTGTTAATTTAAGTGCGATACCTCAAACAACTTAGACGAAAATAAATATCAAGTTTAGGTCATAATTGCATGCAGATATATGTTTGGACATTTCTTCGAAACTCACGTTGAATAACAATAATCACATCTTAAGACGGCACTTACCTAGGCTATACATAGATCATTCTTAAAAAAGTATAACATATCTACCATAAATAGCTCCGGCTGCAGCGTGCTTCAAATCTGGCACAAACGATAATCGTCAAAAACCCTTGGGTTGCCAAAGGCATGGTAGCGCTTTTTTGGACGAGGACAAAAGAAAGAAAGACAAGACAGACACGAGCGCTGACTGCAACTATTTAATCAACATGGAAATGAGGCATATATACACGCTTCGATCCTATCAATCAACCAACCCCAGGCCTAGCCCGTCGTCCGTCCTCGCCCCTTCGTCCGTCCTCGCCCCTTCGGGGATTTATTTCTTTAAACCTAAGCATGCCAGAACATTGAAATAAATGACATTGTCTTTCGTAAGAAACGCAGCACCGCGTGTAAAAGTTCGAGAAAAAAAAATTACGAATCTACCCCACTACTTAAAATCAAATGAAACCGTCCGCCGGTCTTTCGAAGTTCGACGAACGTCGAACTTTTACCCTAAAAGTTCGAAGTTCGTCGAACTTCTGACTTTTCAGAAATCGAAAGTTCGAAACTTTTCGAATTTTCTTGATAAATAAGTTCGAAAGTTCGAAATTAATCGAATTTGTTGGTCAGTCAAGTTCGAAAGTTCGACAAGCATCGAACCTTGCAGCGCAATAAGTTCGAAAAAGATCGAATTTTTTAGCGTAATAAGTTCGACGGTTCGAAAAGCGTCGAACTTCTTAGCTTAACAAGTTCGAAAATTCGACCTCCGTCGAATTTTACGATATAGACAATTCGAAAAATCGAAATCTTTCGAACCTTTCGAACCGCTTGATTCGATCATCGAAACTTCGATTCGAAAAAAGTTCGCGGCATCCCTACTTGCGAGTTTGCTGTTGTGACGTCACTCATGCAGCGAAATATAGGCATGGGGGAAGTTGCAGTGCCTGACGTCACAGGTGTAAATTTGCAAGCGAAATTGCGCCATGTGAAGTGGGCTGATGCGTCGTCTGAACGCACTCCCCCAGAAACAAGCGTCATTGGCTCTGCAGACCGTGGAATTCTTTGTCATGTATTAGTAATGAGGGTGGGCTCACATGAGTTGTTATTCTAGGATTTCATCAAGAAGGCATTGTGAATTTTCCTCTTTGCTTGTAGCAGCCCATGACACTAGTCTTTTTCTAAGTTGGACTTGCACTCACAATGGACACAGTAAATTGCTAGGTGACCTTCTGGATAAAATACCAGGGTAACAACTCTTGTCTGAGGTGCACCCTTAGTGTCATTGTCTTACAGAATTTCACTCTCTGTGGAACTAGTGGCACTGGTTTCTGAGGAAGTGCATTTTGACCTTACATTGTTCTGCCAGCAGGTGTCAGTTTTTATCTGTATAGATGCTTTTAGGGAGTCAGTTACTCGAGCTGCCACCAGTCGGCGCGCTTAACGGGCTGCCATAGCTGACCTTCATTTTGTCGCCGTTGCTTCGCATTGTGTGCTGCACCGGTCACCACCAGAGCTTTGTTTTCGTGTTCTTTTACGTTCCGCGTTGAAGTCGAGTGTTTTCTTTAGGTCTTTTTGATATTTCAGGCTTTCATTTATTCATTTGATACCTATGTTTCAATATAGATGTATTTTCTTATTTATAGAATGGAATCGGACTGTGAATGGATCACGATACAAGATCATGGCCTAGGCTTCAGAGAACATGTAAGTTCATCACATTCTTTTGTTTTTGTTGCTAATAAAGGGCAGTCAACACCATTGCGACATATAAAAATATCAACTGACGCAGTGAGGCTATCTCCAGATGCCCGTCGTTGGTTTGGCACGCAAAACCCCCAAATTTTTGGCAGTGAGGCTATCGCAGTCGTGCTTCTCGGTACATGTGCGCGCTTTTAGACATTGTTTCCGTAGATAAAAGCCGGACCGCATGTAAGCGCTTTAGCAAGCAAGACGAGAGACAACGACGAGTCAGCAACGAAAGTTTCTCACTGCCACCCGTCGCGGCGCCCGGCTTTTGGATTTCTAGAAAACCGCATGAAAGCGATTTGGGGAGCAACGAGACAAGTGACTCGCTTCGCTTTCGCTCGATCAGTCGCGCGACGAGGCAAACTGCACGCAAGCGACCAAAACGATGAGCGACGTTTTCTAGAAATCCAAAAACCGAGCGATGCAACGGGCGACAGCGAGAAATCTTCGTCGCTGACTCTCATCGTCGTCGCCGTTGCTCGTCTCGCCGCTCGCTTGAGCACTTACATGCGGTTCGGCTTTTACTTACAGAAACAATGTCTAAAGTTCGCACATGCAGCAAGAAACACGACTGCGATAGCCTTACAGCGTCAGTTGAAATTTTTATGTGTCGCAATGGTGTTGACTGACCTTATTAGCGATAAAAACAAAATGTGATGAACTTATTGGTCTCTGAAGCCTAGGCCATAATCTTGTATCGTCGATCCATTCGCTGTCCGATTCCATTCCATAAATAAGAAAATACAAGAGCGATGTTCAAATGTCGATATCAAATGATTAAATGAAAGCCCGAAATATCGAAAGGACCTAAAGCAAACACGATTTCAACACAGAACGTAAAAGAACTCGAGAACAAAGCTCCGGTGGTGGCCGGTGCAGCACACAACGCAGAGCAACTGCGAGAAACTGAAGGTCGGCTGTGGCGGCAGGGTCACGTGACGTCAAGGTGGCGGCGGCGCACCCATGAAATGTTGCCTGAAAGGGTATATATGTATTTCTGTTTTTTTATACGAACCATTCAGTTGAAGGTTATGCAGTGTTCTGTCCAGATCTTCCTTTGTTGTGTCTGTGTTTTTTTGGCATATTATTCAGTGATGAATAGGCAACTTGCCATCTTAAGCCCCAAGACCATGCAGCATGCATACCAAGATATCTTTTGGCAGGCTTGCAATAACTTGTGCTTTTTTCATGAGCCTCGAAAAATGGGAAGCCTGCCAAAGGTATCTTCGTGTGCATGCTGAATGTATTTAAGTCGTGTTGGGGTCGGTTGTTGTTCCTCTTGGTTGCTTTAGTAGGACTCTCATCCCATTTTACATTGAAAGTTTATAATACAATTTCACAAGAATATTGCTCACATTCATTGTATTTATTGATTCAATATAATCAAGTCAGACTGAATGTTTTTCTGATCTGATTTTCTTTTGTGTCGTTTTAATTACTAGGGAATTGGTTTTTTGTGGGTTTATCGCTTCAGGGCTGTCGGTGGAAGTTGAGACCACTTTATATTGCAACCTTAGAGGTAGCAAGGTGTAAAGTTGGGCGAGTTGATTGGTGGTCATATTGAATGGGTTAAAACAGCGCAAAAAAGATGGACCAGTAAAAGGAAGGACAGCGCTGTGTTTGTGATTAAACATGAGGAAGATGCATAGAAAGGGGGGACGGACAACGAAGTTGTCCGTCTGTCCCCCCCTTTCTCTGTGTCTTCCTCATGTTTAGTTACTGTTACCAACATGCTCGTTTTGTACGTAACTGTGTCTGTGTTTCCTTTTTCTGGTCCTTCGTCTTTTTAGTGGTAGGTAACATAAATACCAAAAAGTACTTCTATGCATTTAAAGAAAAGCAGATAGAAAACATTGTCTTTACAGTGAAGTTGTACTTATGGCTTGGTTTTACTATCAAGAGAATCAAGAAAAATTCCCTTGCGGCAATTCAAAGTCTGCTTTCAAACGATCTGAGCAACCTTCCACAGTACTGTATGTTATATGTGGTGTTCACATTGAGGTGCTCTAACTTTATTTTGCATTTACTGACAGTAGTATTCTACAAATGGAGGGAAATCATGTTTGTCACTGTCAAGTTCTGTAGTTCCTGCGTTATGTATTCTCCTGCAGTATGAAAGACCCAGTGGGAGCGCCTGGCCGAGGCAGTGACTGGTGTGCTCTGGGAGATCCCAATCTACCCAAGGGGGAACTCACTTAGTGCTCAGCTAAAGTGCAATGCACACTTATCAGTTTTTGGGTTCACGGTGGAGAGCAGTTCATTCACATTATGTCACAGCCACTAATTCTGAAATGGCTGTCCGAGAGAAACTGGCCCGAGTCAAGGCAATTATTTTCACTTCTAAAGTGCATGGTCCATGCCATCCTTCTGATTAATAAATCCGCTCATCAAGACATTTTATTTTTCAAATATGAGACTCGGGTGCAACATTAATATTTGTGCCTGTTTTCAAATTTTACACCAGAAACAACTGATAACAAAAACAATAATGAGCATGCTTACTTCGAGCCTCCATGATCATATCTGTGGGCGCAATGCTGATAAAGCACGCTCTTAGTCTAAACCTAAACCAAAAACTGTCCGCAAGTTCAGGACCAGTTCAGCCCCGAGTGAGCATCCTTTCCTCGAGGCAGAAGAGAATCTCGTGGAGCGCACATAGCACCCCCGACCACGGTCATCTCGGCCACGCGCTTTTAGTATGTCTTTTATATTGAAGGAGATTGAAGATACCACCAAGACCTTTTGGGTGGCCTTTCTGCTGTTATAATTTAATTAGGAGCATGATTTATAGTTCATGTAAAACATATTTACTAAACATGCATCACTGGTTATCTTGTTCCTTCTCCAGGTGCTGCTATCCAGCTCTACGTCACAGCCATGAAGTGGCCATGGGGTGAACTATGTACAACTGCTGTCATTAGTACCCGAATCGGCAGAGCCACCTACTAGCTGTGAAGCCCAGTTGCCAGGCAGCAGATACTCGACCAGCAACCAGCCTTTGTCGCTCTAGTGGGACACGAGAGCGACAAACAGAAACAAACGACAGCTACAAGCCTCCAACCCATTCAGCATGCCCGTGGTGGTACTTTTGGCAGGCGGCGTTTATTCGTTCGGTGCTCGTGAAATAAGCATGAGTGATTCTAAGCCTGCCAAAGATACCCTCGCGTGCATGATGCTTGTGTTTAACCATAGCCTCCTTTATTCTACAAAGCCTGTCAAATCGGGAAAGACTCAGGTTTGAGACTTGTCGTCATTTGTTTCTGTTTGTCGCTGTAGTGGAACTCGGGCATAAGCTAGCACCATGTACTGAACATGAAATAAAAAACCACTGTATCAAACTTGACTTGATTTTGCAGCTTCATTTGCATGCCAACCGCACAATAAATACAGCAGCTCGCGCATGTTTTCAACTTTCATTTTATTGTTTAAGTATTCTGAGAAAATTACTTTAGCAGCTCCATTAATCGTGGGTCACTAAATCCGGAACAAGGTAGCAACCAGTTTTTTTCTGCACACAGCACCAAAAATTGGAGATGTTTGACTATATCATATGCTACAAAAAACATCCTTTGAATGACAACATAGACTTCCTTGGGAGAAGTCTGTAAATTCCCCGTATAGCCAAGATTGAATGACCAGAGAACTCCCACCCTGGCCCACACTGCATTTACACCGTTTTGCCAAGCTTGACTGACCACTGAACTGCCAGTGTGGCCCAGGATGCATTTAGACCGTTTTGCCAAGCTTGGCTGACCACTGAACTGCCAGCCTGGCCCAGGCTTGTTTTACACCGTTTAGCCAAGCTTGGCTGTACAAGGAACCCCCACTGAACTGCCGGGCCGGCTAGCCAGGCTGGGGCTAGCTTGCCCCTTGGAGCAAAACGGTGCTTGGGCCAGGGAAACTTTCCCCGGCTGCCCAAGCAGGCTCAAGCTTGAGCCGGTGAATTGTGCTGCTTGGGAGTAATAGTACAATATGTATGTATCGCTCCTCAGAAAACGATTCATGTCATCTTTTCTTGGTTAACGCCATCTGGGGTGAAAGGGAAGGAAGGGGGATGGAAAAAGGTAGCCACATATGCTTCGCCAGCCCTCATAGACGGAGAAACTCTAATAGATTCCACTATGTGTTTTCTATGAGAGTTTCCCATATTCGGGAGGGCCCATCCTTCGTATGATGTGGGCCTCGTTTCCTCTTCGGGAGAGCTTATGCCATGCTTCGCGATATCGCGAGACCCCGGCCCAGTCCCTTACGAAGTGCGAACATATCGCCAGGGCCCTACAGTGTTCAATGTTGGGGGCGATTCATAGGTCGTCTGGGTCCGTAGGTCTGCAAAACCTTGTCTGCCAGAAAGGAGTGATTATGGGTGATAGCCGTCTTGGTCTGATGGCGCCTGAGAATCACCTGTTCCCACCGGCTCTAGCCCGGTGAAATTGGGTGAGCATCTGGTGGGAGGAGGGAGATTAGCCTGAGTTTGCAGGCTAACAGATCATCTCTCTATGCCTCGTCTGAGACCGCTCCATGCCGGGCCTATCTTTTTGCGGTTCAAGGAGCCGCGAGTGAGTGGGTACATCCGTACTGCTGCGCAATCGCGGTGTTCTTCAACCTTTTGTTTCCCGGATTGCCTTCATCACTCGAGATCCAGTCTATGACGACTCGGTTATTTCACGAAGCTCCGAATTTGAAGTGTGACGCCGCCCTGCCAATAGAAAAGTGTGCATTTTCTGAAGGCTTCTGGCGAATCGGTGCACATGAGTGATTTGGGTCGCTGGTGACTGTTTGTGGCTTCCCTGGCCACCTGTAATATGGCCAGCCGCTTTGCCGTCTTCGGGATGCTCGCCTTGTGTGTTTCCCCTCTCCTCGTTTGACCGCGGGTAGGATGGTCCCGACTCTCAAGGGATGCACGTTCAGGCTCGTTTGTGTCCGCGTCGGTTTAAGGGACGTCAGTGTCATCTCTGACTTGATGAAGCTTCTTTATGTGATCCTCGCTACTGTATTGGCGCTCCTTTGTCTGGTCTTTGCCTTGGTTCGTGGAGATCGGCTTGCTTGTAGAGACGTCCTCGTTTTCCATGGCGACTTTTGCGTCACCACGATTGTCCTTTTCAATTTTACGCAGGATAAGAACAATGGTTGCGGTACACACAACAAAAAAACTAAAACCACATTCCACTGTGTGGGCTCGAGCTCGTCGCTCCAACTCCTATTTTGGTCACGCAAGAACTTGGACACAAATTTATTTCCTACGCTTCGCGCATCGTGAATAATCGCCTTCGGCTTCTCGAACCAATAATAATCAAGCAATTTTTGTTTGTTGCCCCCACGCCTGAAGCAGCGTGGCTGTTCGATCTTGTCTCCACGACAAATTTGGTTGCACGTCAAAATACCCCTAGGTTTTCTGAATAAATCATCAATCCTTCGGTGGGGTGTGCTATACTTAGTTTCACCTTCAGTCCGAGCGCAGTGGATGCTACGCGCCGTCCCTGCCAATCCAGCGCCGGGGCAGTATCGCGTGATCTCAAGCTCCGTGTGTCGCTCCGCCCAACCACAAGGTCACGTGATACTTTCCCGGCGCTGGATTGGCTGGGATGGCTCGTAGCGTCCGCTGCGCTCGGACTGAAGGTGAAACGAAGGATAGACGCTCTGCGTTGGTTTGGCATGTAAACGCAAAAGAATAAGGTTCCTTAAAACAGGGCCAGCTTGCTCGAACTAAGGCACCCTAGCTCGAATCATTGTCTGAGACGAGACTGTCTGAAAGAAAGCACTGCCAAAGCTAGCGCATGAGCGGAGTGGCGCGTGAAGTCGCGTCTCAAATGCTCACGCGCCCCATGTTTGGCAGGCTTTCTTTCCTTCAAACGGTCTCATCTCAGACGCTGGTTCGAGCAAGCCGGCGCTGATGTTTCAAGGCACATTTATTGGTTTTTCCTCGCCAACACTCCTAAGCTGACAGTGTGGTGGAAGCTACGTACTTGCTGGACCAGTCACCTGTCATTCTTGCCACACGTGATCACACTCTGGGTGAAGCGATAACAGGCAGTCGATTGATTCGTCCGATGAGCATATAGTTTACATCGCATTGTCAGCTTAGGGGTGAATCCGAGTGTAGGTAAAATGTCATAGACATTTATGCGCGCTCACAGTCAACTGACGACTGGGTGTTGTTTTCCTATCACGCAACCAGCGGAGTGAACAAACTGATACCCGGCACCACCGCGGGGGGATATGATACATGTATGCCCTTACTCAGTTTGTTTTGCTTTATTGCAAAATGGCTGCGACGGCTTAAAAGAACACTTCCTTACCGTGGAATAATGCCTTGTGTTTCGGCGCGTCTTCATGTGAATAGAATCAGCTCCCAGTGTGTTTTAACGCGATGGCGTTAATGAGCTCGTGTCGCAGAAAAGCTGACGTCGGTGGCGTGACGCGAAAGTCCGGGATTGGTCGACAGGGTGATGACGTCACAGCCACATGACCTCGCGCGGAAATTTCAAACAACCCACAACGCTCACGTAAAAAGTGACGTCACGCGTGGAATGAAAGTGATAAAAAAATTACACGTAATGCGAATTAAAAATCGCCGCATGTCTCAAAGGATTTCACTTTATGAAGTAATTCATTTTCTACGAAGAAAAATTTGAAGAATTTTAGGCGGGATTTGGACCCACGTCCTTTCGGTTGCGCGCCAGCACGCTATTCATTACGCCACGTAAGGCAGCTTGCACGGCTTGGGAACGAAGAGTGTTGTGTCATGAGAACTAGGTCGTTGTGTGACTCAAGAGCGTGAGAAGCGAATGAGAAGGCGATGCGAACGGGGCCCGATTACGCAATCGCGTTCCACTCTTAAAAGCGAAGCTTAAGCGTCCTCCAAGTTTCTCTTTTTTGCGTCATTGCCGTGCAACCTTAAGCAGAACGCGACATTCTACATGCTTTAAAAAGAAAAAGATAGAGATTAGTTTTGTGTTTTGGTGGAATGAGTTTTCTGCAAACTAGCAAGGTCCCAGGCCCCAACGGGGCGTGTGTTTGTGAACTAGTCTTCTTACGCTGTGCTGGGCTTTCTAGAGCGGCGTGTCAGTCTTGTACCTGGTCTGAGGTGCGAATAACGATTTGTAGCCTTGTTCGCATGATAGACCCTCATTACAAATCGGACCGCCAGGCGTTCAATTTTTCCACTGAACTATTCAAATTTTACACTGTGCATCGACATGCTTATACATCATATAAAGGGCAGTTTGATACTCTCGACATCCATTCCACGATGTTCTGTGCGTCTTGACAACCCCCTTCGTCCAATTTCCCAATATATTCAAAATGGCGTTTTAAATCATATGCATGGAACAAATAGAATTGGCGAATTTTCTTAATAACCATTTTGAATAGTGTTACTTACAGCCAGCGCCAACACAGATTAAAGGGGTACTAAAGTGAATTCTTACCCTACTGAAAAAAACCGTATACTTTTAGTACGGGTCCTACCCGTTTGGGTCATATGGTGTTATGGACATACAGGTCCCGTATTCAGTCGGGTCGGGTCGACCCGACTGAACCATGCTGTCTGTGGTTGGGTTGACCCGACCGTAGACACGGGTCGACCCGACCGTAGACGCGGGTAGACCCGACCGTAGACGCGGGTCGACCCCACCGTAGACACGGGTTGACCTGACCGTAGACACTGGTCGACCTGACTGTAGACATGGGTTGACCCGACTGTAGACACGGGTCAACCCGACCTACGACACGGGTCGACCTGACTGTAGACACAGGTCAACCCGACTATAGACACAGGTCGACCTACGTAAACCAGCAGATATGGGTGCCATGCAATTCCTGTTCACAAAAGGTTAGCATCCCGAGACAGTACCACCTAGATAGGCAAGTCCCCCAGACCACTTTCATACCATCCTCACAGCGAGATTGGGTATGAGTGCTGTGACAGTGTTTGGGTTACACTTGTGTTCAATCAGCGCGTCGAGGGTGGGACTCGGGCCCAGTCATCGTGTCAGCGTAATCCGACTTTGATGACATTTCATTAAGGAAGAGGAGGTGATGCAGACACTTATTATCTAGGCAGTGTTGCTCGAGGCCCCCAGCATGCAAAAAAAGCACTCTAGAAAGAATGACTCTAAAGCAGGTGAGTTGACATATATATATTGAATACTTTAGATACCCTAGATCGAAGGTTCCTCAGAACTCAAGTTTTCTATTAATATCCTGCAGTTGCTCGCCGATGTATTTGTTCATGAGAACCCTCCTCTTCTTCGGTGACTTATCCGAGGATGTCTGCGTGATGTACAGCTGGAAGGCATCTGAAAATGGGTATGACAAGGCAATCAGTTACATGTACCAGGTTCAACCGACCCAACAGTTACGACATGTTAAGTGTTTGAACTACTGCAGAACCAAGCAAATTCTTTTGGAGGAAACACTGCTAAAAAGATGTATGTTTCAGGAAAACGTAACAATTAATATACTAGTTGTGATTCTTTTTTTTTTTTTTGGGGGGGGGGGTTATAGGTGGCACAGCAAACAAATCGTGACCTACCCGATATAAAAGTGCATATGCACAACCAATGTTTCAGACAGCTTGAAAGTTTGATTTCTCTGAGAAAATTGTCGCGAGCGATCAGTGGGAAACACCACCGAGAAGCAGCCATTTTGGATTCTATGTTGGCTGCACATGGATTGGCTTGGTTTGGCAGCGCTACGTAAATACTGCTAAGTCCTACTGCTAGGTGACGCTGTACGGCTTTTTTCTCTTCAGCTGCACGTCACTATCATCATCATTATTGTTTCCATTTTGCTCTGTTCATTCGTCATTGCAGTCATGGACTTGCGCCTCCCATCTCGATCTTGTCTCGGTGAATTGTGTTTTCGAACTACGCTGGCTTGGACATCATGGCCCCATCTGTTCCTCCGTTGCCGCCATGTGTCGCTGATTCCTATGTCCCACTAGAGCGACAGACAGAAACAAAAGACAGCGACAAGCCTCAAACCCATGCAGCATGCTCGCGATGGTACCTTTGGCAGGCGTTTAGTCGTTCGATGCTCGTGAAGTAAGCACTAGCGGTTGGAAGCCCGCCAAAGTTACGCTCGCGTGCGTGATGCTAGTGTTTGAGCATAGCCTCCTTTATTACACAAAGCATCTCAAATCGTGAAAGACTGGTTTGAGGCTTGTCGCTGTCATTTGTTTCGGTTTGTCGCTCCAGTGGGACACGGGCATAAGAAGCGCAGAAAGTACTCGACCATAACGCTAGAAAAGAAGGCAGCGATTCTCAAACTAACAGAAAGTTCTCGAACGCAAACGGAGGCGAAACCTAAAACAGGGCGTGAAGGCGTAACCTGAAGCAAGGAACTATTTACAGCTTTTATAGGCCCGCTTAGACGTAATAAAGAAAAGTTTTTTAATCTGCTGATTTTTCAGACTGCTCTTTTATTCGGACGTTTTTTCAGTCCCTGCGAAGTCCAAAAAATCAGTCAAAGACTCTAATATTCAATCTAATTTTAATTCCATTTCATACGTCTTTCACTCGGAATAAGCACTACAAGTGCCTGGAAAACAATTTAATGATTACGAGTAAAAAGAATTAGCAGGGATTCCCTCATGAGTTCCTACTTTCAAGTAATAAATAAAGGATCTAAGGGCACCTCTGTAGTAAATTGTAGCATGGTGTGTCAAAAAACAACTTGTTCCGTGCATTTCAAGCCCAATAGATTTCTCCGACGAATACGGTATATCCTAGGAAAATTATCAGTTGAGATGAGCAATTCTAGTTTTTTCGATGAAAACTAATGAAAGTTTGATGTTCATAAAATAACTATTGAGACCAAGTTTTAGCAGTGGTCAACCATGAGCCATGTCATAGAAATGCCTGCAAATAAGTGGCAGAGTTTGGTGTGTTGGGAGTAGAGGAAAAGCACTTACTGCCCACGGCCGCCAGCTTATTCGGGGTCAGCGCTCGCTTCGCAACTGACCCCTTGAGCCGCCTACATGCCTGTCCAGTCACACTTCGGCGCTGCAGGTTTGCAGCGCCAAAAACAACCTTCGTTGCTTCTTTGCAAAACATCGAGTCCCCCCGGGCACCCAAGATGTACTTCAGTTTGCTTGTGGCGACCATGATCCCGTGACCAAGGTGGGTCTGAAAGTACGAATAACAATGTGTTATTCTACACAAGCAGTTATAATGGCCACAATACAAACATACTCTTGCTGGTAATGGGCTAATAAAATGCATGGAGCTGCTCCAATGTTGCAATTGCAGCAAACATAATGCAAGCTGGCCGTGTTTAATATGCCCAATTTAACGCTCCGTACTATTGGGTCCAAATAAAATTCAAACGGCAGAGCACATGGCTTTCGATACATGCTGCAACAGCTGGTGGCTCCCTAACTCATGAAAATGTGCCGTGGACTGCAGGGACTATGATAGCTTCAGTAATGTGTTGAAAGATCTGTCACTACTGCCATTGTCAGAACATGTGGAAGTTCCTTATTCAGCAAGCGCAAACACCCACAACATTTCTTTTTCCTAGCTTGCACAGCTTTTTTTATATGCTTCACAATATCCTAATACAGTACTAATAGCAAAAACAGTGTGACATGCGAGACAGAAGAGCAAGGGGTAATGCAGGATGAGTGTTATGTTGACTACCAACTGCAGTATATTACTCAGAAAAATACTCTACATTGGCTCATACATACATCAGTTCTCTGAGCTCGTCCCCTCTGTCCTTTCCTGTTCTTCTGTCTCACATGACTCACTGGGATTGCAGAACGTAGGTCTGCCAATTTGCATAATCCACAAATATATAAATAAAATGCAGTAACTTGAGCGGGCCTCGCATTTATTGAATGCTGAATAAACAGGATTGAAGATCTACCCCTTCACTGTTGCACATATTTAGGTGCTGAATTGATATTACAAATACCTAGTCAATGACAGACCCTGTCTGCCTTCTTGGTAGCGGACGGCATAAGAGCCCGGCAGGCACATTTATATTTCTGAAGTAATCTACCACAAATCCATCCTGGTAAAGTTTAATTTTAGTTTGCCAACTTTTAATGATTGAATTCCTAACAAATCTTGCCAAAGAGAGATCTTAATTTAACTATTGAGCAGCTATTGAGAACTGTCCTGGTAGCCAGGCTAGTTCCTCTCACGGATTTCCAATAGAAGGCATAGTCAACAAAAGAAGCACAACTTAAACCTCATGAAAACAAAACAGTGTGCATAATTAACAACCTAAATTGCATGTAAAATAAGTTGAAAACAAAACCATTTCAAGATGAAGAAAGTCCAATATTGACTACACTATTTGTTATTAGAAAATACAAATTTTCTCAGTCCAATACTCCAATTTTTACTCCTTTGGAACTCAATTTGGTACTCTGTTTAGTATTCCAATACTAAACAGAGTACCAATCTGCTCTATCTGATAAAAGTATAAATGCAAAATTTTGAAACCTTCACGATGCCACCGATACCACCCTTGCTCATACAGAAATGCTTACTGTAACCTCACTAGAAAAAAAATAACAGACTTAAAAAAAACCACTTGCTTATGAGTTTTATAAAGAAAAAGTGACCACCAAAAGTGGCAAGTAAGACCATAAAATGGAAGGTTTTCCTCACAAGTCAATTGCTTGGATGCATTCTAGCACAACGGTTTAGAATTTGCTTCGCTCAACGGGATGTTCCCACCTTCTCGTCCTCTCACCAGCTTGCTGTTTCCGTGCCAGCGACTGTATTCGCCACAAATATCATTTATAACAAAAAATCTACAGACCATCGAGTCAATCAATTATTGTTTCTATATGTTACGTTTGCGACACGAATGAGAAGCATGGAAGCGGTCACAGCAAAAGCACACACCCCAAACATGCAAAAAAGAAAAGAAAATATTATGCCAAATGTTTGTTCAATTTTTGTATAGTACTTGTCGCTTTCGCCAGAAATTAGATGATAGGTGAACACATGCCAGCAGGCCCTTATGTATGTTTATATACCATGATGAGGCCCTGTAAAAACGCCGACCCAAATAAACATCATGATTAACTATCACCAGCTCGCCTACGCACCCACTGTCTCTGCATTACTGATACATATAGCAGACATGGCGAACTCGCGCCTGCGAAAGTATGTGGGAATTTGCTATAAACTTCCCTACCACGGGTACCACAGCCGAATGCAGATGCAACGCATTCGCGCTTCACGGTGCGATATACATACAAGAACTCGGCCACTAGAAACTCAAATGTCACAGTAACCAATATCGCACACAAAAATCGCAGGCAAAAAAAATGCGGGAACGAATTAGGAATATGCATGTCATGGAAAAAGATACCCCACATATTGAGGATACTGTAGAGTCGCATGTCACAATACGATAAGCACAAGAGAACCCGCGGCGGGCACGTTTATCGCGCACCGATACCGCAGATCACGCAGTAGAGTTGATTAAAAAAACGAGATATGTGATTTCTCGGGGTTGGGCGTTTGTACGAGACTTTACGGTATATGCAATTTAATGCGTGTGTGTGGTATTTCGAATACACGCAACCATGCTCAACGCCACTGTGAAAAAAGAAAAAGCAAAGAAAGGAAGAAGAAAAGTAAGGAATGACGACGAAACGATGCTTCGAGGTGTCGTTTCGTTGACTGTCAGAGTACCGATGAGTACTCTGACAAAGCGACCTACGCATGTTGCATTTTCGGAGATCAGACCTACACTCCGCTGACACAACAACATTGGTATGGTGGTTTCATAACAATAGGGACTTTTAGCAAACCTTCATCGTGTTCCGCATTACCAGAGCCTTTGAAGCATGCTTTCAAGCGCTTGCCTCACGGTCACGGTATCGATTTGCTAAAAGTCCCTATTGGTTCAGAATCACCTAAACAAACATAACACGATAAACTACTGTGGCCAATAAAAAAAAGAACTCCAACAACTTTAACAAGAAAAAATTTGTTTTGGTCTGTTTTGGCGCAACATGTGCGCTTGGGAGCAGGTTGGCACAGCTAAAGTGGATTGGCGCACCATGGCGCAGCACTTCTACCCCGCTTCCTTTATTGTGGAGCGCAAGTTTGTCTGCTTCTTTTACGAGGGTTATGGTGACGTCAAAACGCCGAGCTCTGATTAATGGATAGTGGGTAGACATCAAAGCAGCTGCCTTGAGGTCTACCCACTATCCTTCAGATCAGAGCCAATCGGAGCTTGGCATTCTGATGTCACCACAACCCCTGCAAAGCATACCCATACTTTGCAGGGATTGTGGCGTAACAAGCATACCCATGCTTTCGTGGGCTGGTCTGTGTTGAAAAGGGACAATAAATATTTGTTTATTAAAAGAAGCAGACAAACTTGCGCTACGCATCATGGTTTGCACCTACAGGCGGCATAACTGCTTCAACACTTACCTCATCATCTACCTCTGCGAAGAGGCCCAAGAATCCATGGGAAGGGGAAGGGGCTTCTGGTGGGCCGTGAACAAGCCCCATTCCTGGAGCCACGGCAGCTGGCAGAGTTGCTGGAGCCCCAGCAGCTGCAGCAGGCTGTGGCAGTGTCGCAGCAGCTGGCGATGCTACAGCAGGCGGTGCCGCAGCAGCTGGCGGGGCTACAGCAGGCGGTGCCGCAGCAGGTGGCAGCACTGCGGCAGGTAGTTGTGCTGGTACACCAGGCAATAGCACTGCACCCGGCAGTCGTGCAGGTGGCAGCACTGCGGCCGGCAGTCGTGCTGCAGCAGCTTGTCCAGCTGTGGGGACAACTGCTGCAGCTGGGGCAACGGCAGTTGGCCCAGTTTGTGTGTCCACTCCACCTCCTTGATTCTTCTCTGAAATTGTATACAATGCACTAATTGTCAGCAGCTCAAATAGCACCCAGGAGAACCAACCTGTTCCCCACCCCATGCGAAACATGTTTCTAGCAGACTGAGCGTACGCAACTAAAGTAAACATGTGCAAGCTTGTTTTCCGGTAGATGGCACGCAAAAGCTGATATAACCTTGTTTAAATGCATCTAGAGACGTCCTCTGCAGCATAATAGCTTAAACTTACCATTTTTAGGGGGGACATGTTAAGAAATTTATTCACTCAAGGAGTTTGTGGGCATTATATTGATGTCTCAAAAGCACATTAAGCCTCAGAAGTAATGTGCACTCTCCACGCATTTATTATTTTCTCGGGACATCAGGTAGGCTTACCCAGGGTGTCTAGCAAATTATCATTTTGAAATTCCCTGACGATTTCAGGTGAAATTCCCTGACCACTGTAGAGGCGGTTAAATATATAAGACCATTACAACACAAGGCACTGAACACTGTGAGGATCATTTTTCAAGGGCTTCATCCAACTTGCATATTCCGAAAGGTTCGGGTTCGTCCAGTTCGGATTAAACCAGCACTTCCTTGCCACCGACATCGTCAGTAAAAAGGCCACTTCCAGAAACACTATGAAAACACGACGCCCAGCCACACACGTCAATAACCAAATGGCAGTATAGCCGCCAGAAGCACACCTTCGGATATTTTCAGCTTAAGGCTTGGATGTAGGATACCAGATTAGAGTCTACGGCTTTTCCATTTGTTGCTAATTCTAGTAGCTCTAACTGGATCTAGCCTAGTGTGGTGCCTCAATCCAATCCAATCCAAGGCTTGGACTAGATTTATCGGCTGTTCCCTTTGCATCGGGTAGCACACGCTACATTGAGTGAGCAGAGCCCGCACTCCACTCTAAGCAAAATTTATTGGCAATTTTTCAGCCCCTAAATTCTCAAGTCTTTCCTGAGGGCACTCGATGGCATCTCCGGCTCATTTTCCCTGACTGGGCTCACTTTTTGACAATATCCCTGATTTTCCCTGACAATTCCCGGTTGCTAAACACCCTGTTACTACAACTGGTGTCCCAGCTGAAACTAGGTGAAAAAAAGCCAATGAAAAGTGGAGAGGATGAGTGCTTGAGTTTCAAAGTAGAGTTCCACTTCACTGATGAACTAGCCTTGGCAATACTCTGACTCTCACCCAGTCTCAGCTGAGACTGGCCATTTTGTGTGCTACCAACTGGGCTGGTAGTAGACTAGCCCAATTTTGCCACCTCATAACAGTAATACAACTTTGTTTAGTAAACCAAATATTATTAAATCCTAAAACCCAGCCAGTGGTTTGTTTCTCACTAGAAAACAATTTCTGCAATCTTAGAAAACTATTTTAATTTACAACACACACAAGTATGTTCCACTCAAGACACACACATGCAGGCACACAACAAAAATGTACCAATCACTCGGTGCTATCAGCATTGTGTTGAATTTCGTCTTCTTCCTCTATGTTGTGTACACATCGACCAAACTTTCTTTTTTTATTTTTTGCCAAGTACAACTCTTTCTTAGATTACACTCCCCCCCCCCCCCCTCGCATAATAAACACACCTCCAATTTTCCACTCTGTGAGTCTCAAACTGCGCCCAACTCAGCTAGCCACCAAGCCCACCAAGCCAATTTTCTTTCACCGCCAAGTGGCCAGGCCAAACTAAGCCAAGCATAGCAATATACGCTCTCATGGCTGCAAGTGCATAGTAACGGAAGTGATGAACAGTGAAACTGAGTAGCGAGCACACCCAATAAAACTGGGGTCGAGGAATCGCCCAGCTTCGGACATGTTTCACCCACCGGATGCATTGATGTCAACTAACTCGTGTTCGTCTGCGGTCCGCTTTCGGACAGTGAAATCATGCAAGTGGTTAGGTAAGAACAATCGCGTCGCTCTCAGTGCGGCGTGAGCTTCGTAGGGTACTTTTCTTTCGGCAAAAGGCACGCCGAAAACGCCCTAAAATGGATTGCAATTTATAGAGCATGATTACTGTTGCACGCCCACAACCAGTCGTGGGTGTGCATCCATCAGTGGAGACGTGCCACAGTACCCTTCCGTGTTATATTGGCATCTAAGAAGACATTCTCACAAAGTTTGTAAAAGCAAAAATTTTACCCCGCGTGATAAACCCAGATATCTTTTTTTTTTTTTGGGGGGGGGGGGGCAGTGTGTTCATTTTTCGAGTAAATACAGTATGTTATAGAAAGGTTGCTAACACATTGTTCATCTAGCTTCAACCCCAATTGTGTCCGCTTCAATAGTTTGTCGCGTGAGGAGGTGGTGAAAGGAGTATCTAGGCATACATTGGCAGGGCTGCAGACGCTCAGCAGACTTAAAAGAAATGTATTGTAATAGGCAAGCACTTTTACCAGTTCACACGAGAAATTGAAACAATTGTGAAAATAGGTGAAAAATGTGTTAGTCGAAGTAATTCATTCTATGCAGCTGGTCGCCTTGTTTTGCTCCTCTCTTTACGAGCACATTTTTTGTGCAACAGCAACAAAGAAGAACAAAGTTTGGTAGATGTGTAAACAACACAGAGAAAGAAGACAACTTGCAACACAGAGTTGATAGTCAGCGCTGAGAAAGTGGTACATTTTTGTTGCTAGCTTACTTTGAAGTAAAGGATCAATTCAACTGAATAATTGATTTTAAAATTTCCCATTACATCTGCTACCTGTTTCAAAATGATACAAATGTAAATGTTGGCCAGCCCACACACATTTTTTCACATGCGTGCGCAAAGCCTACTTGGCCAAACCTGGCCGCTTCACTGGCTTGCCATTCCGCTGGCTTCACGCCATTCCATTTTCTTCCCCAGAGAGTAAAAGGCCGTGATTGGGTTTTTGCATTGTTGCCATCTTGCCATTTCACGTGGTTGCCAACTCTGCACAAACCTCTCAAGCATTGGACCCCTAAAACACCTGAACATATGGTAACCTCCCCATAATGCAAAATATTTTGTCTGACCCAGCACTACCATTGTGTCAACAGGGAGACAATCGCACGCCACTACATGGCAAAAGCACGCCTCATCCTAAGCAGCAGCAGCATCACCAAAATTAGCAGTGCCCAGAAGCTTCTCTTCCAAATGTGTTTAAAAGCTTACCTAAGAGATCCAGTAGTTGTTCTTGGAGACGCCGTTAAATGCCTCTTTCTATGTCGAGCTCGAGCTCCAGGTGGCAGATCCTTTGTTTTTTCGCTTGCAGTTTTCGTACAACTCTGGCATACTCTTCAGCCGTCACTCCACTGCTCGCAGGCTCCGTATTGTCACTAGAGCCTTTTGGAAGCTTTCGCTTTGTCATTCTTTCTTTCAAAACAGGTGCATTGTCCACCTGAAAAATAAAAAAAATGACAAAGATGATTAGCTGGCCAAATAGAGGCATCGGAGCCATATCTGGTACCCAGTGTAACCTTCTAGGCAGCAGGTAGTGGTGTCTGTGTTTGAATGTGTGCCATACCTGAGTGACACAGGCTGTTTTAACCTTGTTTGGGCAAACGGCAGTTAGCGGCCACTAACTGTGGTACGACCAAACTGAATTGAGATGGTGTTACATGGCCATTTGGCTTCCAGTTGAAGGGGTGAAGCCAAAAAGAAACCAACTGCAATGTCCCGCGTTTTTTATATCTATTATAACTGTTCACAATGAATAATCAGACTCCTTATTTTATTTGTGGTGCATAACAAACGATTATCAAGACCCCTAATATAAATAAAAACATGGGCGACATGAGGGAAGCCGCACTGCCATCAACCAGAAACAATGGCAGTGCCTGACGAGTGCAGGCTTTGCCCCGTCCCGTGATATGGCGCAATTGCCCTTTTGCGAAATCCCCCAAGCGCCCCGGCCCGCGCACGAAGAATTGTGGTAGGGACTGTCCCTCGCCTGGCCGCTCTGCCTTGAGATCACGTTGCCTTGTTGCTTGCCTCCTCTGAATCCTCTGTTTTTCAATTCCATTACCTATTTTTATCCATTCCAGTGTATTTTCATTGCTTCTGATTGTTTCTATCCTCTTCTTCACGCGTTATTTCTTGTATATATATAATATTTGTCTTTATTTTGCGTTGTTCGACGGGAGCGCCGACGGACAACACGCCGCTTCATGCGTCGTTCCTGGGGTGAGTACTACCGTTGCTACCGATTCTTATCGCGCTGTTAGCTGTTAATTTCGGTTCATTTGACCCGCGTGCATTCAAGAGGAGCCGTTCATGAACACCCTCGCACATGTCATAGGGGTAGGCAGAGCTCTGAATCAACAATCGCGACGCAAGAACCGAGTGCGCTGTGATTAGGCCGCCCGCGCTTGCTCCGTTGACTCGCACTGTAGCGTATGCCCTTGCGTGCCGCTTACTTAACCAAGATACAGCACGCCGCTTTGTTGCCGTAAACCATTTGTCCCAATGTTTGCGAAGCTGAGGCATATGCAACGCTGCGGCGCAATTCCTTCACAAATGCCGACGGCTCAATGTCGCCGCTTCCGCGACATTGAGCCTCCAAGCAGACTGATCAACCGCCAAGCAGACTGATCGTGAATGCATGCCAAAGGTGCATAGAAGTCGCGACGTTGAACCGTCGGTGCTTGCTAAAGGCTCGCGTTGCTGCGTGCAGTTGTCAGGCACCGAAGCGTTGGGTATGACGAACAGTGTTACGGCTTTGCAGGCATTCGAACAAATGATTTGCGACAACACATCTCTGCACTTGAAAAAGGGCGTTGGCAACGGACAACCGCTTAGCAGATAGATTACGAAGGTGTGCCATAGGCGCATTCAAGCCGCGGCATTGAGCCGTCGGCGCTTGCGAAGGGATTGCGCCGCAGCACGCAGTTGTCAGGCGCCGCAGCATTGCATATGCCTCAGTTTCGCAAACATTCAGAAAATGGTTCGCGGCGACAAAGCGGCGTGCTGTATCTTGTTCAAGTAAGCGGCACTCAAGGGCATACGCTACAGTGCGAGTCAACGGAGCAAGCGCGGGCGTCCTAATCACAGCGCACTCGGTTCTTGCGTCGCGATTGTTGATTCAGAGCTCTGCCTACCCCTATGACATGTGCGAGGGTGTTCATGAACGGCTCCTCTTGACTGCACGCGGGTCAAATGAACCGAAATTAACAGCTAACAGCGCGATAAGAATCGGTAGCAACGGTAGTACTCACCCCAGGAACGACGCATGAAGCGGCGTGTTGTCCGTCGGCACTCCCGTCGAACAACGCAAAATAAAGACAAATATTATATATATACAAGAAATAATGCGTGAAGAAGAGGATAGAAACAATTAGAAGTAATAAAAATACACTGGAATGGATAAAAATAGGTAATGGAATCGAAAAACAGAGGATTCAGAGGAGGCAAGCGACAAGGCAATGCGATCTCAAGGCAGAGCGGCCAGGCGAGGGACAGTCTCTCCCATAATTCCTCGCGACGCACGCAGGCCGGGGCGCTTGGGGGATTTCGCGAAAGAACTATTGATTTCAAACACCCAAGAATACATACAATTACTGTGCGAGGGCTTAAAATTTACCTTACTCATGCTAGAAAGGTGTGCAACCAAGCTGCATACATACCTCGAAGTTCTCATTTAAAATCAGGGGCACTGGGATGTGCTTCCTCCTCAGCTCCTCAAGGAGGTCCTTCAGTGTTTCTGTAAGACAAAATTACAACAGTTCACTTATGTTCTGAAAAATTATATTGCAGGCAACACCTGTGAAACCTCGACCATCAACACAATTTGTTTCACTCCAATTTTCAGCAGCTTCAAGCGAGCAAAATAGTAACATTGTGATCGAAGCAACACAAGCAAGAACAAACTGGCTGTTAGCACTTCCTCTTGCACTAATACTGAATCTCCGCCCAATCGTATCGGGGTTGCAAAACGGGCCCCCAAAGGCGTCGGCCTAGTCTAAAGAGCAGCATTGCACCCGATCAGTGTCGAATGCACCCCCCCCCCCCCCCCCAATCAGTCATCAGAGTCCACCGAGCGTAACGCATGAACCCCCCCCTCAGTGTCACCTTCACGCGGAAGACGACCATGGTTTGTTCTTTTTCAGTTGTCAGTATAGCAAGAATCTTCTACTGTCATACGCATAGGAATGCATGGTGTATGCAGTGACACTTGAAGAGGTCCATGCTGATCCGGGGATCGCTTTGCAGAATTCAAATTGTTAGGCATCCTTGAAGCTCAAATTCTCACAATGGCCTCTTGCTCAGGAATTTGCTACTGCGTATGTCAGCAATGCACTCAGTCAGTCTTGCCTGTGCCTGTTCGTATGATGTCAATAGGGACTATTCACCTGCGGCTCGTGAGTAATGCACCCTGCGTATGTCGCCATCTTTGTGTCTGTGCCAGTCACGTCGCCGCTCTTATACCGGCCGCACTATGCAGCTGTTGCTAGTGTTTCGTGCGGTTTACGGCAAATGTGGTATCATGCATCTGCCACATCAGGGTGCAGTGCAAGCAGCACAGAGAGAATAGCAAGGTCATGGACTTCCTGGGAATGCATACCCGTGAATGCAACAAGACGAGGTCGCTCTCCACAGGAAGAGAACGCAAATGGCTTTCGATTGCTAACTAGAAAGGCCTCTGCACCCAAAATTGGCACTTCATTTCAGGCAAGTGTGGGTGCATTTTGCCGTTACCCAACATTGTCCGCCAGCGAACGAAACCTACTAGCGGCCTAAGTTCAGTGACACTTCTCAAGGGACGCAATTGTGAGTGTTCCTACCTCTGTAGCCACGGCAAAACAAAATTGACAGAAATTTACAACCGGAGGCACACAGTCTTCATCTTTCATCAATCTGGAAAGGCTTTAGACGCTGTTTGCGAGTCCCCCGGCTTCCGCAGAAATGACAACAAACATTACACGCCTTGGCCTCCGGTGAGTCAACCAATAACAGATAGCAGGGTTGGGCGTGTCAAGCGTGCATGAGTTCAGCAGATGCTGATCAGGCTCCTAGTCAGGTTACAGCAATCAAAGAGGCTTGCTGTGGCACCCGTATGACGCAACGAATCGCTCAAAAGAGAACCGGTGCAGACGGCATGCAACGGTTGCTGCATGTCGTCTGCTCCGCGGAAGCTCTTGGACCCACAAATGGCGATCAGTTTTCTGGAATGTGAAGGACTGTATGGCAGTGTTTGCCCACAAAAGAAATTTCTGTCAATGCCAACTTGCCGCCACTAGAGAGATAAAAAAATGCATGTTGGCATTTCGTGGTAAGTGTCACTAAACTTTTTCGGTCGCGAGTAGGCCTAGCTCGCTGATGCGACAAGCAAATCAAGACGAAGTTGGGCAACGGCAAAATGCGCCCGCACTTAGCTGAAACAAAGTTCCGTGAGCCTACCCTGTGCCTGTCAAGGTGGATGTCGAGGTCTTTCATGTTCACAATCAAAAATCAATCGTTTACCTGTGGAAAAAGACAACCTTTTGTCGGATTCGTGGGTGTGCACCCTCAGGAGCTTTGCCATTTCCAACAACAGGGAGTCCTTGACATTGATATTTGTTTTCTGCGTCCGCCCAAAAAATTACCAACCACTGCGTACTGCGACCGACGCAGGAGCAGTATCGGGACTGGCACGGAGACAGATGATGGCATGCGCAGAGTGCACCACTTGCGAGCGGCGGGTGACTAGACCCTATATAGTTTTAGCAGACCATTCCAATAACCCTTATTACAATACACGCTACCCTCCGGCACTTTTGCAAGTGCATCATTCCGTTATTGGAAATCATCACCGGAGAGGAAAAATGGGTTACTAAATCTCCCTAATAAAAGAGAACGGGATTGACCAACACTCATACAGACATACACAATTTTGCATATTTTTAATCAACCCCTACATTACTATTAAAAACAACCCTCACATTAAGGATATGGCGCCAGTGCTCAATTCCGTCGCATCACTTAGGAAGAACACAAATAGTGCCTATTTATTTGTCTCCAGGATACCTGCCACATGGCAGAGGGTATTGAACACAGAAACAAGTATATAAAAAAATAAATAAGTTGAATGCACTGTTAACTTGCTAAAACATTAAGACATATTTGCAGATGTCTATGTTTCGAATATTGCAATCGTGTCTTTACCTATTTGCTTTTGTATACAGTGCCCGTGTTTCTTAACTTTTACGTGCCTTTTAGTTTTAATTACATAAATAAGTTAGAAAGCAAGCAAGAAAGTGCCCCGGTGCGTATCTTTAATAAAGTAATCAATGGGGTTCCGTGACTGACCACAAAATTAGCTAGGAGTTTTGTAGCAATAGCAAGAGAAAGTTCAAGAACCGATTCAGTAAACAAGCAGGGTGCGACAACCAAAGCAAGCATGTGAGAAGCCTTGTGTCACCCCTCTATGTTCAGGTTTGTAACCTTGCTGCACAAACCCTATGGCTGTACGGCACGAAATTCGAGCCAATCAACTGTTGGTCGTGCCTTCAGTGTATACACCCCAGATAGCAAGGCCCCCGGCGCCCGGATGCCGTACTTGCAAACATGTATAGAGATTATCCGCGCGCCGACGCAGACATGAAAGAAAGCCTGCGAAGCCTGGGGCGCGACAGCCGAAGACCCAACATCACGTGCCATCCCGCTCGTGCACTAGCTTGGGCCGTGCTTTCACATGCGTGTACTGCAAATGCATGTGTATCCGATGGGCGCCGCCATTTTGTATATGAGCCGTGGTAAGCCAGTGGTAAGTTTCATGCACTGAGATTACAAATCTTGAGTCGGCACGAATAGTGCAATGAAAAAAAAAAAAAAAAAAAAAAAAACTTACCAGAAAGCAGCTGCACACTGGCCTTGTAATACCCTTCGTCGTCGGCGCTGGATTTCCAATACACGTTCTTAAGAACATCCGGGTTAAAATCGCTTGTGTTTTTAGGCGAAAACTTTTTTATCAGCTTTATGCTGACGACAGCCTTGCCACCATCAACAAACGCAACGTACGCATACATCCCGACGACCGGTGTGCAGCAAAGCAGCGTGGCGGAGTAGCGGAGTCAATACGATTCGGGCACGACGGCAACAACGTAACAACAACACGCACCACGAGCGACAACGAAGACGCATAGGATGGCGCGGGGCAGCGCTGCGCGGGGGAGGAGGCGTTGGCCCAAGGGCTTGGCCGCTTGGCTTGAATGAATAGACCATTGATCTCTGTAGTGGTGGTAGCTTGCGTCACCTAGCGGTTTTGCTTAGAATATTTTGCCTTTTTTTAATTTCATAGATTTTGTTTTCAGTACCGTCCCTACTAGAGACCCACCTTTAGTGTTCTAACTCATTGCTTTCTCCTTAGACCTTTTCCACCAATATTCTATCCTCCTACCTAAATCTTTAGAGGTAAATTATCTCCTGGTGAACAAAAAGAGCGGTGCAGAAATGATAATGCCATAACATGAATTTACTCTTTCGAAAGCTTCCGCGCCTTTTCTTTTCTAGCTCAGTCAGTCAACTTGGTTGTATGCGTGCTTAGACAGCCGTTTGCTTTAAAATGGCATTTCGTCAAATGCTCTGCGCAGTACGTCCACGCGGTACTACACAAGACCGCTTAAAGGGGCGATGCAACGATTTTTGTATTTTGCGCAAATACCGCTTAGAACGGATCCCTGACGTTAATGACGTGTGAAACACCCGTTGGTTTTTCACCACAGGCAATCGAAATCGCAGAAAAAAAATAAAGAAAAACGAGCAGAGTTCACCCCCTCAACTCGCAGCCAGAACAAGCGGCCACGTGATCTGGAGCCGATTATATGCCGCCAATATTGATCATAGCCATGCGCGGGTGTTGGCAAGGCACAGGACACGCGCTAAGTTCCAGACATTGTTATGGTTCGGTTGTTGTCGTCATTGCAGCGATTGGACACGGGACACTACCCGAATGCTTCTCGAGCTATCGGTTATCACGAGCCCAAATCGAGTGTCCACGCCATGCTCGGGTCGAATCTATGAGCCGCATTCAAATATCGTCACTGGGCGGTACTGCTACCGCCCAGCTACGTCATCATGTTTTGCGAAGGAGAGATTGAATGAAAACACTCGGTTGTGTCCTCGAAATTACAGCGCAACAAAAGAGTTTTTTGGCCAGTGGCGTTGCGTGCGAGTATCCTAGAGTCCCACTAGTGCCAGTAAGCTCGTGTGAAGTGAAAAATATTCCAATTGAATATTGTTGCACCGCCCCTTTAATAAGCCGAACCCACGCCGGTACTGTGTTCATCGAGATCGAGACACGCGAAGGCGGAGATTGATAGAAGGAACGACCCAGGCAGCGCGAGATTGCGCTGCACGTGTTCTGAACGTTTGCTTGTATCTTACAGATCGGATAGAGCGCGCCCGGCCCAAGGGAATAAGGCCTAAGAGGTCAAAAACACGAAAAGAAGCACATATTGGCAAAACGTGTCCACCCGTGCAACCTTGAGGGGTGTCTGTGTCCATTTGTGTATTTAGTGTGTTAGATTAAAATAATTTGTCATTTTGCTCCCACCAGTACGATACACGCTACTCAGGAAGACGCCGAAATCAGACACGTAGTTTTAGCGCTCGAAACGCAGGCACGTACAGAAAGGCATACAGCCCGCACAACAAGCTTGTGAGGCCCGTATCTGATTAACCTGCCAATAACCTCTGTTAACCGGAGGCGCCTTTGCCCGAAAGCACAATTAGGTTTTCCCAAGTGCTTGTATGCATCATTCGCTTCACTCTTATGATACGAAAAGTCACAATGCATGGTGATGCTGATGCTGATATCAAGGCCTGTTGAAAGTGCCAGCTTTTTTCTTCGTTTATGCCATGCGCGCTAGAAATTAAACGGAACAGACTTCCGCATGGTAGGCCCCAACATATGCTAAACCAGAAAACATACACTAACATGGAGGGAATCTGGCAGTCAAAAACAAGCTTCCAACGCACCTGGCGCTTCTCACACGGCAATTTTGCAGAAAGCCATTGCTCCAGCTCCAATCGCCGGTCACTGCATCTAGAGTTCTGATCAAACCTGAGACCGGATTTCGGTCAGTCTGCATTCCCGTCCCTATGTTACATAAGCGGGCAAATGCAAGCATCGAAAGCTAGCAGTCACAATGGAGGCGTACCAGTTGTCCCTACCGTGGCCGTACCCGATTTAATGGCTTTTGCGAGAAAACCGAACAGTGTTTTTCGCACCGAGAAAATAAACTAGACGTCGCAGGGAGCTCAATCTGCCGGAACGTAGTACTGGTGGTTCGAGCAGGACGCGATGTTTTGCCTGAATAAAGATATAATAAAGAAAAACCGAATTTTTCTGCGAGTCGACGGACACCTAAGCCTAATTTGGGGTAATGTTTCTTTCGGTGAAAATACTTATCACCATGAAAGAATAAGCGAGAATGTATTTCCTTCGCAGAAGCGTTCTTATTGAAATTAACCGGAGACCCGCAGTTCAATTTCAATGTCAAGACGTATATCTGCCAGCTGAACGGAGGACCGACCCGGCGAGCAGCCCACTGAAGTGCACTGGGCCGACCGGGCCTTCATCACCAGCAACATGGGCCCGCACCCTCGCCCGCGGGCTCCATTTCAGCATCATCGTCGTCCTCCCCACCCTTAATCATCATCACTAGACGCGGCACCACGGGCCCAGGCTCTGCGCGTTCCTCCATGGCACGGGCTGTCGCCTTCCCACGGTGCCACGGCTCTCCTGAACCAATAAAGATTACTATTACAATTACTACTTGCTTAAGCGGACGTCGGTCCCATTAGGAACTATCGTTTTTCTTTATCCTTTGATCTATATGTAACGCCATGCTCTCGAAACTTGCGAATCCGAACAGCTAGCGCGTTTCGGCGGGGTTTGAGCTCCCTGTTCGGTTTTCCCGCAAACGCCCTTGCAGCTCACTATTTATTTATTTATTTTAATTTATATTAAAAGCAATATTTACACACACACTACAGCTACGACCCGACATTTCATTGAACGGCGTCTCCGATCTGTACTGCTCACCTAATAAAGCATACATATCGAAAATAAAAACAATAAAAAAAAAAATTTCCTTAAACATTTTTTTATTCACTAAGATTTAAGTCCAATTTTAAATACCTATTTAGTTTTTATTATTCAAGTATAGTGCATTAAACAAAAAATAATAAGACAAATTATTCCCTAATCCAATTAAATCCAGTTTCGCCTCCTTGCATGATCGAATCAGTTGGCGAACTACCAACGGCACCAACGGAAAGTTGGCCTACTCATCTCTCGCTCGAATGCGCAGAGCTCTGCGAATGCCAACCTTCTTGCGCGCTGCGGCGAGTCTCCACACTAGTAGTTGAGAATATAGCCGCAGTGTGCAAAAGCCAGAGCGCTTCGAACAATCGGTGTCAAGCTTTGGTATACATAAGCTCTATGTTGTCTGTAGTAAGGAGAGTATTTCACCCACTGGGTTCCACCGTTCCACACGTGGGAAAAGTGTGCATATGGCCCAACGCCTTTTGTAAGCTTTCAGTTCCCTTGTGTCGGCCGAATAAATACCATGGCCACCCCGAACAAACGGAGGAAAAAATATTTGGAATGTGGTGAGCCGTTTCAACTGCCGCGCACGACGCACAACCGTAATTCTGCACGGATTGCCGAGTGCGCCGATACCAGCCAGAGTGGCCACGGCACGAGTGTGAACGAACCTTCGCCATCTACGTCAAGGAACGACCAGCCCACAAATGATGGAGTTCAGAGTGGCCAAGCCGAAGCGGACGGTTTCCTTGAAGAAACATTTGACGGAGAGGACGGCATGGTTGTTGAAGATGAGTATGGCAATCCCGTTGATCAGGGCGACGGCATCAATATGAGACTTGATCACGACAGTCACGCTTCTGACAGTGTGTCGGATGCGCCCGTGTACGATGAAGCTCAGTGTCTCGCGGACAGCTTTGCTGAGTATGGGAATAGCACCTTACCACACTCAACAACAACAAAAGCAGAGGCTGTGGCCCTCATCATGGCCTTCTTGACTTCAGAAAACATGCCCTGGGCTGCGCTAGACAAATTACTGCACCTAGTAAACACACTGTTTGGTGCTGGAAGTGATGTTCTACCACGCAGCAAATACCTTTTTAGGAAGCTCTGGGCAGCTAAGACTGAAAACGTGGTCAGATACCACTATTACTGTAGAGGGTGTGGATCCTCCATTGATGATGCCAGCGAGAGTGAAGCCAGGAAAGTGTGCTCCAAATGTGCCATGACATTCGAGCTTGCCCAGGCCAAAAGCGATGGCTGCTTTTTCATTACAATGAATTTGCACGACCAAATGAGACATATCATCAGTCAGACGAAGCAGGTGCTTCATGAGAATTTGGTGAAGCTCAGAGAAGAAGCTCAGACACCTTCAGATGTCATTCAAGACATTACAAGTGCAGCAGGCTACAGACATTTTCAGCAGAGTGGTCTACATGAATGGACTGACCTCACCATTACTTTCAACACGGATGGCAGCCCTTTGTATAAGTCCTCGAGAGCGTCGGTGTGGCCAGTTCAGTTTATTGTTAATGAACTTCCACCGAGTGAGCGGTTCAACCACTGTGTCTTGGGAGGACTTTGGTTTGGCTCAAGCCACCCGGACACGAGCCTCTTCATGACCAAGTTTGTCGAGGAAGTGACGCCGCTGGGCTTGCTGACTTGGGAACACAACTCCACCGTCTTGTCGTCTAAGGTCCACGCCCTCTGCTGCTGCGTCGACGCACCTGCGCGGGCCGAGGTCCGACACCACGTGCAGTACAATGGGTACTTCGGGTGCACCTGGTGCTTGGCAAGTGGAGAGCACCTGGAGGGTAAGGACTTTGGACTTACTGTAGTCACTTTGTGTCTGTCAGCAAGCCTTTTTTCACTCTTTAGTTTGGGAGGGGGGTTAGGGCTCCCTCCCCTAACCGCCCTCTCAAAAGAGAAATGAACGCGTTTTATATTGAAATACAGGTTGAGGTTTGGTAGTCCTGTGCTACCGCTACCTTACGTACAGTTCCACTGCTTTTGACTCAGGTAGATTGAAAGTAGTTCGAGTTTTGTTTATTGCTCTGAACACGAGTTCCCCCCCCCCCCCCCCCCCTTGTGGTTCTTTGGAGTTTAGTGGTTTTGTTTGCGGCTCTTAGGCTGGGTCATCCTGGCCACCCCTGCAATAGACCATTCCAGAAATTCGCAGTGCGTGCCCCCGTCGGATTCCCGATGCATTGCGCCAATCCGATCATGATCCCATGTACTGCGTGTGAAAGAATCCCCTTGAATACAAGAAGTGGTTCGTTTCGGCTTAGCGTTTTGTAATTTCAGGACGTAAAAAAAAGAAAAAGAAAAAGAGGAACGATAACAAAACAGGATCTGTGCTTTTTTATAGATTCTCAGCTTAAACCAATGCGCTCATCAGTTCGTTTAAGGTTTGTTGCCGACATCTGCAGGAAATTGAGACAAGTTTCTCAAAGCAAGTAATGCAATCTTAAATCATGTTGAAGCTGCGGTAATTGTGTATGCTCTAGATTACCTAATGGTGAATTTCACTCGTAGATCCGGAGCGCTTTCCAAAATCCGCGAGGGGGGCGAAATTCTGCTCCGTGGGGCCCGCTCTGAATTGACGAGGGGAATATAAACTTGCATTTTTTGAGTGACCTCCCCCACACCTCTCCCCACCGCTTCCCCCTCCGCCATTCAAAATGGCCTCTGCTCGAACTTGACAAGCCCACCAATGCCTCAGCCGACTGATCTTTCCGACGATCAGTGACGACTGCCACTGCTTAGC
This sequence comes from Ixodes scapularis, assembly GCF_016920785.2. Classification (NCBI taxonomy): domain Eukaryota; kingdom Metazoa; phylum Arthropoda; class Arachnida; order Ixodida; family Ixodidae; genus Ixodes; species Ixodes scapularis. The sequence continues at coordinate 190,942,306 of NW_024609835.1, read as the reverse complement.
TGCAGAAATAACACCCGGCATAAGCTGGGCGAAATATATGTACCACGGCGCCCATGTCACAAATAACAAAGACGTCCGCGTTCGGCACTGTCACATACCTTTCGGCCGCCTCGAAGCGGCAGGGCACGGACAGCGATTGCCAGCGGTGGAGTTCAGATTTCTGGTACGATTTTAATAAACACAGAGGTAACAAACCATCACTTGCACGGTCGTTGCCTAATTTCTTCTTGCTTTATTGTTTGGGAAAACGCCAGCGGAGTGCAATGTAAAAAGGTAAACAATCATTGGCTGCAGAATGAACAGGCCTAACCTTGCGTCTGCCTCCGGCTTTTCCGTCGTTCCTTTTCTCGTTCTTCCTCTCATGATCACAGATGTCAGCGCTTACGATTTACCACGCTCCACGGTCACGGCTTTGTATCCCTGATCTACGCGAGGTAGAGACGTTCGAGCCGTCACAATCCCGCGTAAACAACCGACGCACCCGAACAGGTCCAACTCGACGACTCGACCGTGGTCCAACCGGCCCGCCGACCTCTCCAATCTCGCCACGCATGCGCACTGCCGATTTTGAAGGAAATCAGTGGGCCGCTCTGTCAACTTCCGGAAATATCTATGAAATCCCGCAGAGCAAGTTCGGCGGGGTTTGAGGGCGCTGCCAGAGATCTATGAGCGGAAGATGACCAACTCGAGCCAGATCTGCGAGCGGAATATGCGCGCTCCAAATGGAGCGCTTTTGGAGCGCTCGAGATCTGCGAGCGGAATTCACCTTAAAACCTTATAGCTCCAATTGGGTGCACTGGTTACTTCTATTTGTTGGTAGTTTCAAAGCTGAGACCTGCTAATATTGTTTTGCATTTCTAGGAAGCCTGCGCTATCGGGGCACAACACCTGATGAAGAGAGGACCCCAGAAGGGGTGCGCAGAGACATGCAGCTCGCCTTGCTGTCCGGTGCGTCGGTCAACGGAGTCAAGGGACCTTCCCCCCTCACCGACCTTCCCCACTTCAACCTGGTTTGGGGTTTCTCCGTTGACTACATGCACTGTGTGCTGTTGGGTGTCACCAGGCAGTTCACAGAGTACCTGTTCAGCTCGACCAACTGCCGGGAGAACTACTATATCGGTAAGCTGTCAATATACACTTGCAGTGAATACTGACACAATGATAACAGTGCAGATGAGCTGCCTCAAGCTTACTATAAATGCGCTTGGAGATTTGTAGCTGGATGTCAAGTGACTTGGTCATATATATGTTCCTGATCAAGCATGTATGCAGACAGGCATATGTACAGAACAACAAGGTAGAGGGCCTTAGAGCGAAAAACTGGCAGCTGAAAGGGGGGCGGTGACCCCCAATTGGCCGCTGTCAAGTTGCATATTTTTGACCACTAGACACATGACCTTATAGTTTTATAACTAAAATTTAATGAATTACAGTGTGCAAAAATAATTGCTCATTGATCTTTAATAACAGCACCGACGAGATAAGTCATGTTTCATTTGTTTTAAGTAAAAAATGTGCTTTTGCGACAAAAACTCGGGCAGCTTTGCGTCCCGTTATGCCGTTAGCCGCGATGCTCCATCTTGGGATTTTGTCAAAGCTAGGCCCCGAGCTCTGGGATTAACAGTATTGAAAAAATAGTTCATCATGTTTTTTTTACAGCGATCGCAATACAAATCTCGATCATCTGGTGGGCTAGTTGGTTGATCATATTGTTGAATTAACAGCGCAAATACGACAAGGAAGGATAGACAAGGGAGACAAGGGAGACAAGATAGAGCGCTGAACTAACAACTGACGTTTAATGAAAAAGTGAAAGAGAAAAAAGAATTCAAGAATGCTTTTAAAACATGCATAATAAAAACCCGCAAAAACATATGCTATAGCTTGAGTTGCCTGAAAATGAATTGCTAAGAATACCAAGCTTTAAGTTGCTCGCTTAAATGACTTGTTGAAAACGATCGAGTCCTGGGAGGACGTGAATAGAAACTACGGTAGAAAAAAGAAAGAGGAAGTTTACGTTTAAACTATTCACAGATTCTAAGGATCGTTAAAGATCGCGACTTAAAAATTAAAGTTTTTTTGGTGACAAGGCCACGGACGGCGCGCTTATGCAGGCATCCCCACTGAACAGAATAACCTGTGCCTCGTAGAGCTCGCGAGTTCGTCGTTCCCCGAAACGTTTCAGGATTTTTGTTTTCCTGAACAAGACGGAGCACTGGCAGTCCCTGACATGTACGCAAAGTGGCCTGCTGGCGGCGACTTTAGGGACACGGCATGCTCTCTTAGACGATCGTTGACACACCTTCCTGTCTGACCCACATACACTTTCCCACAACTAAACAATATTTCGTATACGACTGCACATTGGCATTCGACGTATTTTTGTTGATGTTGAACTCCGCACACACCCTGTTGCTTCTGCTTGTTGTTAATTTTCGGACACAACTTCTTTAGTTTGTCCGGTGCAGACAACGCAACTTTGACGTTAAACTTCGTAATCTATCTGCTTAGATAAGAAGCAAGGGGACCCGATGCCAAAGTGTCTGTTCTGCGTCGAGGTCATTGATTTTTCTATCTTGTTAATGATGGCCAGACCAGATGAGGTGACTACAATAAAAGATAGTTAGAGAAGGCAGTTGTAATCAAAACCTTTGCGACACTAATGCATAGGACTGAGTTTGTTCTGGTCTTCTGCTTTATTAACATTACACTTGTCTTGCAGGAAGTCCCTCTGTGGTGGCCACAGTAAACAAGCGGCTGCTGAGTATCCGGCCCCCGCACTCCGTAACTCGCCTTCCTCGGCCTGTCGGCGACAGGAGCTTTTGGAAGGCAAGCGAGTGGAGGCAGTGACTGCTGTTTTACTGCCTACCGTGCACCTTGGGGATATTGGATCAACGCTACTGGAAACATCTCCGCTGCCTAGTGGAGGCGGTCTACATCCTCTTGTTGCAGGAGTTCACTCCAAGACAGCTGGAGCACGCTGGTATGAATTTGTGTTTCATAATATTCAATCTTTTTAAAGGGGTCACATTATGAAACTAGATTTGCCTCAAAATAAATTTTTCCAACATCTTTAATTTATAAACTTCCCTAAGCCTTGCAGCAAAATATTTCATCATTATTTTGCAATTTAAAAAAACATTCTTTAGCATGATCATGCAACACGGGCACTTGTAACCAGATTACATCACTTCAACCTGGCAAGCATGAGGTGTGCTTGTAACCATTTATTTTGTGTTTAAATATAAAATAGAAACAACCAGACCAGACTCCATGCGCATAAACCTCTTTAAAACTGTGTCTTAGTTTTGCTTACAAGCAAGGACTTTGAGCAGATTAATCAGCCTAAAAAAAACAGTTCGCTGTATATACCTCATTTGTAACACCATAAACTATTTAATTTTTGTGATGGGCTGATTTTCAAGAAATTGTCGGTTTAATAAAAATTGAGAAAATTTGGTCACACGAATAAGTTACCCCATGAATATGAACACATTGGGCGCGTTAAGTCGGCGCTCCGGAGCGCGAGAGTTTGGCGCTCCTTTCACTAAACAGACAGGAGTGCCACCGGAGACTGACACTCGAGCGCGCTCTTCGTGCACCGAGAATTTTTCGGAGCGCGAGTGACTTCTTCGCGCTCCGTGACGTCATGTAAACAAACAAGATAACTGCGCTCCTGTTGAGACCGTCGAGACGAAAGGCGTAGCCGGACCGCTGCCCCTTTTCAGTTGATTAGTGCTTAATCTAGCTGGTAAAAACGATTTTATTTGAAAGCCAAGACGGCAATTAGCGTTCCGAAAAAGGTTTGTCCGTGAATCTCGCCTGAAAAAGTAATTCATCTATCAAACGGTAGCGTGCCGATAGCACAGCGACAGAAAAGTTGTCGAGATGTGACATTCGGACCGCTCTGTCCCTTTTATAATGCTTAGCCCAGCGAATAGGTACTTCGATTGGAAAGCTGAAACATCAGTGACCGTTTTGGAAAAGGTTTGTTCGTGCGTCTTTCCTAAAAACAAATTGATCTATCGAACGAGCGTGCCGATAGCTCGGCGACAGAAATGTGATGAAAAGACAGTCAGACGGTCGCCCTGCTTCGAATGCTTAGCCCGGCCGCGACGAATAAAGATACTTAGATTGGAAAGCCGAAATACCAGTTAGCCTTGCGGTAAAGGTTTGTTCATGCATACCGCCTAAAAACGAATTGACGTGCAATCGAACAACGGTGTGCCGGTATCGGCGTAGCTTCCGTCTCGTCGCGAGACGGAACCAGGGAATCTGATAAATTTGAGGGTTTTCCTGCGTCGACGAGCGGGGTCAAGAATGTTGTCTTTTATTGAAATCGGAACAGCATGCATGGTCAGTAAACAGGTCAACCAAGGTAACCTTCCACATATGTGCACGAAGCGAGTTTAAACCTTTCAGGAATATTAAAACGTTCGTAGAAACTTCATAACGTTGCCGTCTCTTTTGCTTTAGACTCTGCCGCTCTACACGGGCCTAATTATTTATCTTCGAAATATTTTCGGCTTCTGCCACCCGTATCCACGGTTGGAAGGAGCTCCTGTGGGCCGTGGCCCGTCGATAGCTTCTGGCCGTTTTCCAAAACTTACTCGATCTAACTCTAGGGTAAAGGTGGTTATCGAAGACCTACCCGCGTCCAGCGTTTGTCTATTTTTGTTGTCACGTGCCATAAAACGCCAGGGAAACTCGGATCTATTCGAGTAGGTTTGGAACGCAGCCTCGGTGTGTCGCGCTCCTGTACGATATGCGCCGTTTAGTTGCTGCGCTCGGAGCATGAAACTCGGAGCGTCGGAGTAGGAGTAAAGGAGCGCCGACTTAACGCGCTCATTGATTGTCACTCCTAATTGCGAAGGCCTATGACTGTGAAATATTTCTCAATGTAGCGCTTTGCAAAATTCATGAATATTGAGCCCACAAAATTAAGTCGTTTAGAGTACACTCTAACAGTGTCACACTCCGTACCTAGCAGATTTATTTCGCCGAAATGTTGTAATTCATGTTTGAAATTGTGTTTGTGCCTCATTCGCTACCACTGTATTCCCCCACTGTTTTGCCATTTCCACAGCTACTTAGTGTAAAGTGTAATAAATAAGCAATTAACATGCATGTTCTTCAAGTTAACTTGAGGATGCGGGCGAGCTGGTTTAAAAATGACATCTTTAAAGGGACTGTGCAATGATTTTTCAGCTTGTTTAGCACTTGCACTCAGACAACCTAGTAACACAGAGAAAAAAATATTTTTCGGCAATTTATATTTTTAAGGTAAATGTGCATACATCGAAATTAAGTGCAAGAAGCAAAAACAAGCAAAAATACACTCTCTGTGGCATCTAAGGTGGTAGGCACAGTGACAGGAGGGATGGGAGCGGACAGACTGGCCAATTGGGTGCAAGTTAGGCTCATGGCCGCCTCTGAAGTTGTGTATGTATCGTCGGCTCAAAGCACTCGAAATGAGCCATTGCTCCTTTATTTTGCTAGGAATGCACCTGAGCTATCCAATTTCAAACTCCGTATTCTTAGTAGGAAGGCGGGGCGTCGGAAGGCCACTGGCGACACTGGCAAAGACTCTAGGCTTGAACCTGCCTCAGAGAAAGTGGAAGACAACAATCATGTTGTCGTTTCTTTAACATTTCAATAAAAATGAACAACTGAAGAATTAAGGCATACCTACTGCATGATGAAAGAGCAATCCAAAAGCCTTTATGTGTACTCTATATTGGACAAAACAGCAGATCTGATCAACGCAATTATCACTGTGCGACGAGAGGTTGCACTAAACATGTTCCTCGTAACAGCACAGCTGGTCACCTCTGCAAAAATGGCACAAGAACTATGAGGGGACGAACCTTGCCTTTTGAAGCAATTGAGGTCAAAGCTGAGGCTGTTCACACAGAAAGGGTACCTGTAGAGTTTGAACACACTCGCGTTCAAACTCTACGGGGAGTTAGCGCCCTTCCGCCCCACATGGAGGTCGGAGGGACGCTAACTCTAGCCTGTAGTGTAGGCCAGCTTGAGTATTGATCGACAGAGTTGTTGCTTTGTCGCTTCCGCGTTCTGGAAATTGCAGCCTCGTATTCTTCTTTCCCTGATCTGGATGCTTGAAGTTGGGACGCGTGGAAACGGTACACAGAATTGCTTTTCTTGTCGCAACGAAGTAATGGAGCCGTCCGGTCCAGCACGAGCGACGGAGAGGCGGCCATGTTAGTTCGAACTTTCTCTGGGGGGAGGCGCTCTTCATTAGGTCTGTTCGATTTGACCAGAAAGTTCTGAACTAGTTCTGCCTGAGTTCAGAGGAGCGCAGGAGTCGTGCAGCGGCGGCGCAGAACCACTGCAGCCGCCGTGCTAAGACTGGCGCTGGGATCGGTTTTCCGAGCGGAAGCAGAGGGTGTCGTCTGCATCCGTTGGCTCTTGTTTCTCCACGCCACGTTGTAGGCTACATTTAATTAGTCGTGGTTTGATGAGACTATTCGTGTTTCCTTAGTTTTAAAGTATAATAACGGAATCTTTTCTGTGAATATTTTTTATCCGAGTGTACTAAAAAGTTTCTGCACGAAATCTGTTTCTGTCTGTATTTTTAACGGCCGTTCAGTTCCTGTCATTTCCATAAGCGTTCGTGTCCTTCACATTCATTTAGCAATAGTAGATTCATTTCAAGTCTCTCAAGTTTCGCATTTCGATGATAGGTTTGCGGCATCAGGATGATTTTGCGTTGGGAGATACTGGCGGCAGCGCGCGGTCGGTAGCGGTCACCTCGAAGACGAAGGCCTGACAAGAGCGTTTTGGCCAATGCAGTTATCGACTGCAACTTTGGCGTCAAGCTGAAGTGTTTATTCTGATTCTCAAGAAAGACCTGCGTGAAACTACCAAGCCAATGCCGATTCTCGGCATTTTTTCTAAACCCGTTAGTGGGCGTCTACAAATACCAGCGGACAAAGCATGCAGTATTATGCTCAGCTATGGGGCATGTGAGGGCCAATGTACTAAATCCCAGACCTCTGCAATGTATCGGAGTCGTCAGTATGCATCCAAGAGCAACTGAAAGCGGGTACTATCAAGAGTGCAATACCTCTCCCGTGTCTGTAAGGAAGAATATCAACATTTTGGATCCCCACATAGCATCAAAAAGAAACAAGTTACGGGAGCCAATATTTCAACACCTACCACAGGGATCCAAACCTACACGAGCAGGTGCCTGAAACTCTTCCAGAATAGCATAATGAATTAAATTCCTACCCTCGGTTATGATCTCAATTCCGCGTCCACCACAGGTACTTTATTATCATAAATGAGAGGAAATGCAACCTCCGTATTGGCATTATAGTTAAACATTGCAGGGACATTTAAGCAGCTGCGAAAAATTGCACCGCAAGGCTCGACCAGAGACGGACAAGGAGTGTCGTCTGCTATCGCTGTCTGCTTTTGTCGTGCGCTTCTGCACGGACGCCGAACTGACTTCGGAGCAGGTGCAAGATTTTGAGGAACTGGGTCTGAACTTGTTCAGAACTGGAATGAATTGAACGCACCAGTGCAGCGGCCGTGCAACTTCCGGTTGAATCGAATGCACCAGTTCCTGCACTGCTGAACTAGTTCAGCCAGTTCAGGCGAATCAAACAGTCCTACTGTTTCTTGGGTCCACAATGTTTAAACTTAATTTATTTGTCTTTTGGTCCCTGTAGCTTCATAAAAACTACCTTCTTAGGACGGCTCCCCCAATCCAGCCTTTTATTTGGCTTCCACAAAGAAACATCTGAACGCTTTGGTCAATCACGAAACGGACACCTCTGCAGACACCAGCCGGCCGCACACATTTAACACCACGAGAGGCCACCGTAGTTTGAAAAGTTTTTTTCAATGTCGAATTAAAATATGATGCCTTAATATTTTGGGGGTTACCCCTTGTTTTCCAATTCTGGCTAGCCAATAGGAAATCCAAATAATGTGAAAAAAGCAGTGGCTGAAATAGCATTGTATGGGCCCTAGAACCCTGGAGAGTGGGGTGAGTGGAAATTCATGTTGTACTGTCCTTTTCTCACCCCACTATTTAAGTTAGGGCTAAAGATGTCATTGATGCCTTTAAAATAAATTAATTGAATATACTAATATGGAGATATTGTGAAAGCTATGTTGAAGTGAGGCACATTGAATAGTTCTTACCCTTGGGTGATCTAACATTTTTACAGTGCAAACCCCAGGTCATTAGGGAGGCAGTCATACTTTACCTTTCCTGTGTGGTTAATGTCAACAGACCCTTTTGTTTCTACGTGTTAGTGTAACGAGCTGTGGCCAGAACAAGCTGTAAGATGTGTAGTAAGGAGATTGGCGCCAGTAGTTATCGTGGAGCTTGCGCTTTTTGTCTGTACCTAGATGATCTGCACATTTTCACATGATGGAAGGTCCTCACAACCCGTTGGCACTTTTGTTTCTGTTTGCTGCTTGTGAAGTACCTTTAAAGGTTTAATTGCACAGCACTATATTATGCAAAACATTTTAAAACGGACAATTTGGATACAATTGCAACAAAACCCAGAGACCTCTCACTTGAATGTGTCTGCCAAGATATGTCTTCAAAAATATATTTGTATATTTTCAGGCCACCTTCTGCAGAAGTTCGTGGCAAGGGTGGAGCGCATACAAGAAAGAGTCCTGCATGACTTACAATGTTCATCAATTGCTCCATCTTCAGAAGGCAGCGGAGCAGATGGGGCCTCTGTGGGCGCATTCAGCATTTGTGTTTGAAAGTGGTAACGGAAGAATAGTCAAGTCTGTAACCGCCGCTAAAGGAGTTCCAATGCAAATTGTGGAAAGAGTTGTTGTCCTTCAGGAACTTCAGCAGGTTCTGTCTTGCATTCCACTTCATGAGGCCACAAAAAAGCTTTGCCAAGACATGCTGGGCTTCAAGAGGGTGGAGAAGTACTGGTACACAGGTGGTGCTTGTATACTGGGCTCTCCCACAGCTGTGGGACGGCTAACGTCAGAGGAAGAAGCTGCACTTGAAGTGGCAGGCATTCCCCTACCTGCCACTGTTCTCGAGTACAAGCGGTTTGTACTAGACAAGATGGTGTACAACAGCGACCAGTACTCAAGAACCAAGAAAAGTGACTCAAGTGTAATTCTGACTAAAACAGGGGAACATTTCAAGATAATGCGCATCTTGCAAGTGAACACTGGTAGTGAAACACAATCTGTGTTGTTGTGCAAAAAGATTGTAGAGGTCGAGGCTGAAGTCAGGCTTCCAAGACACATCAACGAGTGCTTTCTGTCTCGACAAGCGACACTGACCGCCATCGACATTAAGGCTGTGGCCTGCGTGTGCATTTTTATTAACTTTGTACCCGAGGAGACCACCTATGTTTGTGACTTGCCAAATGTTGTAGAACGTGACTGAGCATTCTAAGCCGGCACATTACTACAGATTGTAATTCTGGACAAAGTGCTGCTTAGGAATTCACCAAATGACAAAGTGCAGTTTTGCGTATGACTATTTGGGAAAAGAAGCTAGTGACATAAGTGAAAACATGCTTGTGAACTCATTCAGAGGTTTAGAAGATCATTTAAATTTTTCTTCATTTTAAAGGCAAATATCGGCATCTGTCGTGCATTTACTATCGATTCCTTTCTCTATTTGGTTTTTTGTGGGAACAAAAGAGACAATGTAACGCAACAAAAGTGAAATTAGCTGGTTTCAACAGAGCACCTCAGCTCATGGCCATTAAAGAGCCCCTGAAAAGAAAAAAAGTTTTTTTTGAACAATCTGGTTGGGACACGCGTCTCAAAAAATTAATTTTACACAAAAAAAAAATTAGAGCAATATTGACGACGCGATTTAGTGGGCAGTCACATCCTTTCCACTTGTTTTCTCTCGGCATTTCGGGCGCGTGGAGGAGAGGTTGATCGGCTTTGCCTTCACGACCGACTTGGTCATTCCAGGATGACTCGTGACGTCATGGACTTTGCTTACAGAATTTGAAATAAATCTCGCGCCATCAATATTGCTCTAAAAAATTAATTTTTTTGCCTTGTTTTTATTTTTTGCACGCGTGTCCCAATTAGACTGTTTAAAACAATTTTTTTTTCTTTTCAGGGGTCCTTTAAGACTACATTAGAAAAGATTGTGTTCAATATTAAATTTAAATAGTTTGTCAATGTGTATTATGGAATATGATATGTGTTATGCAATATTTTAATTTGTCTAGTGTTTTAGTATTTCTAAGCTGCAGTGCCAATGCTATTCTACTTTTTATTTAAATAAACTTTTGTATCATGCATTATTACTGTTAAATAGCTTTCCCATTTCCCTGCGGGATTAAGATTCCAAGTTCTTTACGAAATTACTCTCAAAGCGTCTTAAAGAAACACAGGAAAGAAAAATTATATGATATACGTTGGATATATAGTGTCGAGACATTTAGCACCGATTTTCTTTATTTCCTTTCACTCTGAGGCAAACAAAACAGAGACCTGTGATGTCGTAGTGCTGCTGCAGTCAAGATTGTCGTGACTATACTCACTCAAAGTTTCTTGAAATCAGTACCGTCTTTTCTGTGTCCAGATTGGTCATGAAAGTCGCATTGCAAGGATTAATTCTATTACGAATATGTGCCTTAGATGCTCTACGACAGGGGTGGCCAATCTTCGGCTCGCCGCATGCGGCTCTTCATTGGCCAAGTGATCTCGTAATCTGAGGACTCCCAAATTAAAATAGTTGGGACGAAACACTAAGCTTGTTGATGAAAACATTACAATATGAAACAGGCGGCAAACATGACATGAAATACAATGTTGATCAGCTTTTCTAAGTAAGATCTGTTCAGAAGGGAACAAATTAGATGAAAACATCATGTCGATTTTAAAATTCGCTACTTTGCTGCCTTCCCACCTGCTAGGTTGAGGCAGCATCAATTTTGTGTGGCAACTTGTGTGAAATTCCCCTCTACTTAACAGAAAATGAAGGTAGACATTGATCAGATAGGAAACCAAAGCTCCGTGAAACATAGTTCCTGTATGTTTGCTAAACAATCAGTTATTGCAAAGGCCAAGAGAACAATATTCCCTCCTGTCACCCCCCCCCCCCCCTCCCCAGTGCTGCTCTCGAAAAATTGACAATTTTGATTGCGGCTCTTGGACAGTGTAAGTTTGGCGACACCTGCTCTACAACCTTAAAACAACCTCGTGCGTAACGACATGACTGGAAAGCTGGCAGCAAACCTGAGTATCTTATTCTTGAGCAGCATTAAAAATAAAGGAGATTTGGTGCTACAAATATCTTGTGGGGGCAGATTGAACAATAGATGGGTGAGTAAAAATTTCGACAATAAATACCTTTTCTGTGTCTCTTTATAAAGATCTGTGAAATTCCCTTTTTTGTACTTCTGATATATATCTTTTTGTTTTATACAGACTACAATTGCAGACATTCTTAATGCGTGCTCCACTTTTATGTAGATATTTTTATTTCATTGTCCCTAATTTGCTTTAAATTTGTAGAAACCAGGTGTATTAAAACATTTCCGTTTTTCGCGAGTCGCCGGCCTTTTCGCTTCAGTTCTTTGCCGCGGTATCACGAACTGATAAACGGCCACAGCTCTCCCGCTTATCAGTAGAGTTACCGGGTGACCGCCATGACTATCCGGTTCACCGGCTTAGCGCACCGGGCGACCGCTTTGCTTTCCTGGAGTTCCGGTAATGCCCGGTATGACCGGAGCCACAGTCCAATACACCAGTTAGGGCAACCGCTATGAAGCTACCGGGCTCCAGACTAAGTAAACCGGTCCCGGTAAAACACTCCGGGCCGTCGCTATGGCGTCACCGGGACTCCGGACAACGTACACCGGTCCCGGTAAAGCTACTCCGGGCCGCCGCTATGACCGGAGCCACAGTCCGGTACATCAGTTAAGGCAACCGCAATGAGGCTACCGTGGCTCCGGGCTAAGTAAACCGGTCCCGGTAAAGCGCTCCGGGCCGCCGCTATGGCGTCACCGGGACTCCGGACAACGGACACCGGTCCCGGTAAAGCTATTACGGGCCGCCGCTATAATGCTATCGGGCCTCCGGTCTAAATATACCGAACCGGTATGATCCGGTATAACTTCATATGGGTTTTTTCAGTAGGGTAGTTTGCAGTTGACGATGGATATTTTTTGTGAGCATCTTGCCAGGAGCACTGATTTCAATCATGCGTCTAGGACGGACTCCTATTCTCAAGTTCGTCGTCACAGCTGGAGAACATATCAAATGGGTTCAGCAATATAGCATCAACCGTGATGCTGAGCACAAGTAAGCTACTTTTCTAATATTGATTGAAAGGTCAAGGAGTTAACAGACATTTCGAAAAATTACCCAATCATCAAGAAGCATGTTGCTTTTGTAGGTAACGCGCTCTGCATGCTGCCGTCTGGAGCGGTAATTTTGAAACCAAAAGTTTTAAGCAAATGGCACGTTGCCCGCGCGTCCATCAGTGTGTGCACGTCAGAACGCACTGGTGCACGTCGCGTCAAATTACACTGTAGCATGCTCCTTGGGCTTGGACAATTTCGAAAAACTACTATACTTCATATCACGTTATCTGCGAGCGAAGCCAAAGGTACAAGTACAAGCAGGCTGCCTTGAATAATGCTTGCAATTCACAGGCACACGTGCGAAACAGGAACACTCAGAGCGCTGGGCTCGCACTTCTAGCTTTGACTTCGCTCGCGCATAAGGCGATACAAAATATATTTGCAACTTGCGGACGGCCTTGAGGCACACGACTGAGGTGTTTGAAGCATGGTAGGCTTAGGGCTTCTAGGTAGGCTTTGCTTGCTTATTTTTTTTGCCGGCCTAAAAAGAATGCACGCGAAATATAAAAGTACCACGAGACAACACGCCCTCGTGCCGGGATTGGTGGGCGCGTTGTCACGTGGTCGAGCGTCCAACACTTCTTCGCTAGAATAATCTAGTGTGGGTTCGCGTATAGTACCAGCTGAGGTGAATACAGCACTGACTCTACAATAGTAGGTAACACTTCCCTCCAAACCTCGCTTTTCTCCGACCGATAGGCGTTTACGCCTGTGACGCGTGATGAAGCGTTTGCTTTTAAAATGCAGTCGCTGGGTAAAAAGATGAAAGGGTGTGAGGGGGAACGAGCTATAAGAGAGGAGGTTAAGATAGCGGTGGACCGACTCACCGGCGTTTCAGAGTCCGTTCAAGTTTGATCCGCCACGTGGCGTGAAAGTCAGGAACTAGGCCGGCATGTCCCAGAAAGCTGGCCACGCGTCCGGCCTTCGTCAGGATGGCATATATATATACTACCGGCTCTGGACAAATGTGAGTGTGCGACCACCCGCCCGACCAAAGCTCGCAAACGAGCGCTCGCGGCAATGCATTTTTTAGTACTGCATGCAACTACACTTTGTTCATGCCTAAGCTGACAGTGCTTCAAAGATGCATGCATGATACCGAAGATTTAAGACGTTCTGCCAATGCCTAAAATGTCTGTTTCGAAAGGCAGCTTTTGCAGATCGGTTGCTTACCTCCAAATATCATAACGGAAGTAGACGGTGTTACTGAGCACCACCAGCTTTGTCCGTACAACTTCAGGGATCATTTCCGGTCGCCATAAGCTAGCGGGATGGCGAGTGTGGCTGCAGCTTTCGCTGTCGTGTCAGCTTAAAGGTCTATGGAGTGCATCCGCATTCTTTCACTTGAATACAACGTTATATTTCTACAAAGACTACATTAATGTGTGCGTTTGAGAAAAGACGAGTAACGTTTCAGAACATTTCTGAAACATCAAAATTGGTTGTATCGTTTTCTTGATAAGGTACCTTATCCAAAACAAAATAAAACTAATTTTGATGTTTTGAAAAGTGTCTAGCAACACTACTTGCCATTTTCACACGTCTTACTTTTCCCGTACGGACGACAAGAGTGAGTTGAATGTAATTTGAAAGGTAACGAATAATGCAATTCCTTACTTTGAAGTGAAAGTAATTTGTAGCAGTATTTTATGATATTTAAAGTTCGAAAAGTTGTAATTGTAATCCTTTACATTTTTCAAGCGAAGGACACAAGCCTGCTCTTTGACAAACCAACACAGCTATTTATTATATACAGGTCTAGAGTGTATCAGGAGAACGCTTGTATGAGAAATTTTCTTGGGTTCTTCTTCTGAGGGTGCGTTCAATGTTTTGAATTTTTTTAGCTCTTGGGGATCGTGAGGCGACAAGGTTTATTTTGTACGCTACTTTTTTTTCTCTATAGCCAAGTTGTGGCAACCTACGCCACTTGCGTGATCCTATTCTTTCATAAACCGTACCGGTACGTCGTCAGGTGACGTTGAAAGCTGCGCTGTGTAATTCGGGAGCCAGCTGAGCTCACCGACCGTCAACTGCTATATCAGGCTCTCATAATTATTACTTATTCTAGCTCCCTGGGCTCCATTTCACGTCGAGCTAAGTTGTCGGGCTAGGAGTCGCAAGGTATGGGCTTTAATTCCTCTTAATTTGCTTGTAGAACATCATTTTTTGATTTATTTATGATTGGTTAGAATTACGCTAGAGTATTCAGGATTAATGATGATGTTTATTTCCTTTGCACATATTTCACAGCCGGTGCGAAATAGTAATCACACCTACAAATATAGCTGTCAGCTGCTCAAACTAAACTAACTATATTCCTTGCGTAGAAAGGGTGGTTTATTTCTCCCCCTTTCCTGTGGAAAGCGATACATAAAAAAACAGGACGTCGTCTTAGCGACCGCCTCCGCAATGATATCAACATTGCCACCGCCAACTATGAGCACACTGGATTTATCTGTCGTGATTGTGGTTGTTCCCTGCATTTAAACAACTTCACCGTGTTGAGCAAGATCCCACTCACACATAAAAAAATCGAAGCTGAGGACACTGTAAAACTTAATCACAAATATGTTTGCAGCGCTACATAATCTTGTAAAGAAATGGTCGTAACTTTTTAAGGCAGCATCGGAGACTTGCTTCTGCTTGACATTGTGTCACATTGAAATAGCCGAATTCGAAATGTTACAAAATACCGAATGCCAACCAAAGGTTGTCAGTCAGAGCTGAGTGATTTTTTGTTGTAGTGTCCCTAGATTGATAGTATATTGGGCCCGCTGTTTCGTCGATCATCATAAAAAAACTGCAATTTTAACTTTTTTCTGCCGCCTAGCTCTCACGACTCATATATGAATAATTTGTTCTCTGGTGGGACAAGCAAGGTAGAAAATTCAGTTATTTTATCTACACACCTCTTAGTTAAAACCTGAAATAAAAGTGTGCTCTTCTTCTCATTTTAACATTTTTAATTTATTGTGTAACTATCTAGTATAAGCAGAAAGTGATTTTCTGGTTCATTTAATGTATAGCCACTATTAAAGCTGACGAAATGCCCATTTCAGTTCATAGTTTCTTTAATTTATTTTGCACCCATTACAACCTCGCATTTAGCTGACTTCCTTTTGTTTTGGTTAGCAAAATCGAATTTAATTTTATGTGCTATGTAATAAATAATTCCTGTAAAATGTCGGTGTCCGATTGCATGTTGCTCTTCTAATGGGTCGATATTATTGTGTTCGTTCAATTTAGGAATTTCTGTTTGTACGCCTAACGATGTTTCCAAATAGGTAAATAACGAGCCCAACAGACATGACAATGGAAAAGGATGAGAATGGACACGAATTCTGTTGTTACTAAACAGCTGAAAGAAACAGACCCCAGGCCAAAGTTAAAACCCAAGCATAAATCAATATTTAAATATCATTGTTAAGCCACAAGTATTATCAGCAGTATAAATACGATTTCGGAAAACATGCAAATTTAACCTAACATGCAAGCACTTAAAATTTTTGTATTCAGTAATTACATGAGTGTATGTACCAAATATCCTTAAATAAAGTTTAGTGTGAAAAACAATGTCCAACTTTAATATTACTCATTCATTCGTTTAAGTGCCTCAAGCGGCTAGCACTAGCGAGAAAACATGAGCATCAACACCATATTGGTAGGGGAGGAGGACGTAGCAAACGGGTTTGATTGCTGTATGGTGATGACTGGTTTTCTGTTAGGGCTAAAATGTCCCGACAAATGCTGCAACAGTAAATCACCTAAGAGGCATTCGTTCTGTCAGCATGGTTATGTGTAAACAGCTTCAGGGAGATTATACACGAGTAAACCAAAGTGTGTACGTGCACGTCCACAAGACCCCCTTGCCACCATTGTGTTCGAGTGCAGCCAATAATGCCCTCGTTCCATCAGCACACTTACAATTGCGCTTAACAGCAGTTACCGCACTATGCTCTTGGACAGCTTTCAGTGGCTGTGCAATCGAAGCTATGGGAGCCCTTGAGCATGCGCATCCTGAAAACCACAAATGTGTGTACGCGCACTCTTCACTTCTGAAATGGCTGTCCTAGAATATACTGTGCCAAATGTGGTAAAGCGTAACTAAAAGTAAATGCTGTCAATGTAAGTAGGGCAATGGACATGGTCCAGATAGCAGTGAGAAGAGTATAGACAATAATAACAGTGTAACTAATAAAACAAGTATGGCTAGTAAACGATGGATAGCCAATAAATGCCGCATGACAAATAAACGCAGTATTTTTAACAAAAGCACTATAGCTACCTCACCGAGAAAAGGCACCACAAAGGCGTTCGGCCGACGGGGCACGAGCTGACGCTTGACTTGGCGCGCTGCGGGAGGCTGGGTCCGGGCAGGAACGATGGAGCTGGTCTGGACCATGGCGATCTCCAGAGCGGCCGAACATCGAGGTTCGGACCAAGGCCGGCGGGGTCGTTGAGCCTAGCCATACCGGCCTAGTCCGTGATGATCACGGAGTGTTTCTGCAGGGAGTCTAGGGTTATGATCGCCTGCAACAGCTAGCCTACGCAGCTCCGGCGTGGGAAGGACGATCAGCAAGCCTCGACACGGACTCCGACTGCGAGTTCTGGACGACAGGCGTCAACCAGGGTCGGCGGGCTCTGATTTCTGGCTCTCGAGGACTGGGTACTTGCAATTACAGTAAAACAATATTCGCCGTCTTCTCGTTGTGCTGTGTCACTCCTCGGGAGACAAGCGAAGCGCGGACCGATCGGGCGGCGACCATTATACACCGCATATAAATGGCGCATCCAACGTGGGGCCCGGTCGGTATGCCTCTGTTTCTGGTCGTCCCTGGTGAGTCCCACAGATTCAGTGATCGGATGTTTACTAACGCTAGCGGTACCTGGTGAAAAAGTCTGTAGGAATTTGTTGCGACTTGTCTCGCAGCAGAGCTCAGCTCATGTCTCCTCGAGTTCAATACCGAAAGTACTCGAAGGACGAGTGCAGTCTCTAGAGCACCCCAGGATAGCGGTTGGGAGGAGGTGATGCAATCCTGTGTGTGTGTGTGTGTGTGTGTGTGTGTGGGTGGGGGGGGGGGGGACGGGGAGGAGTGATAAGGAGTGCCGGTGAGATCTAAGAAAGTTGTCTTTAGAGGTGGAGGAGAGGCACCGCATGTTTTCTGTAAGACAAAATATCGGCTGGCAGGAGGTGAAGCAGGCAGGACTTCTTTCAGACTTAGGACGCTTAGCAGATAAACCAGAGATCTTGGTTTAAGGTGAAGTAGTCAGCACTGAAGAGCTTGTCGAGGCCCGGAGAGCGGATGGGTGTTAATGATTGGGTGTCGGAAAAATTGTGTGAATAGCAGTTGACTCCGGGCACGCCGGTGAAAGAGTTTGTTAGCGGGTGTCGGAACAATTCCGGGATTGTAATTGGCACCGAAAACGCGGGCGCACGACTTTGTAAACCGGTGTAGAAATATTGCGTAAATTGGAGTTTACACCGGGAACGCTGGTAGGAAAGATAATTTGCACAACGATTTGTATCTTCTGAGCCAAGACTACTTGTTCCTTCGCTTCATCCCAACGCACGACGAAGGGCAAAGGGACGACTATTTGTCAGAGTTATGATTCCTAAAAGGAACTACGTAGTTTATTTATCAGATCTTTTACTACTTCAATCAGGCTGGCCATTGCAGTGGTAGCAAGACTTTTATAATTTATGTCGCGTCCCGACCTGGTCGGGATGAGGCTTGACACGTTTCAGTAGGCTCGCAGATTTCCACCTTGTCTTGAGGCGCGAAAAGATTAAGCGGGCCTGCTCGCTGAGCAGACGCTCCCTCCGTGTGCCGATGAATCGAAAGTGCCTGGATACACGTGGACGGGATGGGACGCTGACGCTCACACCAAGTCGCACACGGTATACGCGGTCATTGCGGAACTCGGGTATGGTATGGCTATGCTGCCGCATGCTTTGGATTCCTTCATTTGCCCAACAGTTCGACTGGACTTAAGTTATAGTTATGGAGTCACGAGGGAACTTCTGTGCAACGCAGGTAGTAGCTTTTGCGCATCGCTAGCTCGGAGGAGAGAGGGCCACTACGAGCTAGAGACACGACCGTCGTACCTTTCTTCTAGGCTTACTGGGCGAGATACAAACGAGTAGTCCGGCTCTTTTCACATTGATGATTTGAAGGGATACTACCGTCACGATGTGAAATATGATAAGCATCAGGTTGCGGTAGAACATAAGAAATACCCTGTTCCTGGTGAACCAGGAGCGAGGTTCGGAATACTGACTCACCGAGGTAGCCGTACGGTACACGACTCTGTTGGCAAGCAATTTTGTAGTAGAGGCCTATTCTACATTCTACCACATTCTGCCATGTCTGTGGCAGTGTGCTTGTTCCTTGTGGAAAGTTTTAACACTTTGTTCTGAAGTAAACGGCTTCCTTTGAAGAACGCCATATACGGCGTCACCCCGAAAGTCTCCGGGAAGGACACAGGGCGCCATTTGTTTTTCCAAGGGTTAAGGGTGGCTGACAATGGTTTAACCTAGCAGGCCCCCCGGGCAGCCGTCCATGGCGACGACGGCAACGACAGTGACCAACCGGCGGAGTGGCGAAAACCAGGAGAGGTTACGTGAGCTCCGTGAGTCCGACGGATGCTGGCAGTTCCACGCCCGCGACGGCATACATACAGATAGGGACAGGTCCGTCAGCGTTAGTGGGTGCAGCTTAGAGCAGGCCCCCTGCAGCATCGTGGTTAATGGGAGAGCGAGCGACGGACCGGAGGCTGGCGACATTGCCTGCCGCGGCTTCACTTGAAGAGCAAGCTGAAACCGCCGCCAAGGAAGGCCGCCACCGCGAATCCCATCCTTCACGTACGCTGTTTTGGGACACTTCAATTATGCCACTTTATTAACGCCAATACATATCTTGGATGTGACGTCATTTGCGGCCGTGCCAATATCTTTCTGCGCCCAGAGAGTTCGCTTTACCGTGTTTGTTCCATACGGGAGAAGTTGTAGTTCGGAAGAAAAGAAAACTAAGTAGCAATCACCATCAGTCCCCACGAATAGCGACCATTAGAAGCTATGTATAGAAGAATCCCGCTCTCCCAACACCTCAGACGGCCCCAAACAGAGCGCTCACCTCTGTCTCTCCGGTCCATCAACGAAAACATCATGGATGACGTAGAAGAAATTTTCTCTGAGGTCCATAAGATCCCGAGTACCCGAAATCTTCCAGTAAGGGCTTTGATGGGGTGAGAGTGAGAGAGACGTGGGTGAAAGAGGACGAGACGGAGGGCTCGTGACAAACCGTCGGCCGACGAGACACGATCTGGTGTTTGAGAAAGCATGCTGCGCGACTCTGGGGCAGCCTGGAACGTTAGAGTGGGTCTGGCCCATGGCGATCCCCTAAGCGGTCCACTAGCGAGGTTCGTACTAGGACCTGTGGGAACGTCGAGCCTAGGCCATACAGGCCTTGCCTATGACGATCCCGGAGTAGTTCCGCAGCGAGACTCGGGCTGTGATAGCCCACGACAGCTAGCCTACACAGCGCTGGCGTGGGAAGCACGATTCGCGGGCCTGGACACGGACTCCGACTGCGAGCTCTGACCGACGGATGACATCCAGGTTAGGTGGACCCCGACTGCCGGCTTTCGAGGCCGGGAAACTGAGAAGTACGGTCAATCATTCGCTCTCTTCTCATTCTGTTGCGTCTCTCCTCGTCAGACTGGCAAGGAGCGGATTGATTAAGCGGCGAATATTATAGAACGACGCCAAAAATCTAACTGGAACTGTTTCTAGAAACCCAAAATCAAAATTACAAACGAAAACAATTATTTCTGGAAACATGAAATCCAGATAAAATACTGATATATTCCCAGTACCATAATCAAGATAGGGAAATATTATACTGTGTTTTTTGTTAGAGCATTGACTGAATTTCTGTTTAATAGTGGCCAACTTTGCCATTTCCTTCAATAAACGTGTAGTGTTTCTACAAGTCTCGCCCCTCCAAAAAAGTTACATATTTATTTTACTTCAAAAGCAAACTACGTTTCGCCGAACGCTCATTGTATGCACAAATTGTGGCTTTAGCGGTTTAAACGAGATGCCAAATTCGAAGAACTTATCGTTATCTTATTCACAATTCTTTGGTTTTCTTTACATTTCCAATTTGGAATCGGATGTCCACTGAGCTCTCAAATGCGTACAATAGCGGAATTGCGCTATTTACCAAAAACTTGCAAACATGGGAAAAAACGGGCCCTATTCAGTGCCATGAAATAGGCAGAAATACTCTCGAAAGTTATGCAGGACTATATTTTTGTGGCTGAAATCCAGACACTAAAATACATTGCTATAAAAATGTCTTTTTTTATGTTTTGATGCACGCCTTAGAGTATAAAAAGAAAAAAAAAGCATGTTCTTGAATGCGAGATTTTGCTTTTAATCCAGCAAGCGAGTTTTCACTGCATGCTGAAGCATAATTTAAGCTCGAATAAAATTTACCGCACAACAGACATCCTGTATTTTGGTTATTAATAGTAAAACAGCGATCTTTTTTTTTTATCGCTTTTCCTCATGCGCGGTTTTATTTTGCCTTCTCTTATCTTTTAGAGACGAAATCCCAGGAACATCTAAATCAGGTTTGTGTCTTCCCAAATAACCTAAAAAGGTCACTATGTTTTTAACAAATGCGGACCTTATAACGTCACCGTGGAAGGAAGTTCAAGAAACCCGTATCCTTTTATCTATTAGATCGGCGCACAGACAGCGCCTTCAAAGTTTGGAATTCAAAAAAATATTCATATGCTTTAAGTGTGTGAAAAAATTTATGAACTGTTGCAGAATAAAGAAAGGACTCATGTGCAATCACAGAGAAAACACGTCATAGTGTGAAACATGGTCGTGACCGTCTGCGTCAACGTCAACAATTAGTTTAAAACTGTAAGATAATACATCAGACCTAATGGTATCCCGATACCAAGAATGCACCTGAAAATGTATTTCACTACAGAAATACAAATACAGTTGAGAATATGTATCGCGATGCAGAATAATAAATGCCTAATGTATTTTTGAAATACAACCACGATGCATTTGTACCGCGATTTTTATCAACCCTGCTATTTACTCATTGAAATTTTCTGAAAGTCATTAATAACTTTTGAATAATATATCGGTTAGCTCGCCCTCTTTGGAATCAGGTTGTGACCGCTAGAGATACATTTGGGCGAAGCTTCAGCGTTCGACGAGGGTAGCCTATTTCTTCTGTAAAAAATACGACGTAAATTTTTCTCTTTTTTTATTTTTGAGCGGGGAGGAGGCATTTTATATATATATTTATTCAATGAATAAATCAGTGAATTTTATATACATCATCAGGAAGTGATGTGGCCTGCAGAGGCGAAAAGTCAAAGCCGTTTTGACTTGACAAGGCCTCTGCAGACTTACTATTTGCATAATGGAACAAAAACAACAGCAACCAGGTAAAGCCAAACAACAGTGGCATGGGGTGGCAATAAAGAGAAAAACACTCATATCTTCAACACTTATATACTGTATATTACTGCTAGAGGAAGGTTTTTGTCTGTATACATAAAGAGCGACAGCATTTAGTGACTGCATGTATGCAGGAGACAATATATATTAAGCGTATGTATTTAACACTTACAAAGCCAGTTTTTTTTATTTGTTAAATTAAAGTTATCTAATTTCATTTATATGTAGGCTTTAAATGTTTCAAAAATTAAGGTTTTTAACTTATTTAGGAGAGACGGAAGATTATAGTTTAACATTTGTAACCCATAGTTCTCTCATTTTAATGGAATTTTCCAGCGCTCCCTTTCTCTAAGGTCAAGAGGTTTGAAAATGGAAGTTACATCTGCAGTACAAGTAAAAAACGGTTCATTACATCGAATGGCGGATCTATGTAGTGTGAGGAGACTATACTCATATAAATCAAGGATAGATGTTAACTGCAGCTCTTTGAATATAGGAGTGGTGTGTGCGTCAAAAAACACATTCCGTATTATGCGAAAAGCCTTTTTTGAAGGACATGTTATTTATTTAGGTTGTACATAGTAAACGCTAGGATTCGACTTTTACATGCAGCGATTCTATAAAATGACTAGACAACACAGGTTCTGGTAACTGTTTATTTTATAGGGCACCAAAAATCAGCACGTTGAAACAAAAGGAGAGCTAGTAAAAGAAAACAAATAACTCAAACTCTACGTCGCGAAGGTGAGCTGGATTTCCGATTTAAGTAAAAAGAAACCCTGGATTCAATGCAAGTCCGTGCACCCTCGCAAAAAGAAATGCAATGGCTCTACTGGAAATTTCAGAAGTGCAAAACGTCAACTACTGCTTTGGGCGTCAGTCACATCGTCAAAAGGCACTGAATGTAACTAGTGTTAACAGGCAGGAAGCAGTTTATCACATGAGTTGTGAAGTAAAACGAAACACTTTTAGGGTGGTGCAATTAAGTATTTACATGATTGTACATGACTCTTTGTTCGTATATACGACAAAATACTACACATAAAAAAAGAGGCAAACGAATACACGAAGAGTTCAGCAATTAACTGCGGAAACTTTTGCGTCGTTGAGAACGTGTTTTAGGAGATTTGTTTTAGTCGAAGTGAATTAGGGTGCTTAATTTTGAGGTTTTGTTTGTAGATAAACAGTAGGAAATGTGCTTAAGGAGAACTACACTTTTTCGGATTGCTTCTACACGTTGTTGTTTTATATATAAAATGCGCGTTTGCCTAAAAATAACACTGATGCAAGCTTTTGAGTGGAAATGCTCTGATAGACCATCGTTTTTGTCAAGTGTAAATATATAAATAAAACAGCGCAAACGAACACAAGGACAAGAAAAAAAGAGACAGACACAGTGCTGACTGACGACTTACTCTCTTCATTGTCTTCTTAAAACACATCAACGCAAGAAGACAACGAAAAAGAAAAGAATACCACATTTAGGACATCTTCGCTGTCATGTGCCATCCAAAAAAGTTCTAACAGAAAGTACCATTACAAAACTAAATAAAAAGAAATTAATTAGTATAGAGAAATAAAGAACTGTGCATCGTTTCCCTACTATTTCTCTAATATTTATTTTGATTTTTAATGTTTTTGTTTGTTTTTGTACTTTCTGCTAGGAGTATTTTGGACGGCACACGCCAGTGAAGATGTCCTACTTGTGGGATTTTTCTTTTTTTCCCCCTTGTCTTCTTATGATGACGTGTTTTAAAAAGACAAAAAAGGTAAGTCGTGAGTCAGCGCTGATTGTGTGCCCTTCCTTCTAAATGTCCTTGTGTTCGTTTGCGCGGTTTTAATTATATGTTTACAATGCACCACCGACTAGTCCGCCTACAAACGTTACTTAGTTAATTGGCCTTTCTAGGCGCCCCCAAGAATCTTTCCGAACCCCGAAGCGACGGCCGTGATAGCTGCGGTTCCCAGCCACTACTGTGCGAGCGGCGGCCATGTATGAGGCGGTGCTCGCACTGCGATTTCGTGTTTTTCTAGAATGAACGCCAACGTATTTAAGCATAAACAAACACTAACAGACGTGCCGATGAATACATTGAAAGTTGGAGATTTAAAATTTTATTTTTCTTTTTGTTTACCAGGAAAACGAGAGCGCGAGAAATGCTAGTATATCATCAACATCTTGTATTTAAACGTTATACTTCCATGCCTGAATGATTTCTCTTTAGTTTATCGATGTAATCGCTTATTTTGCCACAGCGTCTCTAGATAGACCAGCAGAGGCAACAAAGCAGTTTAGCGTTAGATTTTCACTAATATAGGGCTACATGCTTCGAATCACAGAATCACTTAAGGGCAAGGCTACATATTTATTTTAACATAATCACCGGTCTGAATACGTTGCCTCATTTGTTGACAATAAATAATAAACACTCATACGAAGGCCGACACGATTCAAGCTATAAATAATTCAGTGAAGTTTATAGCCATGTCGCTTCATTTACATTTATATTTGAATTGTTGCATATTCCACAACTTACAAACTTAATAAACACATGGAAAACTCACTGGGCCCATGTGGGACACGCGGACCAAATGGAGACCACATATTTTCCCAGATACTTCTGCTGAGTATCTACTACTTGAAAGTCTTTATTAACTAAATAAAGGGCCGGCGTGTCGACTAATTATAGCTTTGTTGAACCAGCGGTCGGCGATCGTAGGTATACTGTCGTACGCATTGCTTAAAAACCTGTGGCATAAGTCATTTGGCCCATTCTCGCAACGATTCTATTCTTGGAGTGTTGCGTAAGAGCATAAAACATTTTTAGAACCCTTCTAAGGAGGTGTGGTGTAGTGTGCCATCAATAATCTAGCTGGCACGAAACGTTCATGGCGGGGCAGCGTTGTTTTGTAAGATGGATCTCTAACCTTCGCCACTTGGTGTGTTTTCACAATAGAGAGTTAAAGAGCAAAAACAAGGTATGTGCGCTCGTGCTAACGTTGCGTGCTACACGCTGCGCATGCGGGTAAATGCCTCGCGGCAACAAAAGACCGCCGTTTGGGCTTTGCACAAGCAGAGTGGAACACGCAACGCTAAAGCAAACGCACAGTGCTTCCCTTTGCGGGAATGAGCAAATCGAAAATTCACTAATCTCGCGTTCTCACGCACAAACGTTGCTCTCGCTGTGTACGAAGGCTCTAGCCAACGCAGTCTAGTATCCGGAGGGAAGGAGCTCCCATGTTACTTTTTATTTCAGCGTTTCTTCCCCGATAAGTTTCAGGGAAGGTGAAGCGACCGCATCGGATTGGGGTATTGGTCTCCTGGCCCCGCTATCGATCATCGGCCAAATGATAGATGCGCCGCGTGGGCGGTGCCAGTGCAGGTCACCAAAACTTTCACTGTCGCCGACGGCGGGTAGCTGTCGATTTCTCCCAACCATGTATATCGCTATTTTGCAGCGTTTATACACTGCGGGCGTTTGTCGTTTGACATTCTCGTCGTTCTTTCCGCCTTTCTCGGCACCTTCCAGGCGCTCCCCGGCCCCCTCCGGAGTAAGCGTGGTTATGCTGACAACGAAGTCCCATTATTTTTTGGTTATTATTACTTTTTTGCCTCGTGTTGACAGAGTTTTTTTTTACTATTAGGGTGCCCTATTTCTGGTAGGGCTTCTAGCTCCGTGTGGTGCCTAAGAAGGATTGACCAGGAATCAGCCTTGCTTGATTGATATATGGGTTCCATCAACGTTCGGGAACAAAAAAACTAGTTGTAATCAAACTGTTTTTTTTTTTGTATTTTTATTAGTTTTACTGGAAGCGATTGGAGCAATTTTCGCTTTCAGGCCACTACCCCACCCCGGCTGTCAGAGAACATTCGAATCGTTCAGGCAATGCATTTCCAAAGGAGGTTTCTCGAAGGATTGAAAGAGTGAGGAAGACAAATTCATCGTTCACTGGGTGAAAGTATGAAAGTTTGAGCAATTTCACGCTGAATGTGCTCAAAAAGAGGCGATATGAAGATAAGAATAAGTTGAAAATGGCGTTATAGGACGACTGAAAAGAAAAGGTTTAAATACTCATTTTTATAAAACATGCACATATAAAATGCTGGTAGCATATTGACAGAAATGCTGGCTTTCCACATTAAATTGAATGAATAAAACTCGGAGGAAAAGCGGTTGCCCTGTGCTTGTCCTACCTGGTTTATTATTTAAATCTTATGTATTTCTGTTCAACCCGCTCGCCTTTATCAGTACTAGCCTTGAAATCTTTTTCTTTTTTTTTTCACATTTCGGAATACAAATTGTTACTTGAGTCGCGTATAGTAAATAGTAATTTGTTGGACTCCCGTGTACTGTGTACGATGACTTCGCTTCATTACGTATAATTGGTGAAAAATAACGCAAATCGATTTGGCAGAATTAACCATCTACCAAGGAGCTAGTCGCGATGTTCGGTCGAGCTTTTAGACACAAAAAACAGTCCATGCGTGAATACATTGTTGGTTATCTGGCCTGTCTAGTGCCTACGTTCGCTATGCGCCCTAGAAAGAAATCTCAAAACACGCTGTTGTGCTTTTTTAGCGATAAATATCCCCATAATATTGCTTCACTAAGTGAAAGTCAGATGGGTCGCTCGAATCTTACACATCGAGAAGCTATTCTACATAAAAGAAATGCGCTCCTTTTTGAATATTGTGAGTGGTGAAAATGTTTTGCTAGATGCTGTTTCTTTGGTTCTGTGAAGTGTTAACCAATGTACACAGCGCCACACAGATCGATACTCGGGCACCTTCCTCCCTCGACTAAAAGCGGATTACGCCGGAGCGTTACAACACGGCTCCAGGCTCGCTATGACTAAAGGGCTGTCCCAAAAGAACACTCAAGATTACATGTTTTAAATATTTTGATTCAAGGCATATGCCGTACTCCGGTCCGCTTTCGGACGCTTTTCTTTCCTGGGGAAGGTTCCCCTCCAATTGCGTCCTTTGCCGAGATTTATAGCGTGCTCATCACGTTGGTGCCGTCAGTCACTCGCACGCTCCCCTGCTTGTCTTCAAGGCCTCCGCTGTTGCCGTCAGTCCCCTAATCTTTCTAAACCGAGAAATTGAAAGATACGACAGGAAAGAGGCGAAGAGGTCTACAAAACTTTACAAGGCAGTATGTGTCGAGTTTTTTGCATGGTTTCTCTCAAACTCCAAGTTTCATCGCAAGAAAGTTCAATATGAAACAGTGTTCACGTGTGATTATAAGCTGACCAAACTGACGCATTTCGTAAGTAAGCGACCCGAGTGTCCAATGTAAAACAGAGATGGTTCGGTTGGTTGTTTCAAAGGCGATGTTTATGACATTCTACTGGCGTGCGTGTAACTAAACGTTTAAATGGGCATAAGAGAGCAGTGAAAATTACTTTAAAAACTCCGAAATAGCGAAGACCCTGGACAAATATGATATCTGCGAGGCGGCATAGGATGGTACCGGTGGCTTGTTCAAAAACGCAATTAGGTAAAAACAGTTTTAAAGAAATATATTAGGACTGCTTTAGAAAAAAAAAAAACGACATGAGACTGAATGTAGTAACAAACATCTGTTTGCGGGTGTAAAAAAGAAGAAAGGTGCAACGATTTTTAGTTGTCAGTATGCTCTAGTTACCTTGTTTTGTGTGAGGGGCCGGGAAGTGTTACCACCCAAGCAGCACACAATATTTGAGCGATATTCGCCTCGGGTAAAGGAAGTCGTGCAAGGATTGCCAATTTTTCTGTTGTATCGGGAAAGTTGTGGCGTACCATGTTGATTCTGCCGATGTCGACAGAAAATCCGTTATATTGCGGCGACGCAACCATGGTATGTATAGTACACGAACCGAGTTTCTTCCTGAATATCGTTTTTGAATCGGCAATAACTGCACAGTATTAGGCATTTTCGGCCGATTCGAAAATGATATTGAAAGAAAGCCGGTGCTATTTTGACACGGCCGATGTCCACAGAATATTTGTTATATTGCACCGACGCAAAGCCGGTAACGACGATTGCACGAATATTGTTTTTTTTTTCCTTCCAAAAAGATAACTTGAAAAGGGAAAGGAAAGAACGGGACGACACGACTGAGAGAGGAGGAAAAATAAGAGGGAGAGGAATCCCAAACTTTTTAGGTCATCCTCACTTGACCATACTCGCTGGCGCCTTGGAAAGCAAACTTGGAAAGGAAGAGGGAGAGAGACAGTTTGGACGTACCCGTCTTTGGTTAATCCTTCGAAACAGGGCGCCTGGGCCCAACGCAAGATCCAGTTAGTGCGTGGGCCCGGGCGCGGGTATGGCATGTGTGCGTGTTGCAAGGCGAGAGGCAACGGGCGGTGACTCATGGCAATCGCGACAATCTTCGGACAGGGCGGCCCCCCCGCCCCCCCCCCCCCGCACACACACACACACATTTTGTACGTGACAATCAGCTGGCCTTTTGTCCCTCACCACGAGCAAGAAAGGAACCACGTTGCCCAAGCAAACGGAAACAGAAACAGGCCTGGGACATTTCAGCAGAGCCTCCGACTGGAAAGATTTCAAGTTCTCCTTACCTTTTCTGCGGGGAAAATGGATGACCCCGGAGGGGAACAAAAAGGAAGGAAGAACGAGGCCAGGTTCTGGGCGTACGAAACGGTGCGGAGACCAGGAGGCAGATTTTTCCTCGAACGGGACGGCCTGGAGGCAGCGAGACATCGACGGGCAGAGGGGATATTGAGGAAACCATAATTTCCAACGCCGTGGGAACTCGACGCGGCTTTACCGAGACGACCAGATCTTCTAGTGCTTGCCGGATAGTTTTTTTTTTCTTTTCTCTTAATACCACGCCATTTACGCGGATTCGCGGAACAAGTCCTGTTACGGGTTGAGTGACATGTGTGGCAACTTGGCAACTAGTCAACGATGACTCTGGTCATTATCGATAGACGCCTCTCTCGACAAAAACACTTCTTGGAGTTCGTTTTCAAACGTTTTCGTGGCCTGATAGAGCGGGACGTATGGATACGAGAGACAGGTGAGAAACAATTTATTTATGGGTTTTCTTGGTCATGTAGGACGCAAGGGAAGCGCTGCTGTCGATTTTTTTTTAATCTTGTGATATAATGGAATCTTCTTCTTCGTCGTTATCCGCGTGCTGTTGCGTCGACATTTGTAGATATGCGTGGTAATATTCTAGTTTTTATTGGAAGGTGAATAACAGGTTTGTGATTATTGGAAGTGCGTTGTTGGTGCTTATGCGTATATTTATACTACTGCTACATATTGCCTTTACCGCGTTTATACTAGAATCTTAACTGTATTAAGGTAACAGTATTATTGTATTCAAAATAAGTTATTGTAGATTCAAATAATTGTCTACTGAGCTGGTTTTATTTTTCTGAGAGATTACACAAGAATAACGACATTAAAACTACGAGGAATGTTCCTGCGTCCTAACCGGGCGCTGCTCGCAAGGCGTCTGGCCTCTTCTCCTCTCTCCTCTCTTGCCGTGGGGGCGAGTTGAGTTGTTTAGTCTACCCTCATGGAGGTCTGGCCGTCTGGCCCACAAACTGGCCCCCGAGCTGGTGTCGGGTATCTCCGGTGCGTGCCAGCCTCTTCCGCGGCTCGAGGGAGCGTGTTGCGGGGAAGACGATGCTTTCGCTGCCAGCCTCTACATCACACTCCCCCTAGTGGCACAGAACGCAGAAAGGTGGCACGAGCAGGAGAATTTGAAGTTTATGGTTCACGCAGGGAGAGTTGAAGCCTGTCCGGGTAGTGAACTCGCCGTCCGGAGCGCGTGGTTCTTTCCGGCCTTTTCGAGATAGGGAGCTCTCTCTGGTCTTGCGTGGGTAGAGAAGCCGGTGAAGAACAAGGCGAAGAATTTGTAGCTGGTGGAAGGATGGGGAGGGGGAAATCGGCGTCGGACGCAGTGTTTACAAAGGCGGGCTTCAGGCGGTCGGTGGCGATTACTTGGTTGTTTCCCCTGATTGTGACCGTGAATTGTTTGGGTCTCCGTTTTACGACCTTGTAGGGGCCGTCGTACGGTTGGAGGGGAGTTCGCACCGCGTCATGTCGAACGAACACGTGTGTGCAGGTGTCGAGATGTGTGCTGACGTAATGGTCTCGACGAGCCGTTCGAGGTGGGGTCGCGCGTAGTCCTTCCATGACCTCTTTTAGGCGGGTCACGTAGCTTATTGGGTCGGACAAGTCTCTGTTGCTCGCTGGTGTGAAAAATTCGCCAGGTAATCGGAGTGTGGTGCCCTAGACCAAGTCTGCTGTTGTGCACAAGAGGTCTTCCTTGAGCGCTGTCCTGACACCAAGAAGGACAAAGGGAAAAACGTCAGTCCAGTCGGTGCGCTGGTGTGCTTTCAAGGCTTCCTTCATTTGCCGATGGAACCGCTCGATGATCCCATTGGCAATCGGATGATAGGCGTTGTTTTCGCATGCTTTGATCCGAGCAGGCGCGTCAGTTGAGTGAAGAGTGACGATTCAAACTGGCGTCAGCGATCGGTCGTGATGATGGACGGTACTCCGAAGCGTAAAATCCAAATTGACACAAAAGCGCGAGCGACGGTTTCGGCAGTAATGTCCGAGATGGGAATAGCTTCCGGCCAGCGTGTGAACCTATCTATGCACGTGAGGATGTACCGCTGGCCTTGTGATGGTGGTAGCGGTCCGACAATGTCAACGTGGACGTGGTCGAACCTTGCATCGGGAGTCGCGAAGGTGGAGAGAGGCGTAATGGTATGTCGCTGGATCTTAGCTCGGTGACAGGATATGCACTCTCGAGCCCACTGACGAACATCGCGATTCATGCCGGGCCAAACGAAGCGAGACGTAACGAGATGCTGTGTTCCTCGTATGCCCGGGTGCGATAGCGAGTGCAGTTTCTCGAACACCAGTTTACGGAAGTGTGCGGGAAGAAAGGGACGAGGCGCTCCCGTCGACATGTCGCACCACAGAGTTGCGTCATGCATGGGCAGTGGTACCTCGCGCAGCTCCATCGAGTGCGTAGCTGTGTGCAGTTGGCCGAGCTCGGTGTCTGTTTTCTGAGCAGCAGCACGGGCGGCGAAGTCCAGCACTGGGCGTTCAGCGGCGCCGACGCAGAGGCGTGACAAGGCATCCGCCACCGGGTTGTCGCGGCCGCTCACGTGTCGCACGTCCGTCGTGAACTCCGAGATGTACGACCTTTGGCGAAGCTCACGAGTTGTGTGGGCTTGGCTATCCGACTTCAGCGATCGTAGTGCGAAGGTCAGTGGCTTGTGGTCAGTGAGAATGAAGAAGCTTCTTCCCTCCAAGAGATGGCGAAAGTGGCGAAGCGTCAGATATGCGGCGAGAAGCTCCCGTCCGAAGGTGCTGTATCTGCGCTCGGTGGGTGACAGTGTCTTGGAGAAAAAGGAGATGGGCTTCCAGATGTTGTTTTGCCATTGCTGAAGAACCGCTCCAATCGCAACTTCCGAAGCATCCGTCATGACGCACAGGGGAGCGTTGTCCTCGGGGTACACCAAAAGGGTTGCGTCGGCGATGTCTGCCTTGATTTCGGTGAACATGCGCTCCGCTGTTGCATCCCAGGTGAAAGCGGCTGCATCGCCGTGGCTCTTTTTGAGGAATTCTTGCAGCGGTTGGAGGGTTGTTGCGCAGTGGGGGACAAAACGCCGAAAAAAATTGACGATTCCGGGGAACTCCCTCAGCTGGCGTCGTGTTGACGGTCGAGGAAAGTTCTGGATCACCTCAACCTTCGCGGGAAGTGGACGGATGCCTTGGTGGTCAATGTGGTGTCCCCAGAACTCCAGCTCACCTACACCGAACTGACACTTGGCGGTGTTAATGATGACGCCGTAGCCCTTGAGACGCTCGGACACAGCTTTGAGGTGTTGTTCGTGTTCGGCGGGTGAGGAGCTTGCGATGAGGAGGTCGTCGACATGCACGGCAGAAGGTTAGTCCACGGAGTACTTCGTCAATGAACCTCTGAAGGGTTTGGGCGGCGTTCCGAAGATCGAACGGCATCTGGACGAATTCGTATAGTCCGAATGGCGTGATAATTGTGGTCTTCGGCACGTCTTCCGGGGCGACGGGGATTTGGTGATAAGCGCGTACCAAATCAATCTTTGAAAAGATGCATGCTCCGTCGAGGCTGGATGTTATGTCTTGGATGTGGGGGATCGGATAACAGTCGGGAGCGGTGACGCGGTTTAATGCGCGGTAGTCGCCGCATGGTCTCCAGTCTCTGGCTGTTTTCTTTTGTACAATGTGCAGTGGTGAGGCCCATGAGCTCGACGACGGTCGCACGATGCCCAATCCAAGCCTGTGCCGGAATTCCTGTTGAGCAATTCGCAGCTTGTCAGGGGCGGGACCACGCGGTCGAGCATGGACGGGAGCTCCGGTGGTTTCAATATGGTGAGAAACGCTGTGCTGCACAGGGCGTTCGTCACAGCCAGTGCGCGTCAACTCCGGGAACTCGCGCAAGATGGTTGTGAATTGTGTTGGGGCGTTAGGAATGACATGCGCCGGAGCTGGAGAAGGCACTACGGATGATACGCCCGACACGGAGAGGTTAGTTATTGTGTCGAGGAGACGCCTGCGTCCTATGTCCACCAAGAGTCCGAAGTGTCCGAGGAAGTCCGCACCAATGATGGCTTGTTGCACGTCCGCGACGACGAACACCCAGCGGAAGGTCCGTCGGAGACCGAGATTCAAGGTTAGCGAACGCTCACCGTAGGTGGGAATTGGCGTCCCGTTCACAGCTTGGAGCTGCGAGGTGCTGGACATCCGCTTGTCTTTAGGTGTTGCCGGAAGTATGCTGACCTCGGCACCGGTATCCACGAGGAAGCGGAGCCCGGTGTCGCGGCCGGGACGTAAAAGCGGCGTTGGCGGCTGTCCGGAGTGGCCGAGGTACTTGCCGCCTCTAGTGCTCGCCGTTCCGTTTCCCGTGTAGTGGCAGGGTGTGGTGCACTTAGTGGCATTGTCGCCAGAGCGGCGGTGGTACCAGCAGATGTCGGTTCGTGCTGGTGAAGAAGATAGGCGGCGTCGTTGGGACCGCGACTGGCTACGTCCGTGATGTTGCTGCAGGGTCGCGACGGCGGTCGTCAAGCGGGAGATCTCCGCGCGGAGCTGTTGTATCTCGTCTGTAGGAGTTTAGACGGCCGATACAACCGGAGTCGAAATGTCCATCAGCTTGTCGGCGAGCTCTGCCAGCTGTCCAATCCCGTCGTCTTCAACGGACGCCAAGATCATGCGCACGTTGTGGGGATGACGCTGGACGAACAGGTTCCGCAGGAACGAAGCGTCGATTGTAGATGCCTTCTCACCTATCAGCAGCTGCATGCGGCGCAAGAACTGGGTAGGTCTTGGGTTGCCAAAGGCATGGTAGCGCTTTTTTGGACGAGGACAAAAGAAAGAAAGACAAGACAGACACGAGCGCTGACTGCAACTATTTAATCAACATGGAAATGAGGCATATATACACGCTTCGATCCTATCAATCAACCAACCCCAGGCCTAGCCGCCACCTGCATGAACTGCACTTCCTTATCGAAAAGGTGGCGGCTAGGCCTGGGGTTGGTTGATTGATAGGATCGAAGCGTGTATATATGCCTCATTTCCATGTTGATTAAATAGTTGCAGTCAGCGCTCGTGTCTGTCTTGTCTTTCTTTCTTTTGTCCTCGTCCAAAAAAGCGCTACCATGCCTTTGGCAACCCAAGACCAATACCAACTAGCCCAACATACAGCTCTGGGTAGGTCGGCGGTCACCAAGTTGCTCGGTGGTCAGGAATTGTTGTAACCGCCTTTCCTCAGAAGCTGTTGAGCGGCGGATCAGCTGCCGCTTGAGGGTGGCGTAAGCATCCGTGGCTGGTTGCTGGAGGAGCAGGTCGCGTACCTCGGTGGCGATGTCCGGTGGAAGGCTGGCCACGATGTGATGATACTTGGTGCGATCAGCGGTGATCTTTCGAGTCACAAACTGCGCTTCCACTTGGAAAAACCACAGCTCGGGATCCGCAGGCCAGTACGGTGGGAGCTTGAGGGCGACGACGGAGACGCCTTCCGCAGGGGGCGCCGTGGTTGAGGAGTTGGCAGAAGCATTTTCTTCTTCTTGATTCATCGCAGCGCTTGAGGTCGTGTTTTTAGTTTGTCCGGGTCACCAATGTAGATTCAGATAATGTTCTACTGAACTCGTTTTATTTTTCTGAGAGATTACACAAGAATAACGACAATAAAACTACGAGGAATGTTCATGCGTCCTAACCGGGTGCTGCTCGCAAGGCGTCTGGCCTCTTCTCTCTCCTCTCTTGCCGTGGGGGCGACTTGAGTTGTTTCGTCTACTCTCACGGAGGTCTGGCCGTCTGGCCCGCAAACGGGCCCCCGAGCTGGTGTCGGGTATCTCCGGTGCGTGCCAGCCTCCTCCGCGGCTCGAGGGAGCGTGTTGCGGGGAAGACGATGCTGTCGCTGCCAGCCTCTACATTATATTTTGTTCTAAGGCAGCTCAAGCCCATAGGGAGAATTAAATCGGTTGACTGTGAATAGTAAGTTTAGTATCCCTGCCACACGGAAAAGTAATATATTTTCATTAAATTGTATTTAATTTAATCAGTTCGCGGTCTTGAGTGATTATACGAGCGTCGCAAGCTGATTTGTTGACCCCATAATGTCGCTCGATCGAAAATACATTAAATTTGCCATGTGGCCGGGGTATAATGTAAGAATTCAGTGACTCCACGCGATAACAGCCGTTGAGATGATCAAATGTGACACTTGTTTAGCCATGTACGCGTTGACTACGTCTACCTGATTTTTAACAGTGATCTGTTTTGCTGTGTCTAATCACTGCGGGTCTCGCCATTTTGCCGAAGTTTTCGACTTCAAAACAATCACATTTTTCTATAGACATCTTACACGCAAACTTCGTGCCATTTTGTACCGATTATTTAGCGGTGTAATGTTTTTCCCGTGTAATAAAATGTTTTCTAGACCATTTGCTATGTGCAGCATTCATTTTAGCTAATAAGACGCACGTTACGATGGTCGATCCACGCGCGTCGCCTTCGCTTCGTCGCGCGCCCCCGATGGCCTTCCGTTGCGACGTCACGAAAAGAGCGCTACGCTCTTATTTCTAGGAGGTGGTGATTACTGTGCTATTGGGCTGATGTTTGTATCTGCTGTGTATGTGTATGCGCTTGTGGTATGGTTAATGTATCGACATGTGTGTAATAAAGGTGCCAAAATAGCCTGAAGCATAATGGTGGAGTGAGTAAATTATATTTTTGTAGCACATAAAATTGGGCGGTATCTGTATTTCCGTTGCAACTCGAGAAGGTAGGGTGAGGGTAAGACGGGCCGGGGAAAAGGAAGCAGACGGAACGCTAAAGAGGTTTCCCCCTCTCTTCTCTGCAGCGTTCCGTCCGCTTCGTCCTTTCCTGCCCGTCTTACCCTCGCCCTACCATCCAAGTGCTCTGTAGAAATACGTGCGATATCTGGCGGGTGCTCGGACGACACTGCGAGTACAAAATTGATATTCTCGATCCCCGGCGGATACTCAGCCGACGCTCTAAGTACTCTATACATATACGCCCGATATCCAGCAGGTGCTCAGACGACACGCCACTTTGATTGGCATACGCGATGTCCGGTCGGTACTCAGCCGACGCTCCAAGTACTCTATGAATATACTGGCGATATCCGGCGGGTACTCGAATGACCTTAGATTAACACGCGACGTCCGGCGTGAGCTCAGCCGACGCTGCTAGTACTCTGTAGATATACTCGGCGTCCGGTGTGTACTCAGCCTGAGGGTGGGGGTACTCCAGTGATATTGTGCTGGCACTGCCCCACTTTTGAAACAATATTTTCTGGACATCGTGTCCATTTGCCGACAATATTGTGTAGTTACTCACCTAATATTCGTGTGCCGCTTGGGCTACTGCACATCTTAGAATTACCACACACACAGCTCCCAGTTAGCACACAAAGAAAACACGCCGCAGTGAAGTCGGTAACATGTTCAAGAAATTCGCCCAAAGTGCAGTTTTGTCAAGTATCAGGAATGTTCAGTCCGAAATAAAAACAAAAATAAAAAAGAAACGTTTGCCTGAGTGTAAACATTACATATTAATATTTAGGAAACAATGCGGAGCGTGCACAGACCCTACTGAAAAAAATATTTGAAATGCAAACGAGTGGCAAACTGGTAAATCAAACGGGTACAAACTTGTCGACCCGTTTGGATCAAACGTGATTATGGGATACGGGTAGCCGTTTGAAACGGTACCCGCTCGAAACGGCACCCATCTGATACAGGTGCCCGTTCGACCTTGCACGTGACCACACGTTTGAACGTGCCATTCGAATCGGGAAATTATGCGCTAGCCCTAAACGGGGATCGTCTGGTAGGTGTGTTATCTTAAACTTATTTAAGACGTTCCGAAACTCATAAACCTATTCATAACATGGAGGAAACACGTAGAACAAATGTGCTCACGTAGGTGCTTGCAAATGGACAGGAAAACAGTCACAAAAGATTGTTTTCAATTCTCCTCAAAGTTTATTACGTCTTCTCTAGACAAGTACAAACGTGCAAGCGATCTGTGAAATGTGAGAGGCACTCTAAGCTTTTATACAACTGAGAAGATAGCAAACCAAACAAGAACCGAGGTAAATCTAGAGTATGAAGGCAGACTTTCGGGAAATTATTCGCCCGGCTGCCGCGAGAATAGTGGCTGCATAATTATATAGATAATCTGGAACAGTACGAGTAGAAGACCGGTCAATCGTTGCCAAGAAGTAGTTGTAGTGCACTTACCATAAAAATAGCAGACTTGAAAGATGTAATCCGTGATATTTGTCGACACGGTCAAAGCAGGACAACCACACAAACACAAATGAGAGGGAACGGCTTCTTGGTAGTTTCAACACAATGTGGCGCACAAGCTGTCAGTTGCCGAACCCAACCAAACCGCAAGAATTCCTGACTTCTTTGAAGAATCGCTTGTTGCCGATATAGACGTAGGACTTTTCGAACACTGATAGCTTTGGTGCACATCCAATACGTTGTCGAGAGGCATCCTAATAAGACCGCAGGGTTAGGCGACAGATCGAAGCAGGTGGACGTGCGAAGTTCGAGCTGGAACTGACAAGCAGACAAAGAAAAAAGCGGCTGCTAGGCGCACCCTTCCGGATCTCGATGCTTATCAGCGTGTAGCTCGCGCGTGGCTGCGAGTCACGTGACGGGTGACAAGAGAGGAGGGAGGGGGCGAGGATCACAGGGACAGTCCCTCTCCCTCTCCCCAGGCATTCCAGAAAAATGTGTTTTTGTAACCTCGAAAAAAAAAAAATACGCGCGCGCGCATTTTAGCACGCTCGAACCTTGGAAATGGCGGCGGGGTGGCCAGAAGCGCGGCTTGCGCCCGAGCGAAGAAAGTACTCAGCGCGAGCTCGTAGTTTCACTGCTGCAACGGCGGGCGTGCTCTCGCAATGCTCGACGTGCTACCTTCGCGGCTTCTTGAATTAAAGTGAAACGGAGTCTAGACGTACATTCTTTCACGCGGTCGCGTCTTCTGCGAGAGAGATTCGAGCTGAATAATTAAATTGAGGCAACAAAGATGGACAAAGTTTAAAAGTTCTATCAAAAATATCGGCTCACCAACGCGCGTTTACGTAAAACAACAACAAAAAAAGGTGTTAGTTTTAGTTGCAGTATAAGCGAATATCAGCGCAATTGAAATATAAATATAATTACCTGCATTAGTCGGACGATCTGAAATCGATGAACCGGAGCTCCCAGCCTTCCGGAAACATTGGCTGCCACGGCTGAAACGCTAGGCGTGCCCACGCCGCCGATCTGTACGTTCAGTGTCAAACGGGCTCCGGAGAGCCGTTTGATTAAACCGGTGCAGTTTGCAACGTGGTCACCGGTTTGAGAAAGCGTGCGACAACTTTGCCAAACGAGTCACCCATTTGCCCAGACGAGCGACCCGTTTGCCAAAGGAGTGACCTGTTTGTCCAATTAGGTGACCGCTATGGCTCATACGGGGGATCCCTTTGAGCCGTACTGGCGACCCCTTTGACAAACTGGTGACCGGTATGGTTAAACCGTTACCGGTATGGACCCGTTTATTTTCATATAGGCGCCAAATGGTTTTTTTCAGTAGGGCTAGGTTTGAGTGCGAGAAACAAAGGCCAGTACGAGAATAGACTCTGAGGCGAACGGACGCATCGCGTCGTCGAGCGGGGCGACGAGACCACTGTCGACGGCCTTTCGCCACGTACAGGACGGAGTTCCGCTGTGTGCAAGCGTGTCAGCTGAACGAGTAGGTCCGAGGCCAGGGAACACCGCCCATAGTGAGCCAGCCGACCGTGGGAACTTCCTCCACCTCGGACGGACCGCGCAGAGAGACGTCGT
Source organism: Ixodes scapularis (assembly GCF_016920785.2). Classification (NCBI taxonomy): domain Eukaryota; kingdom Metazoa; phylum Arthropoda; class Arachnida; order Ixodida; family Ixodidae; genus Ixodes; species Ixodes scapularis. The sequence continues at coordinate 190,904,070 of NW_024609835.1, read as the reverse complement.
AAACTATCGAGTCGCCGGATGAGACTTTCCGTACTCGTTGTTACTTCTTTAATTAACATCTTTTGATTCGGTTAATCGTAACACTTTCATTAGTGACTGTGTAAGCCTTTGTGAAGCTTGATCTGGTAGACTATTTTTGTAAGCGTTCTCCCCTATATTACAGAAGCTATTCGTGCAGAGTGTATATATCATAATTAGCTTTCTTCCTACCATTAAAATAAAGCTTCTTTGAGTTTCCGAAATACGTCTCTCTCTGTTTTCATTGGTCAGACTCTATCAGAGCGTGGACCTATCGCTCGGTCAGTGGTGTACCCTTCAACAACTTCACTCCCGATGAGCCCTCTCGTGATTATTTTTTCTTTTTGCCGTGACAAAAACTGGTGTTCGGGACAGGACACGCTGACCACGGTGGAGAGGCTATCATAAAGGGAGAAAAGAGATCGTTGATCGCGATAGTGTTTAGCTAGAAGGACGAGATTCTGGACTGTGGGGAAAACGCCTCAAGTGTAACGTGCCGTGGCCTACGCATGGAGGCGACAGACTTAATCTTGTCCGGAAAGCAGCTAGGGCTCAAAGGAGAGGCCCTAAGAGAATGGGTAGACCGCGAGCGAGAGCTCCTGAGGGAGCGAGCAGAAAGGGAACGAGAGGCAAGCGCGGAAGACAGAAGCGCAGCCAGGGAAGTCGCTCGAGCCCAAGAAGAGGCGGAGTGCCGCCTGATGGAGCTAAAGAAAAGGCTCCAGGAAACGCAGCTAAAGCTGCAAGAGGCCCAGAACACGGCGCCGGTGCCACTCGGTTAGTGACGAGGGGACGCGGCAAACTTTGGGGAAAAGTCCCCAGCGTTGGCTGCCCGTTTTCGATAAAAGGAGGGACGACCTAGACGCCTACCTTTTACGATTGGAGAGGCTTGCCACGGGGCAGCGGTAGCCACGGCAGCAGTGAGCCACCGTGCTTAGCGTTTTTCTGAACGGGGTGGCACCTTACCCCTAACGACTCGGTCGTCTACGATAAAGTAAAAAATTCGCTTGTTAATAGACTCCACCTGACAGCCGAGGGCTTCAGAGAGAAGTTCCGGGACGCAAAACCAGAAAAAGGGGAGGCCGGAACTCAGTTCACCGCATGGTTGACCAGCCTTTTTGACGGGTGGGTTGACCTCTCGGAGACCCCGAAGGAATTTCACAGGTTACGTAACCTGCTGCTCACTGAGCAGTTCATCCGGGGAGTGCCACTAAAAATTGTCCCACTTCCTTCGGGAGCGGAAGGGTAAGGAGATTAGAGATATCGCCGACCTGGCTGATCGTACCTAGAAGCTCAGGAGCAGAAGGCGCCCATCAGAAACAAGGGAAAAATAGGGGTGCGAGTGGAGTTATTCCCGCTGGGCCGAACGGAAGGGCTTCGGGGGGATAGTGATCCTTTAAGAAATTCTTTTTTGTGGCAGGTCAGGGCACATCGCCTCGGAGTGAGGGGGTGGCTGGCGGGCCAACAAGCATAATTCATGCCGCCGATATGGGAGGACCGGACATACGGAAAGCGAGTGCCGGAGCAAGCCCACAAGGAAACCAGATATTTCCTGCTTGTTGACGAACAGAGATTCTCCCAGCGCGACGGAAAATTGTACGCAGGATGGCTATGTGAAGCTGAAGGACGGGACGAGAGTACCGGTAGTAAACGCCGTATCTAACCCCCGATCTCTGCGTAACTAATACGCCGGTTACGTCCGGAAGGCTCCAAGGGAAGACAGTTACCGTGCTAAGGGACACGGGCTGCAATACAGTGGTGGTCCTCAGAAGTTTGATCACTTGAAACGACTTGACAGGAGAGCGGAGCCCTGTCTATTCGGTAGATGGCACCGTGAGGACCCTTCCCGAAGCAAGAGTGCATGCAGACACGCCTTTTTTCACCGGAGAGATAACGGCCGAATACATGGAAAGCCCGCCGTATTACATCATACTCGGAAATATCCCGTGTGTTCGCGCACCGGGAAACCCCGACCTGTCCTGGGACCTGCCGAAGGCCGAGGCCGCGGAGGAGCCGTCCCCGGAGGAGGAGGAAGAGTCACCCGTCACCGCAGCCATGGAAACAAGGAGCCGAAGCGAGAAAAAAAAGGACGAGTGCTCCACTGAGCGTGCCCCTCATCGACGGCGCACCTGAGAAGCCAGATGAACTGGCAGAGAAGCGGAAGCAAGGTCAGAGCCTGAAGAGTTGCTTTGAACGCGGGGGGCAACTCTGAATGGCGAAAAGGCGGCAAAACCTATGAGTACATCGTACAGGACGGATTGTTGTTCCGGATTTTCCGAACACCAGGTGAGCGAGAGTTCCACCGATTGGTGGTGCCCCAGCATCTCCGCGACACTGTCCTGAAGATGGCTCACGATGGAATCTTGGCGGGGCATCAAAGAGAAGAGAACACTACTCACCGCCTTCTTGATGAGTTCTACTGGCCAGGAGTTCAGGGGGACGTAAAGCCGTTTGTCAAGTCGTGCGATTAATGTCAAAAGGTAACCGCTAGATCTTAATGTAGCGGTTTCCTTTCGATTTTTTTTTCCATTTGAGTTGCTCTACGGACGACAAGTGCGAAATCCCCTCTGCCTTCTCAGAGAGCTGTGAACAAACGAGTCCCTGGAACCTGAGCTCCGGACAACGCATCACTAGGTTTTTGAGCTCCGTAATCGCCTCGAGGAGACCTGCCGTGTGGCTTACGAAGAGTTGGAGCGGTCAATCGCCCGCTATAAACAGCACTTGGACAAGCAAGCACGCTGCCGCACACTGGAGGTGGGAGACGGGTTCCTAATCTTGCTGCCAACCAACCAAAACAAACTGCTAATGCAGTGGAAGGGACCCTACTCACTGACCGCAAAGAGGGGCGATCTAGATTACGCCGTGGATCTGGGACACGCAACTAAGCTGTTCCACGTCAATATGTTAAAAAATATGAAGGGAAACGCAAACTGCACCACTACAAGGGAGTCGGTGTGCAGTGGTCACCACCGACGGGGAAGAGGAAAGCGGTATGCCGCTACTGAACCTCCAAAGAAAGGAAGACAGCCGAGACGCCGTGATTGCTCCCGGACTGACCGAGACGCAGAAAGGACAAGCCCAGTGGCTAATTGACGAGTTCGGCGCGGTGTTTCTGACTAATCTGGACGCATTGATTTGGCTGTGCGGGTTCGAGCTCTCCGCACCCGAACCAGTCAACATCAGACAATACCCGCTACCATTCGCGGTGCGAAAAACCATCAAAGAAGAAGTAGAGAAGATGCTGCAAATGGGCATCATCGAGAGATCCAGCTCAGCGTTCAACTCTCCCGTGCTGGTCGTGAAGAAGTCGGACGGCACGCACCGATTGTGTGTGGATTTCCCTGCGGTGAACAACGTGTTGGTCGCTGATGCAGAACAAATCCCGCGGGTCGACACCCTGTTTGCCGACGTGTGGTTGAAGAGCTACTTCACAAAGTTGGATTTCTGCAAGGGGTACTGGCAAATACCCTTAACCGAAGAGTCGAAAGACTAGACCGCTTTCTCCACAGAAACAGGTCCATAGCAGTTCAGCTTTATGCCCTTCGGGATCAAGACGACGCCGGCAATTTTCACGAAAGTCATGCGAAAACTGTTAGACGAAATTCCGGAGGTCAAGTACTACTACAATGACGTTTTGATTGCCACCGAAATGTGGGAGGAACACCTGACGGCGCTCCGACGAGCGTTAGAAAGATTTCAAGCCGCGAAGCTAACCGTGAAACCTACAAAATGTGAGGTGGGGCAGGAGGAGGTGGCCTTTTTGGGGCACCAAGTGGCCAAGGGCCGAATGGCTCCACTTCAGGGGCTTGTGGAGAAGATCTTAGATGCAAGGAGGCCCAAGACCAAGCGTCAGGTGCGTTCGTTTTTGGGGCTGGCAGGCTACTACCTGGAATTTATTTCCGGTTACGCGAAGGTCTCCGCCCCATTGACCGACCTGACCGAAAGGGCGGCAGCAATAGAGTGGAATGGAAGAGCGAACTCGAGGAGGCCTTCAACAAGCTGAAAAGGCTGCTAGCACGCGTTCCGATTCTCAAGCTGTCGGACCTAGAATGGCCTTTTCTCTTGAGGACGGACGCTTCGGATCACAGTGTGGGAGCGGTTTTGCTCCATGAGGACGAAGGGGCATTACACCCGGTCGCATAAGCCAGTAGAAAGCTGCTCCCAAGAGAGGCTGTTTATGCGACAGTCAAAAAGGAGGGGCCGACGTTGGTGTGGGCAATCCGAAAATTTCACATGTGGCAGAAAATTTCACATCTGGCAGAAAATTTCAAATCTGGCAGATATTTCACGTCTGACAGACATTTCACATCTGGTATGGGAAGCCGTTTGTATTGCAGACGGTCCATCACCCACTGCAGTACATTAACAGCAAGCGCCACGCCAATGCCCGCCTTATGCGCTGGAGCCTCCAGTTACAGGAGTACAATTTTCGCATGCACCAGATCAGAGGTAGCGAAAATGTGGGGGCGGACTACCTGAGTCCGCTGCGACTGCTTTCCGAACAGGTTCGCTAAGGTTCATAAAAAGTCAAGGGCGCCTCGGGGACACGTTTCTTTGTGTGTGTGTGTGTATTTGAGTCGTCTTTGAACTGTCTGACAGCTCCAGGGGAGTAGAAGAGGAATTGACGGTTCTGTGATCCTGGTTACCATGTTTCGACATAAGTGGATGTTCGATGAAACTGGGCACATATGTAGCTTGTTCAGTGTAATATACTGACAGTCCTACACATTTGAATTTGCAGAGGAGCTTGAATATTTTTTTCTCATATAGTAACACCATGAGTCCGGTTCAGGAATGGTTCTGTGCTTTCAGTTCTTTATTATTTTTTTTATCTTTTTGTGGCGCGGATCTGTTCGGTGCTGTGTTTTGTTAGCATTCCGAACTATATTGATTATAATTGCATGTACGTCACTTGTGCACGCCGTTTTGTGTGAACTATTCAATATTAACCAGTGAATATTTTAAAGGGGGGGGGGGGGTTGTGTCAGAAAGCGGCAAGGATAGCAAACGCAGGTCGGAGAGGGAGACTCTGTCGACGTGAGTAATCGCCTGGCTTCCCGAAGACTTCCCCCATCTTTGAATTTTCCGACGCGTGCGGAAAGTGTTTTTCGGCACCTCGCTCGGTGGTTCCCTTCCCCTCACCTTGCCCTCCCGGGCTCAGCGGTGGAACGCGTGTAGCCCCCGGTTTAAGACTGCCGGAGGCTCGGGTTACTCCCGAGGCCATGGACCGCAAACGGCCGCGACTGTGGCCGGCCACAGCCATAAATAAATATTACGAAGCACGTGGCCCCGTAACTCTGCCCGAAACCAAGCCTAACACAAAAACATAACCTGAGGTTTGAAAACCTAGCGGAGTTTTGTCCCTTTAAACGGCAGGGAATGTTTGCGTTTCGAGGGCAGACTGCTTTTAGGGCCAAAGGGTAGATCCACAGGCAATGACCGTCTGGGAGAGGGTAATTTGCACGCTTGGTGTGCGAACCTGGGTTTGAGTGCGAGGAATAAAGGCCAGGGCGAGAAAAAACTCTATGGCGAACGGCCGCATCGCGTCGTCGAGCGGGGCGACTAGACTACCGTCGACGGCCTTTCGCCAAGTACAGGACGGAGTTCCGCTGCGTGTGAGCGTGTCAGCTGACGAAGTGGGTGCGGGGTCAGGGGGCCCCGCCCATAGTGAACCAGGCGACCGCCGGAACTTCCTCCACCTTGGTCGGACCGCGCAGAGAGACGTCGTCAACCATCGACATGCCAGATGAGACTATCCGCACTCGCTGTTACTTCTTTAATCAGCATATTTTGATTCGGTTAATTGTAACATCTTCATAAGTGACTGTATAAGCGTTTGTAAACCTTGATCTGTAGACTTCATTTTTGTAAGCGTTCTTCCCTATATTAAAGAAGATATTCGTGCAGTGTGTATGTATCATAATTAGCTTTGGGTTCCTGAGATACGTCTCTATCTCCCTTCATTGGTCAGACACTCTACCAGAGTGTAGACCTATCACTCGGTCGGTCATCCACCTTTTATATAACGTCGACCCCGGAGAACCCTCTCTCGTTTTTTTTTGGTTGTGACACCCTTAAAAAAGAGTCTTGAAGTTTTTTTTCTCAATTAAAGAATTGTCCTCATTGCTTCAACAAAAAATTAAAAATATATATTTTTTTCACTTTTTAAGAAATATTATAATAACAATGTCAATAAGTTTCCTTTTTATCTTTTTTCAGAAAAAACCTACAAAAAAAACGTGATTAAAACTTCTTTCTTATTTTGTTTATAGCAGGTCTCTAGAAAAACATTTTTTTATTGTTTTTTTTAGTTAATGACCTAAAAAAAGACGTCCTTACTACTTCTTTTTTATTTTTATTTATAAATAAGTTACAAAAATGTATTACTTTTTCTTTTTGAATTTTATTTGGAAAATAGCCTACAGAAAGTTGCCATTAACATTTATTTTTTTATTTTTTTACAAATAAGTCCACAAAAAATTTTATATTTTTCTTTCGAAAATTTTTGTTCATTTTTTTCATTTAATTCAGTTCCTTTTTCATTTCTTGCTTTATTTATTTCTTCCCTCAAAGTGCCCGGAGGCATTTTATGACGGAGTGAAAGGCAAGAGACACAGTTCGCTGCAAAAACAAGAAAACACTAAAATTGAAAAGAGCACGCGACAGATCGTGCAACACAACACAACATATCTACTCAACAGCTACACACCTGTTGTGTGTATATGTTGCGTATACAGCTATATACTCAACAGCTACACACCAGAGAGCGTATAAAATTAAACTGACTTAAATAATTCTTCACATACACTCCTAAACTGTGCACAGTGTGAGATATCAGCCACACTTTCAGGGAGGTCATTCCATTCATGGATAGCCAAGATAAAGGTGGATTCTGAAAAATGCTTAGTGCGACATAAGGGTAGCCCAGTTTTATGACGGTGATCATGCCGAGAAAACATCCTATGGGGCGGAAGTAAAAGTTGACTTTTAAGGTTGGCCTTGTAATAATACACGCGATGAAGAAAATTCAGTCGTAATATTTGGCGTCTATTACATAAAGAAACAATGTCAGCTCTTGTTTTTAGTGCTGTCCCACTCGACGTAAAGGAATCTCTAAAAATAGAACGTACGGCTCTATTCTAAACATAATCTATTTTTTAATTAAATAATCTTGCCATGGTTTCCTAATAATGCTCGTATAATCTGGTTTTGAAGGAATAAAAGATTTGCAAGCTAACAATCGAACGCCACTTGGTGCTAAGAACAAGTTCCTTTTAGGTGCCCTAGAGATCGATTCGCTTTGCTCACAATATGATCAATATGCATTTTCCAATCGCGATTATCCGTTAGAAATACTCCGAGGTTTTTGTAATGAGTTACCTTTTCAAGAATTGCACAATTAACTTTATATTCAAAGGGAGACTTAGACTTAATTGTAGCAAAAGTAAGAAGCTTGGTCTTTGTATTATTGATATCCATTTGCCACTTAACGCACCATAACGATAGCGAATCAAGGTCACGCTGGAGGGCCAAGCTATCTTCTTTCGAGACAATGCACCTATATATTACGCACTCATCAGCGTATAGCCGAATTTTTGAACAAATTAAGTTAGGTAGATCAATAATGTAAATTAAAAAGAGAAGAGGGCCGAGGACGAAGCCTTGCGGGGCACCGGATTTTACTGAGACACTTCGAGATGAGTCGTTATGGATCGAGACTGATTGAGTTCTTTCAGATAGGAATTCTTCGATCTAGTTAGCAAGAGACTGATGCATATTAAGTGATTCAAGTGTACTTATCAAACGCTGGTGCTGGACCCGATCAAACGCTTTCGAAAAATCGATAAAGATAGCGTCGGTTTGCATTCGCGAATGAATGTTTTCATAAATATCAGTGATAAATCAAATAACTGAATTTCGCAGGACCTTTTTACGAAAACCGAGTTGGTTAGGAAAAGAAAAATTAATTTCTGTAAGGTAATCCACAGTATGGCTGTAGATCATATGTTTCAGAAGTGTACAGGGTATGCTAGTTAGGGAAATGGGACGGTAGTTATTGGCGGACGTAACGTCACCAAATATAAAAATTGGGCTAACTTTTGCATGTTTCCAGTCCTTAGGTAAGTATCCTTGGTCCAGACTTTGTTTAAATAAAAGTTGCAGACGAATACTTGAGCCCGCCAGCGCGAGTTTGAGCAGTTTAGACGTAATTTTGTCACTTCCCGGGGTAGTTGAATGGGAAAGGTTGAGGATAAGCTGCCTTATCCCATCAGAATCAACGGAGATATGATCAAAGAAAGAAATATTGTGAACGCTATCACAGGTAGGAAAAGGTAATGACTCATCAGTGAAAACCCCCCAAAGAATTGATTAAAAGTAATCACACTTTCTAGATCAGACAACGTATCCCCATGATGTCAGGACGGTTTAAATATTTGTCCCAAGAGGTCGTACTGTTATGCTTCTTTGCACTTGCAAAAAAACGTTTTTTGGTATTAAGGAGGCCTTTTAGACACCTCGAGAACCATGAGTTTTGTGTTTTGGATTGTTTTTTGATTTTAGGCACAAATAGATGCATAAGCTCTAAAAGCCTGTTCTTGGTTAGAGTCCAGTTAACTCCTACTGACCTGAGACAGAAAGAACCCTGAAAATCGATAAGGAATGACCCGGGTGCCGAAGCAATCTCCGACAGGTTTGCACTGGCATCATCAAAAATGATTTTATGTTCGCAACGCTTTTTGTGAACAGCAATGTTAGCGTGGATCACCAGCATTCGGTAATCACTGATAGCGTCAACAGATGTTACAGGTAAAATGAACTCCGCAATAGACGTAAAAAATAAATCAAGAATCGCATTTTCGCGCGATTTTTGATTTATTTTTACACAACCTGCTCAAGAGAACAAGATTGACAAATATCAACGAAGTCTATACACTGCGAAGTACTTTTGCAAGTACGCTCAGGCACAAAATCAATTCAGTAAATCCCGGGGTAATTGAAATCCCCATCAAGAAATACTGGACACTGCAGGTAACGTAGTGCAACAAAATTCAAAATTTTATGCAACTCCTGGAGAAACACAGGTTGCGAGTCTGAAGACCTATAGCAATCTCCAACTAAAATATGAAAAAATGCACACTTAACTTGGACAAAGCATACCTCAATATTGGTATCTAGGTCCACAACTACTGAGGACAAACACTTTTGGATTGCAAGAAGGACATCACCTCCCCTAGACAAAAAACGATCATTTCTATCGATAGTAAAATCACTGTGAATTAAAAATTTTTCATCAGGTATACTACTAGAGAGCCATGCTTCGCTTCCCAAAATGACGTTTGGACGGCATACTTCAAAAGTGCTACTCAACTCATCTTGTTTTGACAACAAGCTTCTAAAATTAGCAACAGGGAAAATTAGCTGATTGACCTCCCTTTCTGTGGTACACCGTCATTCTTTTTCTTGAGAGATTGGAAGCTCAGGGTTGAAATTCAACAACTTGGTTCAAAATGGAGTCATAAAAAAACACTTTGTCTTCAATGTACAGTTTGTGGAATCCAAATCGAAGTCTTTTCTGCGCATCACGGTGCGGTTTGCCAAATTCTCTGAGCTTCCTACGACCCTCCTGAATATGTGGCGACAAATCTTCGTCAATCCATACTTTTAATATGGAACTTTTCTTCAGGGTGGGGCCTTGCTAAGTCCTTCTAGTTTTTTCTTAAAACTTTAGAACTTAAAAACAATCATTAGGGGAAATTTCTCATGTTTCCTACGTATACGATGTGCCCTTTCAGTTTCACACTGATCAACGTTTAGGTAAGTTTTTGACAAAGTCTATATCTATCTGTTGAGTACGATTCCAATTCTCACCTTGTTCCTCCGGAATTTCTTTGAATTCCGCAGGAACACGGTGAGACTGTATATAAGGAATCCCCCGGAATTCTTTATTTACAGTTCTTAGATGCTGGCCAACCATGCTTCCGGTGTGCCACCCAAAGTTACTGGGGCAAGCTTGCTCCAGTAACGTTGGTACCGCCCGCCTTTCACTGCTGACTTCTTCGTCATCGTTTCTAAGACTAAACTTCATCGTCCTTTTTCAAACTTGGAAGGAAATTTCAACGAGGCTTGTCTTCGCTTCGGACAGCCACATATTTAGACATTCCCCAAACAAGGGTTAATTTAGTTTTACGTTACCGATTATCTGTACCAAGAGCAATAAAAAATGTTCCTTAAGCTGAAATGAATGTATGCCACGCGGCGTGGCAAAAACCTGGTAGCGCGCATTTTCTGGGTCCCCCCTTTTTGGGAACTTTTCCCCGGAATCCACTTATATTCGCTAAAACTAGTAGGTGACACCAGCTACCACCCCATATTAAAACACAGAGCTATCGCTCATCCAGTCCTCGTCAAACTTGGCTGGGTACTTGTAGGTACCTAGTAGGCAAGGGCGGTTAACTTTTAACCGTGGTTAAGGTTAACTTAGGAAATTGGAAACAGCGCGCAAAAAGACGAAGACAACGAGAGAAGAGCACAGGACAAGCGCTGACTATCAACTGAAGTTTTATTAAAAACGGCTCAAAACAAAAAAACACAAAACAGCCAACCAACGCCGAAACAACCAATGGCGTATCGCTTACCATGCATCTATAAATTCGATCTCTTTTTTGTGCAGATAAACCGAAGGCTGGCTGACACAGTGCCCCGCGCCAGCTTTTTCGATAGCATGCGTCTCCAGCACCTCCCTTTGCACTTTTGTGCGCCCCCTGCCAATGATTAAGGTATTTTGGAAGACGGGTGACACTTGCAGTCTCTGCAATGTACGTATAAGTGACCTCCTGTCACCGTTGATCAGTTGATAGTCAGCGCTTGTCCTGCGCTCTTCTCTCGTTGTCTTCGTGTTTTTGCGCGCTGTTTCCAAATTCCTAAGTCATGAACCAACTCGCTTGCATCGCCACCTTAATACAATTAAAGTCAACCGGCTCCGAGCAAACGGGCCCAGGTCGATGGGACGTAGCGAGGAGGAGAGGGAATAAAAATCGTGACGTGACTGGTCTCTTCAGCCTTGTCGGTCGTGTACAGGCACGCACGTCTTTTCCAAAAAAAAAAAAGATCCGATCCGTTAGAGACATCGCTTTATGAGTGATGTTTTTGGTTGTGGCGGTGTCTCGCCTATCCGTCCAGCCTTGTTTTGTGAGCTAGAAATATTGGTTCATTATTATTTAAAAAAAATGCTAAACTGAACATTTCAGTGTCTACAATAAGCGGCGCACTATCTTTTCATGAGTCAGTAGCCGCCGGTGTGCGCGAGCACACGCAACGAAATTGGCGACATCATATTCCCCATTCAATCATATTAAGCGTGAAGGGAGATATGATGACGTCATATCTCCGTTCGTGGAAAGATAGTGAGACTTATTTTAGACACTGAAATGTTTGGTTCAGCATACCTTTAACATAACCGGGCCTAGGTGCGGTGTTCCTGTTACGCGACGCTATCTGGTTACACGTACTTCACAGGTTTGCAGCAGCAGTTGGGTTTCAAGCGAATGTTCAGCACGCAGGCACCTGGCGTGGGACGAGGACGACGAAGTGGTAATTCGGCTGACCCGGAGAGCAGGCTAGGAATTGGAGGTCTTAGCAGGGCCAGCTGCCTTCTGACTGTGAAATCCTCAAGCTTTTTCGGCCCTCGTTTCCGGGAATCACTATCACAGGCGTCCAGTTTGAGATTCAGGAGCAGCGAGATGGGCGTGTTTATCAACTCTACAAATTTTCGTCTCTAGCGCTGACGAAAGTTTTTTTGAAGGGTCTACTTGTGATTGGGCTGCGCAATGCCTACATTTGTAGTTCGTTGTTTATATCGTAAGCATGCCGTCAAGCTTTATTTATGTATCTTATTCGTTTGCTCGTTGCATGATAAAGCTCGTGCGCTGCGTCGCGCCTGGAAGCAACTTATGAAGATAGCATTGATGTCTTAGTTTAGCAGGATGGTGGTAATAATCATTGGCAAACAAAACTTTTTGCTTTGATGTTTGGCAGTTTTTCTTTTCGACACTATGTCTGTATACGTGGAATGCGACTCTGCTATGCCGTTTTTAAATTGCGTCTTCGGCATTCGCGATAGTATCAGAAGTGGATAATTCCAATTGGAAGGCGAATAGATACTATAGGTTCATATCTCTGCTAGCACTTGCTTTACATCTATAGGTTTTGCCTGTGCCTTAGGTACGCGCGCTATCTTGGTGTTTTTAAAGTTTTATTTTACGTGTTTATTATTTCATCACGTCCAGAGAGCATTGGTGGCCTCGTTGTTTTATATTATTTCTGGTGAAAAGTGGTGTATGTGCGTGCCTGCGTAATTGGGACCCGTTGGACAGAAATATTGTTTCGATGTTTTCTCAATTTTTAGCTCGTAGTTTTCTAGACATATAGAAAACTACAAGTAGCATCACGTATCATATTCCCATACAGGGCGATAATACACACTTATTTGTGAGGTCTAAATATGAGACAATATAAAGTAGTCCACATTTAAGCATGTAAGAAATTGGGCAGATATTTCCGGATATGCATATAAACGCCACGTAACCGTTTTAATATTTACCGAATTTTACAGCGTCTGTTAAATAAACAGGACCGACGGTTCACAGGCTCCTTCCTGACTGTCTTCCATGGATCTCCAAAAAAAAAAAACGGTAACTTCTGCTGAATCCATGAAAAGCCAGTGACTTCCGGTAAATTCCGGCTTGGCTGGAAGTGAAAAGTGTCCCATTATACTGTAAGATAGATTTTTACTGGAAATAATCTTCCGGTAAAGGTTGTTTTTCAATTCAATTTTTCACTTTTTCAATTTTGATTTTATTATGATCCTATCAGAATCAGCATCACTTTCATTTTGTATATTACATCATCACATAATCACCATCCCTAGACGCGGCACCCCGGACCTTCATGGTACGGGCCGTTGTCTTTCTGCGGTGCGGCAGCTCTACTGAGCAAATAAAAACTAATGTTACTATTATTAGTATTATATCGCGTAAGCCCTGTTCACCATCATATGAAACGTGAAAGAAAACTGCTTTAGAAGTTAGTTCTTTCTAAACTTTGAAGTCCTTGTGTTAACATAGGAGTACTCTGCTAGAAAGTAGAACTCGACAAATTTTGCCAAACAATGTAAGGTTCGGCAAAGAAGTCGATCCTTAACGTTGTACGTGGAATATCAGGTTCAACAAAGGCTTGCGACATCTCAGTTACCATGAAGGTTGTCTGAGTTGACTCAGTTTTTATGACAACTGACTGTGCCAAGGACACCGGAGAGTCCTAGGAAGATATTCGGACGTCGTGTCTTGTACATATTTCCAGACGATGCCCTTACGCGAGGCTTCTTTCATGCGACATGGTTGCGGTAAACTTACAGTTCAGTTGCAGCAGGCACGCCGGAGCGTTGTAAAGAGCGCGTGCGGCAAGCCTGTGCATACAGTTCAGTTCAGATACATTCGACCGCAGCAAAGAATCAATAAGAAGGCGCTATTGTCGCTTGCGGCTCACAAATAGTAAGAAAATTCACGACAACATGGCGGCGCAATGACAGCGCCCAAGCGGCCAATCTTGGTACACCCCCGAGGAGATTTGTGGCTTCTATTTGGCTTGAGTAATTGCAGCCCTGAAAAAACTTGTTTCCGTAGTCCCCAGTGCTCCCCAGCAGAAGTAAGACCCCGTCTCCAAGATCGGAACGGAATGCGCCTCGCCGAAAAGCACAAGTGGTCACGTGAGATTTTTTTTTTTCGGCTTCTCATTAGTCTACCCAACGTGGCATGTTGAGCTGGGCTCTACTCTCTTGCGTTGCGCTGCCAAGCGCTGCGCGGAAGCGCGCTTGCTGCCGCTAGCATCCAATGCCTGCCGAAGGAGAGGCGGAACGCCTCTCCTTCGGCAGGTGCCCCTCCCTCCCCGCATTCAAACGCGTTTAAGCAGAAATGCGCGTACGGGCCTTTCACTTTTAAACGCAGTTCTTAGGCGCCCGTTTCCGGTTTGAGCGACGTCGCCGTCGGCGTCGCCGTCGCCGTCGGCGTAACCGCACGGTGCATTATGGGTAAATTCCCACTAAATCTAGCGGAAAAATTTCTCCGCTAAATCTAGCGGAAACATTTCTCCGCTAAAGCGGGAAAACTTCCCCGCCAAATCTAGCGGGAAAATTTAGCCGCTAAATTTAGCCGAAAACTTTCCCCGCGAAATCTAGCGGAAAATTTTTACCGCTAAATTTAGCAGAAAAACTTCCCCGCTAAATCTAGCGGAAAAATTTCTGCGCTAAATTTAGCGGAAAAATTTCCCCGCTGAGTCTAGCGGAAAAATTTCCCCGCTAAATCTAGACGTAAAATTTCCCCGCTAAATCTAGCGGAAAATTTCTCTAGGGGGGGGGTGGGGGTCACGTGTCCCCCGCCGAGGTCACATGACCCCCAGGTCACGTGACCCCATCCCCAAGGTCACGTGACCTCGGGGGTGTGGGGCAGGCGGGTCACGTGACCAGACCCCCATGTCACGTGCCCCTCCCTCCCCGGGAACCCGTAACCCTCAAGTACCCTTCCCTCCTCCCCCTCAAGAGCTGCGCTCTAATTCGGCGTTACAGGGAGTTGTAAACGGCTTTCATTTTTTCTTTTAAATGTTGTAATGCTGGTCATATTTCGATTCGTATACAGAAGTCCGAGTATACATGAGCGTGCTCAAAATTTAGGGTTATTTTCTCGCAAAACATACCCGCGTGTGCTGTGTTTCCGGCGTCCAGTACCTTCGCATATAACAATCAACTCATTTCTGTGACATTTCTGTCGAGAGGAGATGCGCGTGAACATATTTAATTGCAATTCATGTTTGCGCCCCGCATTTTTGCCTCAGAAAGGTGTCCATAAGTTCAGTGCAAGGAGCTCTGACCATGACCTTAGAGAATGCCGCTGTGCGTATCATAAAGTTCTCAGCGTGCATAATTTCGAAGGTTATGCAGTGGCAACTAACGCTACCGTACAAATTTATTATAGTTCGTACGCGGAACACTGGATTCATTATCTTAAATGCACAATTAACGGACAAGTTTGTGGATGACATGGTTCTCATAATCCATTCATAATGCAGTGTCGCCGCAAATAGGAACGCACGCGCAAATTTTGGCTTGTCGTGGACAGCCTATAACCAAGAACGCCCACTCGAAGGAATAAACGAGGGACGTGCCATAATCCAGAAATGCTCACGCGCAGCCGCCCCTCAATAGGAACACCCGTCACACAACCACAATATTGCAGGGTGTCTTCAGATAGGCAGGGTCATGGGGTATCATGCCTCAAGTAGGGTTGAGAACAGGACCAGTTAGTAACAGTAAACACGGACGAAAAACAAACAGAAAAAAACGAACACTACAAGACAACAACGGCTCTAAGCAAGCAACGAAAACCACAGGACTGCCGTGGTCCGGTAGTGCTCTTTTCTTGAGTCTTCGTTCGTGTTTACTGAGTCTGTATGGGATCATGTCTGAGTGCCCTGCCTATTTTTTCAATTGCAAATTTATGTCTTGTACCAAAATATGTCGCCATGACGAAAGGCAAATTACTTCGGCAAGATATCTTGTTTTCGTGAAAACAAGTCCTTGTCTGGGAGGAGGTGGAACAATTTCCTCAATTCCGCGTAGACAGCCATTCGAAAGTCACATAAAAATAATACGCCTATCTACAATGGAGAAAATTTTGTGTAAAAAGCACGGAAAAGGGTTATTAAAATTATTTATCTTATTTAATTTTTATATACATATAAAAATAATATAGCAATGTTTTCCTCTTGAACAACTCTCAAAATTAGGAATTTTGTAGACTTTTGACACGTCATAGATTTGAGTTTCTCACTTGAAAAATTTCGTACAGTGTGGTGTTTCTTTTTAATTTTAACAAAAGAGCGCTTAACTATTTTAGTTCTTCTTCGCAGTGCGTCAAGGATTTTTTCAAATAAAAAAGTCAACATTTTGCGCGGCGTTAAAGAAATCATCCTCGTTTTTTTCTTAAAACTTCCATCCTTGAAACTTTGTAAATTGGCAATTCAAGATCAGTAAAACAAATTTGGATTATATATTTTTGTATTAAAAAAATAACCTTTGTCAATGCCTTTGTTTTTCAATTGCATTCGAAGTTTTTCTGTTTTATCGACTACACAAGTATTCACCTCAGGCACAGTCGTAAAACATACCTGTCTCTTCCCAAACGTTCTTATTTTCGCCTTCAATTTTGAAATAAGATACATATAGGTACACCTTACATTAGGGGTATGTTATTTTATCAAGATGCACACGTTTTGAAGAAGAAAAATCATTGCTTTTGTTTTGACAACCAAATATTTGTGTACTCTTTTGCGCAGCACTTGAATAATGCACAAAATCGCCTTTCTTGTCCTGGATGTGACGACGAGTACTGCGGTGCCCCAGCACCGCATCCAGAGTGGCTGTACTAGGTCCGATGTTCGCCCAGACGCCATAGAGTGTCATCCTAACAAGCTGTGAGCTTTTATTTATTATTAGTGGTGTGGCTGATATTACGTAATAAAATTTAAATTGGCAGCGTGCTCTGTTTTAGGGAGTTGTACTTGGTTGATTTCGATGAAGTTGCCCTACTTTCCTATGGCAGCATTTTAATGTGGGTATTTGGCCTACAATATATTTCGATTCGTTTTTTTTTATACATGACTTTACCAGAAGAAGGCTGCTATAACCAGGGACTCAAACCGTAACCGGAACGAAACCGTTATTTGAAATTTATAAAAACCGTAACCGTAACCGTAAATTATCTACCGGTAACCGGTTTTAACCGATATTAACCGAAAAATACAAATATTCATTCTTCCCAAGTATGACCTGGAGGAGGGATCTTGAAATGTTGTGGCAATTTGACAGAGTTACTTTCAGCGAGTGGTGCATCTGGTGATACATTTCCGTTCAATCTAAGTTTAGGATTAAGGATACTTAGTTGGAATCAGTGGTCATGCTTATAATAAAAAAAGTCTCTATTTCTAAATCTGCCACACTCCTAGATCACTACATGTATGCAGTACGTGTAGTCTTTAAATTATTAACAAATAAGTTCGAATTCTCAGATGTCTATCCAATTCGGTTCTATCAGAAACACCGATATATATATATATATAAATATTTATACATGTATACTGTAAACGACTAAATTTTCGCGGGACATAATTTCCGCGAGTTTCGCGATTGGCCTACAATTCGCAAAAAATACGTCCAGCGAACAATTCGGGCAATATGTAAACGCTACAGAAGCTACACTCGATTCGCGAAAATTAGAACCCGCGAATAATTTCAAATTTGCGGCTTTTGCCCCTTTTGCGAAAATTTAAGCCCGCGAAAATTAAGCAGTTTTATTTATTTATTTATTTATTTATTTATTTATTTATTTTCAAATACCCTCAGGGCCCCGAGGGGCATTACAGAGGGGATCGTGCAGGCAAAACGGGTACAATTTTTAATTTCGCTGAAAAAAAAATATATGTTATGGCGTCGTCTCTAAAAACGCAGTGGCCCAAAACCGCAAGTTCGTCGGATGTTTTTGTTCTGGACTTAACAATTTTAAAAGAGGCCGCAGCGGAAAGCGGTGCTCTCACACCCGTCATGGGTCGGATGTTTCGGTCGATCTCCCACTGTGGATTTTCAGTCCACATTATAGTATTTTTTTTTTCAAGCACTCTGTGAGCACAGGTAAAAGGCTCTAATACCATAAAGTAATTTTAGGCGTCTTGCTCTTTTTTTTTTTTGCAACAATGTCAAAAACTCCACCTCGGTTAATTGTTGAGGAACTTTAACAATTAAATACTGGCAATCCACTTGCGTTACGTCGATGCTTTTTATGTCTATGGCGAGCCCAAAACACGCTCTTTATATATATTATAAAATCACTCAGCTGTACGAGATTACATTTGCGGTACGTTTACGTTAATGTTATGCGAAAACCACAAAGTACCTATTTTATAATCGACTTCCTCAGAAAACCCTTTTTTGTTGTGTTACAATGTAGATATGATAGTTGTCTACTCGAAAAGCAAGTCAAGAAAGTGTGTATTTTCTTTGTATGTTCTATACTTAAGCATCAATATCGTACAAAACGTGCTTTACGGCTGAAAACGGACTTGCGAATTTCGCGTCTTCACAAACTTGGAAATATTTTTTTGCCTTTTTCCAACGTTCCCACATAAAAATGAAATATAATAGTTCCACCCTGTTATATTTATTGATCATTTCAATTTTATTGTGCGCGGCAAGCTGCATTGGAGGAGTTCAATAGAGAAAGCAACACTTCGTAACAGACCAGCAGGCGTCGTAGATATTGAATGTTTAGAAATTGGCAGATGTCGTATTGATTCGGTGCCTTCATTGGCCTATATAAACGTACCGCTCTCTCGGAACCAGCAGATGACCACGACCTTTCGCGCTCGTTGTGTTAGATAGGACGGCCCGTGACAGTAAAGCCAGCAGCGCAGCCTGTGTCGCGAGGAGTGATATGGTACGAATGTGTCCTTGACGCGGCGAACAGTGACGGCCACCCAGGAGGAGCCAGTCAGTCGAAAGCAAAAGAACTGTTAACTGTTGCCTGGGAGGATGAGAACACCACGGCCTTAGAATATCGACGGTGAACAGCAGTTCTGTCGGCCAAAACAACGTCGCGTGCGCGCTAAAACCGGCGGCGCGGGACAAAGATCCCGCAGACGCACACGCGAAGATGGGCCGGCTTCGTTAGGGATGTGGGGAAATTTTGAAACCAGCCATTCGTGCACGCGTGAAACGATAGCGCGTATTTGCCCAAGCTTCGAGCGCCCTATCCTTGGAACGGCCGTGCTCTATCTCTCTCAGCGAATATCTGACAGCACCTAAAGGTATCTCCTTTGGAAACAGCAAAGCCCGGAGACTAAAATTAAAAACGAGCGTGTTGGTAAATATATTTGTGTTTATTCTGCCCGGAGACTAGTTGGGTTTAGGTCAGCCTCCTTGTCAACTATAACCATTTGTGACGAGTGGTCTTCTACCGGAGATGAAAAGTTAGCGCCGGCTGCCGTGTTCTTTTCAAAAAAGGAAAGGGAAAGAGAAAGTTTGAGTAACTGCATAACTACGGTCGAAAGCTCCTCTTCCGTTAGAAGCTCGAGGCGTGTCACGTCTCGGTTACCTTCTCGCACATCGCTGCTCGAATCTATTTTTCACTTTGTTCCGCACAGCCGTCGTGGCTGTCCGGAACAGAGTGAATTGTAGATTCCAGCATCATCTGGGACGCCGTCATCCTGCCAGGCTTTAGTGTCGTGGGGCTGGACTCGGTGTTGGTCAGTTAAGACTTTTCATTTACATTTTTTTTATTCGTGCGACTTTTCTTCGTTCCGCTGAACCTTGTTTCTCGGTTACGGTTCTGCTGAACGTTTTTTTTTGTTTGTTTGAATGTTTTCTTATTAACTGTTTCTTAGCATTGTTTAGTTTTTGTGTTTATTTCGTCATGGCGTAGCGGCCTGACGGCGCTGTAGAGAGCGTGTTCGCACGCATTTGGTTGCGTCTCGTTTAGGGAATGCCCGGAGGAGTTGGTTTTTGTTCTTGCCGTGTGCGGCTGAGTTTTTCCGTCTTGATTATATATTTTTTTTTTTTTTTATTTTACCTTTACGAGTCATCGAATTTTTTGTCTGACTCTCCACCAGGCACCAGGCCTTGGCACCACTCGAACCTAAATCTTTAATTTTTTTAATGAACTTTTCGTTAAAATCTAAGTTGGGAATATTATTTTTATTTATTCATTTTTATTTCCTACCCTCTCCATGACAATCTCTCCGCGAGTTTCGGACCGTTTCTGTGTCTTCAGTTTTGTGTATTACGGAAGTGAAAGGCCATTCCCGGGTGATCTGTGCGATGTGCGGTGAACAAACCCTAGCGTTTGGTGTCGGAAAGAATTTTATATAAAATATCAATGGTCTGGTGATTTCTATGTCTTAGTAATATGAAAGCTAATAGCTAGCCATGCTAGTTTACAGTGAAAGTTTTATAAATCGGAACAATGCAACGTCTGTGCCTTTTCGATATTGAAGGTCTACTCAGCCTGCTGATTTGATTAGATATATTTCTCGCGGTTTCCCTCTCCTATAAAAAAAATAAATAACTATTTAATACCACAAAATGCGTTTATAATTGATTACAAAACGGAAAAACAATTCAAGGAAACTTTTTCACAATTCACAGAAACGCACGGGTCGCTGTCTGACTTAGGTCTTGCAAAACGAACACGTCTTTTTCCGATATTGAGGCTTTTATATAGAACATACAAACAAACTACACACTTTCTCGACTTCCTATTCGAGTAGACAACTATCATACCTACATTTTAACAAAAAAAAGTTTTGTTTTTATTTTTTTTTTATTTTAAAATTTGTACTTTTTGGTATTCGCATATTATTAACGTAAACGTAACGCAGGTGAAATTTTATACAGTTGAGTGAATTTATAATATACATAAAGAGCGTGTTTTGGGTTCTACATAGACATAAAAAGTATCGACGTAACCCAAGTAGATCGAATGTTTTTAATTGCCAAATTTTGTCAACAAATAACCGAAAAGGCGTTTTTGAGATTTTTCAAAAAAAAAAAAAAAAAAAAAAGCAAAACGCCTAAAAATATTTAATGCTATTAGAGCATTTTTCGTGTGCTCACGAAGTGCTTGAAAAAAGTTAATATAATGTGGACCGAAAATCCACGGCGGGAGATCGAGCGAAACATCCGACCCACGTAATTCGTAATTCAAAAATCAAAAATCCGACGAACTTGCGGTTTGTGGCTACTGCATTTTGAGAGACGACACCGGAACATGTAATTTTTTCAGCGAAATTAAAATTTCGACCTTTTTCGCCTGCACGATTTGAGATGAAAACACCCATATCTATCTATGTATATAGACGCTTTGCAGCGGCTGTGCATGGGCGCGGCCATAACTGCCCTTCAGTTTTTGTTCCCTCTTATTCCGTTCGCTTCACTTCATCATTACCACAGCAGGACAGGTTATTGCCATTTTAGATGCTACTGTGTTCTTGTGCCCAGCATAGGCCCTTGTGAAGACCCGTCAACGCCCGCTTCAGCGGCTCGGCATCTCGGTAAGACAACAGAAGGGCGGCTATGGCGGCTCAATCTGGCGCGTGTGTAAAGCGTCTATAGATATAGAGATATATGTCTATCAATATAGTAAGATAGATATCAGTTTCTCACAGCTCTCTGTGTACTGTTTATTTTCGAATTCGCTTAACTGCTCTTGTCCGACATTTGCAAGCTAAGATGACGTGCCACGTCACTGCCGCATGTCGGAAATAGCGCGGGCCTTAAATCAGCAACGGTTGTCGTCTACCAAGTTAAGCGAATTCGAAAGCAAACAGTACACAGAGAGCTGGTCAGAAATTGATTCCGCCGAAACCAGTGGCCGGAATGGTCTAATCGGTTATGGCGTCGCCCAGCATAGGCGAAGGTTGCGGGTTCAATCCCTGCCCTGGCCCAATTTTTCGCCAGCTCTCTCTCCCTTTCCCTTCCCCTAACTTTAATGCAGTACATTAAATAATCACCTTCTCCCTTCTTCGTTCACTATATATATATATATATATATGTGTGTGTATTAACACTAATTAAAAAGTTAGTGAATTTTAATTAATTAGCCGACTTATCCCAGAGATTAGTCACCCATATAATCTCCCCCTCGGCATATAACTCACTCGCACAAACCGCGTAAGTGTAGCTTTCATGCCTTTTTTTTTTTAAACAAATCTCCAAGAATAAAAAAAAAAAAAACATGCTCGGGATGGAGAGCGGCGGAAGGAACGAGAAAGCACCCGAAGGGTTTCCGAGTTATTTTCTTTTGTTCTTCGTGCCGAGACTTTTTTTTTAACCGAGTGGCAGCCGCCGGCACTGCCACGCAGCTCAGCATGGCAAGAGAAAAAGCCAAGGACAGGGATGCCTTGTCGTCGAACGCGCCAACGCACTTGGCCTCCGATGACGGAGCCGCCCTCGTCCACCAGACGGGGGATGCCATTTCAGCCTCCTTCACCTCAACCTTGGGAGCTGCCGTGCTTCCAATCGTCGATGACCTGGCCGGTCTCGCCCCACACTGCCAGCAGCCTCAGCAGTCCCTGTCGCAGAACTCTGAACGCGAGTTATTTGAACGTCAGCACAGTAAGCTCGAACATCCACAGACGCGCCAAGGGATCGCTTTTAACATCGCCGGAGACTTCCCCCTGTTTCCGCCGGAGGTATGGCTTCCACGGGAATCATTTCTACCAGAGCCACCAACGAGATCCGACTACCTCTGGTGGAACCCCTACCGCCCATTCTCGGAGTGAGGCTCCGTCAGGCCTAAGACATTCTGAGCGACATCACCCAGAACACCAGAAGTTTGTCAACGACAGATGTCCACGAGATCCGGCATCTCCGCCCGTATCGGTTCTACTGGAATTTCATGCTCTCCGAACACCAGCACCTCATTTTTGAATGACTGGAACTCTTCCTCGTCGTCGCGAAAGGGAACTGGAGGACGGCTATCTTTTACCAGATGTCCAGGCTCGAGTCCGACGTTTTCGGAGAGCTCCCCGACCAGCTACCTAACCAGCTTCGACGCGGACGCCGCATGTCTCGTGCTTCCGCGAGCACCAGCTACCGCCCAGGCACCAAGTCCGAGAGGGTCCCTAATCCTAAGTGAGTCCGGCAGCTACCCTGGGTCTTCGAGACCCACCAGTGCCGTCATCGACGACATGGTCGTCTCCTCGACGCTCCTGGATGTTTTCCCGGTTGAGGCCGTTCTCGCCCATGCATTTAGCGAAGCTTGCGTCTCGGCCGACCTTGCCCTTGCTTGATCTTGGAGCGAAGAAGACGACACATTGGATCCGGACTTGACGGCCACCGGCGCCGAGCGAATCCTGTAGTGGCTCAGCAGGACCGACAGTGTCATTGAGCGCCACGCCGATGACGAGTCCTTCGACACCTACGATGGCGAGGAGGAAAACCACACCAACACAAAGAAACACACTACAGACAAACAAAGCGACGTCGAGGACTCCGAGTCGGACCTGGGTAGCACCGCCTACAAGTCGAAACCGACGGGACCTCCGCCGCCAATCCACCCAACTGGCACCTCAAGTCGACTGGGCAGTGTTTAGTGAGGCATGTAGTTCTCACGGACCGCCCGACTTCGGCGCACTTTCCATTCGCTGCACAAAGGCTTCTTGCTCACGGCCCGACCCTTTCTCCCTGACCAGATCCACCGTAACCAACATCTTGGCGGCATCATCGAACGCTCCTCATGTGGTCCGTACCTCAACCCTGTCTTCCTCCTATCCAAGACACCCACCGAGTGCCGCTTTGTTTTAGACTGCGCCGCACTTACTCCTTAACTCCAGGCACCTCAGTTCCGCCTTACCCTGCTACCCCAGGCTATCAAATTAAACCCCTTCCCGCCCAAAGCGTATATGGTGAAGCTCGATTTTGCGGAGGCCTTTTACCATCTCGCTCTTCATCCCTCCTTCCGTAACCTGACCACATTGAGACAAGGCCGCCGTTACTGCCGTTGTTGCCGTATGCCCTTTGTGATACGCCCGATATCGTTTTACATGCAGCGTTTGGCAACAGCGCATTTCCAGGGAAATGTGTGTCCCCTTGGACTCTGGGCTTGGTCTCCCATAGAAAACTTCTTGCGCGCCCATCCCGACCCTGACAAGTTGACGTCTACGTGCTCCTCCTCGTGGAGGACTTGTTGCGGTGGGGGTTTCGCTTAAACCTTGGCGACAGGAGCAGAGCCCACGAGACGCATGAATTTTCTTCGGTTCAGGCTCGACACAGCCGAGGACACCATTTCGCAGACGCCAGAACGGCTCCGAGCCATTCCTCGCTCGCTGGAGCGTCCGCTTCCCCTCAAGGCGCTCCAGGGGGCGGCGGGCTACTTGGCGTTTTACTTTTCTCTCCAAGGCTCTGTGTTTTTTTTTTTTTTTTCTTCTTTGTCCCCTGTTTGACAAATTTTCAAACCAAATTCCCCTTTCACTCAACTGGCTTCCCTTTCTGCTGCGTGTTTGCCAAGTTTGCCGCATTGCCAACCTCTCCCCCTTCCCCCCGCTACCCAACAGCGCATGGCAGATGCCGCCGGAGTCGGTTACGGCATAGATGTTCGGGACTGCGCGCAGGCAATCATCGCCCATCTGCAGAGGTCAATATACATCCGGGAAGGACTCACCGTGTTGTGGTGCGCGTGTGATGCCGAGAAAAGGACTCTTTTACACACGGAGAACAAAAGTTTGCCTCTCGCGCTGGACGAGGTTTGCCTTGGGGCTATTGCCAGTGCCAGTTTTCTTCATTTATTTATTTATTGACATTTATTCAAACCTAGGGAAACCCTTCGCACGTTCCCTCGATCCTTCCGCCGCCCTCAGCACGAGGACAGTATGTCTCGCGCCAAGAGGGTGAGGACTCGATTGCCCGC
The DNA here is from genome assembly GCF_016920785.2 of Ixodes scapularis. Taxonomy (NCBI): domain Eukaryota; kingdom Metazoa; phylum Arthropoda; class Arachnida; order Ixodida; family Ixodidae; genus Ixodes; species Ixodes scapularis. Next base: position 190,879,549 of record NW_024609835.1, on the reverse strand, counting down.
CGGTTCGCCATCGAGTGTCAAGCGCGCAACGGCAGGTCTGCGGGGCTCATGACCGACGGTGCCCATTTTATTGACACAACTTCATCAAGAGAGAGAAGAGAGAAGGCACTGGCAATATCTCAAGGCAAAGATCGCCCGTGGCCGCGGTGCAGCGCTAGACCCGAAGCCGTGTTGTCCGTGTGTAGAAGAGTCCCTTCCTCATTAATGCACGCGCACCACAGCAAGGCGAGTTCTTCCAGTGGTATGTTAGCATCGGCAGAGGGGCTATGATTTCCTGTGCACAGTCCCTACAAGTGCCCCAAAACCGACTCCAGAGGCATCTGCTCATGCGCTCTCGCTTCGATAACCATAGGCAGTTGCGTGCGCTTCCAAAACCATAGGTAATTTCTTAAAAATAGCAAATATGACGTAGGCGTAACATGGCACAACAACGAAGGCTAGGGAAAGGGACGAACAGCATACGACATATTTTTACAGCTTTCTATGTTGTTGGTGCCTCTCCTTGTTCTTCCTTGTTTTGTGCTATGGCATTTACATTATCTTTGACTTTCACCAACTAGCCCAGCTCTCAATTTTGTTACTCTTTTTCACTTAGCAGTATTTTACTCAGACTTGTACCGTACGCATTACAAGTAATCAAATTACTTGTAATCGATTACTTTTTGGAGTAATTTTGTAATCCGTTTATTCCTTTTATTAGGCTGTAAGCAAGGGAGTAATCTGATTACTTTTTAAAGTAATGAAAGTTCCTTCTAACCGTTACTACTTTTCCAAAGGATCCCCCCCCCCCCCCCCCCCCCGACACACACATTTTTTCTGAAATGACATAATAAAATTTCCTTCTTTTTTCGAACATAAAAAAAACGATTTTTTCGGACCTGTAGGACACGAGGCCAACCCTTTGTATGTACAGTTTCTGTGGAATGACCGTTTTTTTCGAGCTGGGACTGGGACTGGGAAGCCCCAGGGAACCTCAGTGCGAGACAAAGGCCATTCAGGGCGAAGTTTGAGGGAGTAGAATGTAGCTTTGTGAGTGTTTCGTTCAAACTAGCCCTCTCACGCACAGACACACAGAACTAAAAAAAGAAACAACAATCCTGCTTACGGTGCCTACTTGCAGCGCGTAAAAGAACCAGAACCAAAGAATGTCTAATACCCCATTCACACGACCATAAAGGTACCTTTAGCTTAGGGAACTTTATGCCCAGCGGCGAATCAGTTCGCGATCCTCCGCGCGTGGCGTGTGCTCGCGACCCAAGAGCGTGGGCTGATTTGCCGATTGCAAAGGGACCTATGTTAAAGGTACCTTTATGCTTGCCGTGTGAATGGGGTATAAAGCGGATGCAAAATATAACAAAGTCAGTTCAAATATTTCCCTATTTCCCCTACGGGTATTTGTGACAAGCAAGGTTTCGAGTTGAGAAGTGGTCGGTGCGATCTCTTCCGCTAATGGATACTACAGATGATCCGTTTCAAATCCTGGAGCTGCTGCTCTTTTTTATAACATGCGATCTCATCCACATGTGAATAATAAATGAGCGACGCAAACTTTGAGCGACAACCTTAAGCTTAACAAGATCTAGAACCCCCTCATCCCCCCCCCCCCCCCCACCTTACGGGTGGACGCCCAACTAATCAAACTCCTTCAAACGAATTCTATGCTTTTGTCCGCCTTGTGAAGTGCAACAACCACGAAGAGGAAACGCGTTTTTTCTTCTTCAATAGTTGTGAAAATGTGAAATATGGAGCTTTTCCGCTTACTCTCGCCCCCGACCGTAAAGGCATATCCGCCGCCGGTATGGGCGACGGAACAATATCGGAACGTTTTTACCTTGTTGAAACGTTTGAACCACCAAATAGTAAAAAAATAAAGGGGAGGCTAAACGAGAATGTGTGACGATTACGTTGATGTCCTAAATGCCTTCTATTGGCGTGGCGACGGCAAAACATTGTTTTCGCTCATACTGGAAGTGACGACAATTCAAGATGGCGGCGCCCTTGCGAAAAAGGTCTATAGGTTGGAAGAAGTTCATTGTTCTGAGCCCTAAAGGTGTAAGTCTTCACACAATAATGTAGCGGGGAAAGTAACGCTTACTTGTTGAGGTAATGTCCAATTACTTTTGCAGTCGAGTAATCAAGTAATCTAATCAAATACTTTTTAGCAAAGAGTGATAGTGATTGCAATCGATTACTTTCTTTGGTAACTTGTACAGACTGATTTTACTAGAGGATGACTATAGTTCGGCTCCTTCTTTTAGAGTGGGCGAAGACTTGTCTGTATGTGTTAGGTGAAATCAACTATAGCGACGAGAAGGTGCGAATGCTTTTTCCGGCACACAGTGGGAACTTTCTTCACCAGCTTCTCAATAAAGTTACTTTTCTCTCTCTCTCTTAGGGTTGTTTACAAACGCTGCCGAACAACAAAGTAGGAATGTTAATTTTCATTTTTATTATATAAAGTGCGATGATACCATGGTAACGGAAATAACCTGTATGCGCGGGTATCAAACAATGTAAAACAATGTAATGTAAGTGTATGTAATGAACCAGCATTGGAGCTAGAAACGCGTGCAACTTTTGACCAATTAAAAGTATTAAGGAGTTTGTGAGTTTTTATTAATATCATGTTGTTAGATATCTGGGACTATTTTAAACCGTTTATTATAAAAAAGCTGTATAGCATTCAATTAAACAAATTATAGGGAAAACCGAAATAAACCGGTTTTTAGGAACGTGTAACCGGTAACCGAAACCGTAAAAATTAAAATTATAAAAAACCGAAACGAAACCGTTATCAACAGGGAGCGCTAACCATAACCGTATCCGATACGTTATATTTTTTGGTTTGAGTCCCTGTCTCGGTCATCATTTACATATGTCTTCTTATACCTGCATTTTGACCTTCGGGTTGTGGTGTGTTTGTGTATCACCGATTCTTCGGAATGGAAGCAGGGACCCGTAAACAAGGCGTCGCACATGCGCCGTTAAATTTGGTGTGCAATGTATTGAGATGTTCATCATCTGAAATATTTGCTTTTGTTTCAATATATTAATATTCCTTACAAGAATATAAGTTCAGGTGTCAAACAACTTAAGAGTCATTTATTTATTTATTCAGTTCAAGTACTGTCAAACCTTGCGGATTATAGCGGGAGTGGGTACAGTAATACAGCAAAATACACGTGACACATGAAATTATACATAGAACAATCATTCTCTCAGGTGCAACTAGATGGAAATATGTAAAGACTTGATGATAGCCTTTACATATTATTTATTGACTCTCTTTTACTCTGAAACAAATCAGTCAGCAAACGGTCTTTCAGTCCCCAAGCACAATTTTAGCTTGTGATGAACGGTTTCGCCTAAAGCATTATCGTCCCCTTTAGGTCTTTGTCTTGTTCGTATTTTGAGCCCCCAAAACGTTGTTTGGCACACCCGCTGAAAGGGTTCTTTTTGTAAAAACATATAATGGGTTATTGTAAGCTCCGTTTTTGAGGCGAAATAGTTCTTCATCTCCCAGGTGCCGTTGTAGTGCGCCAGGGCGTGACTGCGCTTAATCTGAAATGATTTTTCAAGTGCTGAAAAGTATCTTATGACGCCAAGGAACGTTTCAAGAACGGGATGTTTTTATATTGAGAGCTAATCAAGTTTACGACCCTTATTATTGCCCAACATAATATTTATGAGGCGGGCGGAGGTTAGCACGTTCCGGAGGAACATAACTATTTGAATAAGCCAAAGTGACATCAGTGTGTTAAAGAACGTTTCAGAAGATCGTTCCGAGAAATCCGATAACGAAGCCCAAAAACCAAACAAAGCATTAGTAAAGGCGCCGGGGCAGTGTCGTGTAGCGTTGTCAGAGTTATCGGGGCAATCTACCAAGACACAGATGGTAGAGCCGCTAAGACAGTTGGATGAGCCATTGATGTGGAGTTTTCCTTAAGGCACTTGGCGCAAATACGCAACCCCCGGGAAAATCTAACTTGAAAAAAGGCCTTCAATATGTTTTTGATTTTTTTCTTTTTTTTTTAGTTTTGGATTCGTTTGCAGAAAGACCGACTTGAAATCAATCGAGGGTTTGCCGCCCGAAGACTCCGCACCCGAGTGAATCTGTGCGGCTGACCCGGAGTGCCCGAGTTTCAAAAGCAGCCTTTGTCACACCTATTGCTGACCATGGATCCGCCACAGGGTGTGTCGTGCAGCGTATTCTAATGGGGCGGTGTGGTCTGGATCCAGCCCGGGTTAATTTGAGCGGGTTGGTTGATTATATAGTCAAGATAGCCCCATTGGTGGCTTCATGAATCGCTGGACCGACGTCTGAAGACATCTAGTCTACACAAGAGAAGTATGCGGCTCGGGATGCATGGGTTCGGACCCGTCCGCTGTTGGAGGCGCAAAGCTATTGAGGCGCCTAACGCGCGGAGGCAATTTTTCGCTCGACTTCGATCTCCTTTTCGTTCTCCTTCCAGTGGGGAGCCATGCTATTTTTCACGCCCTAATTTCCAGGGCAGAATATATGTTATCTTATTTTGTGTTTCCTGAAACGGCTGTGAGATTGTTTTGCTTTGAAAATGAGCAAAAGTATTTTTTTTTTAAATGGGAAAAAATAAACATAATGTAGTGGTTTACAAGATCAATAAACAATCAGTTTTCGATTGGTGCCTTTTCGTGCCTTTTTGTGGACCATTGTCTTTTATTTATTTATTTCCTACAGCGCCCCGAAGGGCATCACAGTAGTAGAGTCGCAACACACAAAAAAAAAAAATTAACACACCATAGGTCATCAAGGCACATAAGTTCGCAAAGTAATATACAAGATCGAACACGCATATAAGCATACATAAAAAAAAAACCTTAGTCTGCATGGAAAGAAACACAAATACGTTGATAATATATCCATGTTATTTTGTAAACTTGTTAAAGGACGACTCTATGACAACCGACGCCCAATTTGCTTCCATCGTATCAGACTAATAAAGAAATGAACACCAGTCGTAGCCTGATAACTTTCGAACGTCTATAAAGGGGGCAGATAGTATAGCAACATTGTTACATGGTTAACTGATGCCGGCGATGAAAGCTTAAAAAAAAAACGCAAAAATAATTTAAAGATATAAGGCAGGTGCATTTTCTTTGTGAAGATACGGACTGAAAGGAAGAAAAATAAGTCAAACCTGAATGAGAAACAATTGTAAACAATAAATAAAAAAACGATGTGCGAAAAAAAAAGCAGAGAGGCGTTCGAAAAGGGATGCCAACGGGCTTGGACACACGGCTGTACCATCTCCGAAAACGGATTGCTCTGAGCAAAGCCCTGGATCCATGGCGGAGGCACCCAATATTTCGCCGCTCAGCTCTCTTGTCTTCAGGCATCATTAACATTCGCAATCATGGATCCCCACATAGTAACGAGTCGCTGGACGACGACGCTATCAACAGAATCCGTACTTATACGTCCTAGGACTAGTGTGGTACCGTAACTCTAATTAATTTCTTAAATTAAGTTGCGTCCTGCTTCCTTGTCTTCTCCGTTTTGTATACTTTAGAATTTGACATTTTTTTCCTTGTTAATTCATTCTTGTTTTCCGGGAAGAATAGGTGATTGAAGTATTTTAAACTTTTTTAAATGCGTAAAAAAATGTCATTCACATCGTCGAGGCCTTCGATAAATAGCATCAAAGACTAGGAGTAGGATCTAGAAAAGGCTAGTAGCCTTGTCTGGATGTTTTTCTCGTGGATTTTTTTTTTTCAACTCAGCCTAACGTTCGTGGTGATCAAGGGTGTTATTTTTTTGTTAAAACGACTCTCACTCTATGAGATGTCTAGACATCGACGGCTCCGAAATTATTAGTACTTTATAAAAAGAACGCTGCCTGGCTCTAATAATAAAATATATATTTATTTTACTCATCAAAGTTAGTTTAAATACGCTCGTTACATGTATAATGTAATTTCTTAAACAACAGTAAATCGCCGATTCGGTTCGCCACCTAAAAAAATTCCAAAAAACCTTCCCAAAAGGTCCAATAAAAACAGATCGAATTCAACAGCAAGAAAACAAATCCAAAGAAAAAACTGAGCGACAACTAATTGGCAGCATTTAAGAAACTGTACTTAGCTCTTAAATGGCTGGCATCAATCAATTCATAATGGCAACGATTGAAGCACGTCCGAGTCACTCATATGACTACCCGAAAGGATCGGAGCTGTCCCGGCAAACAGTGTTGGGCAATCTCCGACGCACGCCGCTTGAAAAAACGGGGGGACGCAATTTCGACAGCACTCCTCAATGAACATCGTTTTGCTTTCCCGCCTCCGAATTTTAATAACGTTCGAAACTAACTTTCCCCTCACCTGCAATAAAATCGAGCCAGCAATTAATAACACCGGCGCTACGAGAACACGCAGAGTGGGGCCCTCGAATGAGTTTTTGTTTTCATTTCGCCAGCATTATCGCATCGACTTTTGTTTCGCTTCTGCCCTGAAGTCTGTTAGCCAACATTCCTGTTTTGGGAACAGTTTGAAAGGGGGGAAGGCGTAATACCGAGCGAGAAAGCAGGCTGGTGGCTGATATTTTTTTTTTTAATCGATGCGCGCCTAATTAAAATCGATGGCGACGCAGTTCAGTCTACGCTAACCATCGTTCTTCCTTGCTTCGCTGAGACCGGGCGGCAAGCCTGCAACACGTGTTTTAATAGCCCATGAGGGGTTTTCTCGCTCTGTTCGTTTCTCGCCATTGTTTGTTCAAATTTCGGCCGAGCTCTTGCGTGTATCGATGCGCGTTTTGTGGTAATGGAGTCCGAGCAATATTTAATCGCGATTATTTTGGGTCTGTTAGCGCAGAAATAAGTTCGAAAATTAAGCTTCACTAAGGCGTGTCTAACGTCCTCCTGTTTCGTGGATTGGTGTTTATCCGTTAGCAGTTCACAAAATTATCAGTTAGTTTAAGATTGTTTAGACTGTGTTGGTGGTAACCTTTACTGATGAAGTGTTACTCATTTGTACTATTTCGATTCTATTAACAGTAAGTTTGAAAAAAATTAGAAGCAGGAACTACAAAAAAGGCTATAAAAAGAAATCGCTTGTCCTGCAACGTGTGTGATACACTGGAGATCCCAGGGCACTGTGGAATCTCGGGTAATCCGGATGTGGGGTTTCTAGCCAATGCCGCTCTCACTGCTAGTCGGAGTGGTACCTTGTGCTTCACTTTCTTTCTGAAACTGCTATTTTACTCGCGGTGCGCTGTCCAGCCACCCAGTAGAAAGATGGGCACATTTGTGTTAAGTAAATAGGATTAATAATCTTCCTAGGTGTGTTAATTTGGGGAGTTTGTAATCAATGAGAAACAATAGTGAGCGCCATGTGTTTCTTTCTTAACACCGTCTTTTACGCTGCATTAGCTGTAAGAAACTGCGCTAGAAATATTGGCGTATATGTTAAAAAGGTGCTGAAAGTAAGAAAAATAAAAGTTTTGATGAGTAAACATTCGTCTACTCATCAAAAAATGATAGTTATTACGGATTATTATGCACCAAAGAAAACATCAGTTGTTTTACTAAGAAAACAATTACTTGAAAAACTCACTATTTGAAACGTTTTGCTATGTTCCTGAGCAGTATATGCCAATAAACGTTATATTTTGAATACGCATGGCTAGTTGGGCTAGTTGGTTGCTCATTATGGCGTAATATGGCAAAACCACACCGATGAAAGCGAAGGTAGAACTTTACTTCATTCAACTGAATGGTTTGTTTGGAAGATATACATTTTAATATATGAAAAGTGGTACTCTTGGATGAACACAAAGATACCATCTAAAACATACACCCTCAGATATCAGCGTCATTGATTTTTTTTTTTCAGATAGTGGAATTTTTTTATCCGGCACACACAAAGAGGGTTTGCTTACACCAGAGTCTCGATTGGTACATAATACTATATTTTGCTTTTGCAGAAATATGGCTGTTGGCAGGGAAGCAAAGAAAAAAAGAAAAAAAAACATCGTTACTACTTGTGAAGAAAAAAATTAAAAATGCAGGGCCTTAGGCATATTTAAAATATTTTCCTACTGCAAAAATGAACTACGGATAGCAAAACGCTCGGTGCCCGTCCAAATGAACACTACCGGTCTACACCAGACGACAACTTCAGTGCTTGCTCTTGTATTATATTTCAAAATTTTAAAGCAATATTTAATTTATATATATATATATATATATATATATATATATATATATATATATATTTAGGCCACCGAGTAAAGCCTTATATGGAACAAGCCGAATGGTGTCTGCTGCAGGGAGCGGGCTCCGTTTTCACGTTGAAATAAATTTAAAAATATAACTTTTGAAAAGGCAGCAGCCAAATTTTGAACTGACATCTGGTCCGGAAAGCCAGCGCTTCATTTCTAGGCGGAGAATGAGCGCTCTGGCAATTCACGATGTATATATATATATATTTTTTTTTGTGGTGAGAAAAAATAAATAAACAAAAGACACTCTCTTGACTCCGTGACATGTGCGAAATCGGTGGCTACGAGCGTTCACCGAATTTACTAATGTAAACCTGGTTTCTCCCTTATTTAGGAAAAGAAGGGAAGCGATTGAAGCCCTCCAACAAGATGAAAGACCAAAGACGTTGGTCGAGTTGGTCCAACTCAAGTGCTCCCCATAATACAGGAAAGCCTTCCTCGGCTCGCTGCTGGGTTATGTAAGAAGAGTAGGGACCCATCACATCTGGTCCTGATGCCATCATCTTACCTCAACCCCTATTCCATCTCGATTCAGAAGAACTCTACGAAAGCCGGCAATCTTTTGATAAAAAATAAATACATGGTCTAACTCACTTACTTTCCATTATTTTTCACTAAGTAGTATCAAAATAAACTAGAGCGGAAATCATCAAATCTCACAACACTTGATCGTTATATACACTGGCGTTTTCGCATCCAAGTGAGCCGACCTCTGCAATGCACTGAAAAGCTCAACGTTAACCAATGCGCTTAAACGCCCCATGGGAAGAACGATATTTTGGTGTTCTGCACGTGCGTGTTAGTAATCAATGCTAATGTTGCATTCCTCTGTTTTCACTAAGCGTTCACTTCTATCATAGTGCCCGCTTTGTGGTTCACAGTATTGTTAAAAAAAGTATATATTTATAAATATATATATATATTTATACTTATATAAGGAAAATATAGCGTAGGATGCCGAAGGCTATAACGTTTTCAAGTCGCACTTCGAAACGTTGGTGGAGTTTTAAAGGATTTAGTGAGTCGACGTTTCGGCCTGAGACAGGCCGAAACGTCGACTCACTAAATGTTTTAAAACAACAACAACGTTTCGAAGTGCGACTTTATTACTTTATATATCTATCTCTCTCTCTATATATAAAGGGCCGAAATCAGGCTTTTGCTGCATAACAAACGTCACCAGAGGCTAACATATTTTGCAGAGTCACGTCTTGTGAAATGTCACACGATTGTCACATGACAGTCCTTTTATACGCAACATGCCTATAATTCGCTCCCATTCCTTGTCCACTGGGCAGTGCAACGTGTTCTGATCACGTGCTGCAAGTCTCTTCTGAGCAACATCAAACGCTGCCCATGCGGCCATTACCAATCAACTCCACTGTTTTCGCCCTAGTTTATGGGCTGGGTTTGGCCTTTACCATTTTTAGTTTTTCAAATGCGGCGAACTCTATTCGAATTCTATTTCAAAAGTAAAGTTTGGATGTCCTTCGTTGAAAATATAGGTGAAATAACAAAACACATTATTTTTCTCTCTAATAGGTGTCGCATGTTCATTCAACCCAACACATATTGGGTATTTATTTTGCTAGATTTAGGTGACTATCAACATATTGCTGTGTTGGGCACGGCACTGGGGTGGGAAGGTTTGCAATCGCCATGTGAAATATTAGTAGATAAACTAGTAGAGGTGATCGTTTTTATTATGCTAGTTCGTAAAACAATTTTTTTAATGTTCATGTAAATCATTGCTCGGTGCACGGGCGAGTTTGCTATGTTCTTGCTTGAGAGAGTGGACATTTTGTCATTACGTTAAGACTGCGTATTGTCTGTGGTAGAGGCACTGCCCCCCCCCCCCCCCCTAAGAGGGGGGGCATTTGGCCGTTCCTGCTGAACTAAGAGAAAAGAAGGGGAAAGGTTTGGGCAACATGCACGCCGGGCGATATTCGAGCGGAAGGAGCATTCCAGTGTCAATACATAAATTAGTGTTAGGTTAATCACCTCCTAAAGGGTTTTGAAACTCGTGTTATTTGCTTTGTTTATGTCTCTTTGTTGCAATCTAGACTAGAGTCTAACCCTACCGAAAATCCCAGTATAGCTTTTCGCTATCTGGATTATGGAACAGGAAATTTATCTGCATTCTATCACACACTATTTGAGTTTTAGGTTTTTAAAAATTATTCCTTTGTCTGCAATCTCGATTTCGGGTTTCCAGAAACAAATTTTCGGTTTCATAACCCAGGTAGTGAAAACTTATACTGGGTTTTTCGGTAAAGAACCCTTATAGAGGTTAACTTATTTTTAGGGCTCGGAGGCGATCAAATATGTTAACCCAATTAATCGCAACCCATTAAGTTGATTAGTTGATCGATTAATTTGGCTTGTTCATTTCCCTGCATGATATGTTTGAAAGCCAGAATTACAATGTTATGTTTCGCTTTTATTAACACTGTGATAAACGACGCAAATACAATTTCGGTTATCATGAAACATCGATGTGTACTTACAAGAGTTACAAAAAGTCTCACATTCGCAGACCATAACTTCAGCTGCATGAGGCAAAAAAGTTCCTTGATAATTTCCGGCAAGAGCGACCTCCTCTGATTGTTCACAGTGGTTTCTGCCGCGGTAAACGGACACTCGCACGGCGTGAAGTGGCCGGGATACGTGTAGTCTTCCGGACATGTCTTGAGTTATATATATTGCCTCTACAGTTTACTTTAGATTAAAATTTCACCCAACATTTGCCCTTCACAGGGGTGTTCTCGTCCGCGTCTGCGTGGTAAATGCTTTGCATTTTTACTTTCTTGAGATTCATTAAACGTTTACCGATTAACCGGTTAAAGCAAAATAACGTGTTAAAATGTATCGCCATTAAAGCAATATTCGATTAACCGGCCCAACCCTACTAATTTTAGAAAGATATCAGGCAGGGGCAGCCGTTATGGGGATTTCTAAATACGCTGGATTCGAAATTGATTCTAGGTTTGGGTTCCTGTCGAAGCGCCTCTTTGCGCCAGCGGTCCTGCTCCCAGAGGCCGAGAAGCACATGACACGTGCTCCATACTTACCTCCCTCCTACGAGGGAGGTGTGGCTTCGC